>NC_092336.1:404098750-404448333 GCF_046630445.1 Rutidosis leptorrhynchoides | reverse complement strand
TATAATTATTAATATTATCATTATTAATAAGATTTCTAATATTATTGTAAGTATCAGTAATCACAATATTATTATTAGTATTATTATTAATAAGGTTATTATTATTATTATTAGTAAATCATTATAATTATCACAACCATCTTTTTAAAACAGGTAAACATTTTATACATAAAATATACTTATATAATATTTCACGTAACTGTATATAAATACTTGCACATAATGTAACAAAATCAATATTTTCATATACAAAAAGAATATTTAAGACATATATAAATATATCATTAATATAAAAATGATACAATTAATAAATTATTATATATATAAAATCATTCACTTATAATTATGTGTGTTAATATATATACGAATGATATAGGTTCGTGAATCCGAGGCCAACCCTATACTTGATCAAAGATGTTATATGTATTTTTACTACAAAATACAGTATGGTGAGTATATAGTTCCCTTTTAAACTCTAAATATTTTGGGCTGAGAATACATGCGCTGTTTTTATAAATGATTTACGTTATGGACACAAGTGATCAAAAATATAAATTCTACGTTGAGTTGTACCATGGCATATCTCTTTATACTTGGTAGCTAATATTTACGTGAGGAGCGTAAACGCGAATCCTGTTGATAGATCTATCGGGCCTGACAACCCCAACCGGGCTGGACGACCAGTTTTAAACGGTTGCACAGTACTTCGTTTCGTTACTACACTTGGTACGGTGTAGGGTTTATTTAAGAGTATGCTGCTGTGATTTAAATGTTAAGTATGGTTACCAAGTGCTCAACGTATTTTCTATACACGAGGAGTGTATTATGTATAAACTTAAAATCTTGTGGTCCATTGTTATAATGCTGCTAGCATCAAACTTATATATCTCACCAACTTTATGTTGACGTTTTAAAGCATGTTATTCTCAGGTATGAATTAAGTCTTCCGATGTGCATTAGCTCATATTAAAGATATTATTTGGTGTCGATCATCGCAATGGGACCAACTGTTGAAGACTTCGTCCGGATGGATTAGGACCGGTCCTTTCTGTTGCATAGTGGTCAAAGACAGGACCTTGTGCCAGACCGAAAAATCATAAGGGTGAGCTTTACTATTGCTCCTACCAAGGATAGTAATTGCGTCTGACACGTTATAGATCATAATTAAAAGCATGTCAGGGGACATTGCCTTAACAGTTGCTTGTTCAACGCTTTCCTTTACAACCGTACGGTAGTTTACCGAAAGGTAATATACGGGACAAGTAAACTGGACGTGTTGCTTTCCAAATACAAGGTTAGCAAGTGGGTGACACAAAACCATAAGTTTTGAGCTAAAATTTTCAAATCTGAAACCCACCAAACCCACAAAAATATTTTGCAAACACCAGTAAAGGGTTATTCCGGAAAACTTATCTAGGGTAAAAACTAGATTTAATTTTCAAAAGATCAAATGTTTTCAAAAAGATCCAATTTCCTTAATGGATCTAAATTTTTATTGTCATGTGGGACTGTAAACCATATCGTTACTACCATTGTTTATACCGCCGTATAGAAATCACTGATGTACAAAGTGTGAAGAATAAAGAAGTGATTCTAGTATTTCAAGACGATGTTGCTTGAGGACAAGCAACGCTCAAGTGTGGGAATATTTGATAATGCTAAAAATGAACATATATTTCATAGCATTATTCCTCAAGAAAGACAAGCTTTTAGTTGCAATTGTTCTATTTATAAGTGAAATGCGTTTACATAATAAAAGGTGAAGACAAAAGACAGATTGGACGAATTGAAGACGCAAACGACCAAAAAGCTCAAAAGTACAAAAGACAATCAAAGAGGTTCCAATTATTGATAAGAAACGTCTCGAAATTACAAGAGTACAAGATTCAAAACGCAAAGTACAAGATATTAAATTGTACGCAAGGACGTTCGAAAATCCGGAACCGGGACCAGAGTCAACTCTCAACGCTCGACGCAACGGACTAAAAATTACAAGTCAACTATGCACATAAATATAATATAATATTTAAATAATTCTTATAATTATTTATATATTATATAAATATTTAAAACCGTCGGTAAACAAAGAGCCAAACTCGTGTGAGCTGTAAAAGCAAACTCTGCGACTCGCGGAGTTTGAAGGCAAAAAATGCCGCGAGTCGCGGAGGCCCAAATTCTGAAAGTCCCTATAAAGCCAACCAAATTCTGATCATTTTTCACACTCTTAATCTATCTCTCTTTCAATATATACGTAAAAATATATATATAATTTATATTTTAATTTTAATTTTAATTTTAAATCCTAATAATAAAGGTATGTTAGCGAATGTTGTAAGGGTGTAAGTCGAAATTCTGTCCGTGTAACGCTACGCTATTTTTAATCATTGTAAGTTATGTTCAACCTTTTTAATTTAATGTCTCGTAGCTAAGTTATTATTATGCTTATTTAATCCGAAGTAATCATGATGTTGGGCTAATTACTAAAATTGGGTAATTAGGCTTTGTACCATAATTGGGGTTTGGACAAAAGAACGACACTTGTGGAAATTAGACTATGGGCTATTAATGGGTTTTATATTAACTAAACAATACCTTGTTAATTTAATATACAAACTTATAATTCGACGTATTTATATATAACCACATACGCTTGACTGGGTACGGTGGGCGGGATATCTATAAATACCAATAATTATTCATTTTACTGGACACGGAACTGGATTAATAGTTAATAGACTTGTTGAAACAGGGGTGAATTACATTCAAGGGTAATTGGTGTAATTGTTAACAAAGTAGTAAAACCTTGGTTTACACGCAGTCGATAACCTGGTGTATTCATTAAACAAGGTATTAAAACCTTGTTACAATTCGAATCCCCAATTAGTTGGAATATTTGACTTCGGGAATAAGAATAATTTGACGAAGGCTTTCGCTCTTTATATTTATGACTGATGGACTATTATGGACAAATCCGTATGGACATATTAAATAATCCAGGACAAAGGACAATTAACCCATGGGCATAAAACTAAAATCAACACGTCAAACATCATGATTACGGAAGTTTAAATAAGTATAATTCTTTTATTTCATATTTAAATTCCTTTATTTTATATTTAATTGCACTTCTAATTATCGCATTTTATTTATTGTTATTGTATTTAATTGCACTTTTAATTATCGTACTTTTTAATTATCACAAGTTTATTTTATCGCACTTTTATTATTCGCAATTTCATTATTGTTATTTACTTTACGCTTTAATTTAAGTCTTGTATTTATATTTATTATTTTACATTTGGTTTTAACTGCGACTAAAGTTTTAAAATCGACAAACCAGTCATTAAACGGTAAAAACCCCCCTTTATAATAATAATATTACTTATATATATATTTGTATATTTATAAAAGTAAACTAATATAGCGTTAAGCTTTGTTTAAAAAGATTCCCTGTGGAACGAACCGGACTTACTAAAAACTACACTACTGTACGATTAGGTACACTGCCTATAAGTGTTGTAGCAAGGTTTAAGTATATCCATTCTCTAAATAAATAAATATCTTGTGTAAAATTGTATCGTATTTAATAGTTTTTCCTGCAAAAATATAAGCTATTTTATATACTACTCTACTGTGACGACCCGGAAATTTTCGACCAAATTTAAACTTTAATCTTTACATTATTCCGACACGATAAGCAAAGTTTGTTAAGTTAAATCTCAAGAATTTTAAACTGTGTTCATACATTCATTATAACCTCGACCAAATTCCGACGATTCACGAACCATTATATATAAATAGATATGTTATGTATATATATATTATAACTTGAGAATATTAATAATGTATTAAACGTATAATACTTTACACGAGCGTATTTGTTTCAATATGATTTTCCACGAAATTAAAATATATATATATTAAATGATTGAATTATCAGAAATATTGAATTATGATTACAAGTCTCTGTTGAGAGGTCCACTATGATTTGAGAAAATCTATTCCTCTTAACGATATTCAGAATAATTTGTAAAGCTATTTATAAATAAAAACAAAAAGTGTCATTTACGAAAGTTAGACAAAAGTTAGTGGAGAATTGGTTTCCATAATATTCTATTAATCTATTTTCAAACGTACAAAGACGTTTTCAGTTTAAAAAGAACTTTATTATTAAAACGTATATAACTTTTATAAATATCTAGAATCACTTTTGACAACTCATTACTTAACCAGTATAATAAATATAACTATATTTATATTTTATTTCATTAAATATATATAACGATTTAAATTAATATTATATATATTTATATGCATATTATACATACATAGTTTTTATACTTTTACTATACTTTAACTATACCTTTACTTTACTTTTACTTTTACTTTACTTTAACTTTAATAATTCACTTTAATAATTCATACTTTAATAATTCATACTTTAATAATTCACTTTAATAATTCATACTTTAATAATTCACTTTAATAATTCATACTTTAATAATTTATACTTTAATAATTCACTTTAATAATTCATACTTTAATAATTCACTTTAATAATTCAAAAATCTATTATAAATAGAATTCAATAGGTTTCATTATTTCATTGAAACTTAAAAATATATTTCTCTAAACTCTATCAATCGATTTATGTGTATATATATATATTTGCTCTGTATTATTTCAAGATATTATTAGTATACATAAAATATTACGACGGAGTACTGTTCGAGTGATTTCAAAATAGTTTTTTTGAATGAGTCGAAGCTAAGGAAATTATGGGTTATAGCTATGAAGGTGATGGGTATGGTTCATGGGTATGCTCGTGAGGTCAATCTAGTGTTTATCATCTCCGTTGCGTCTACGTACTTTCCTGCAATATTGAATCTCAATTTTGATACGTTCGTGAATCCGAGGCCAACCTTGCACTTGTTAAATGACGTTATATGTATTTTTACTACGAAATACAGTATTGTGAGTTTCATTACTCCCTTTTTATATATCTTTTTGGGCTGAGAATACATGCGCTGTTTTATAAATGTTTTACGAAATAGGCACAAGTACTAAAACTAATTCTATGTGGGTTTAAACCAGAAATATACCCTTAGCTTGGTAACATTAAACTACTTGTCTATGTACGGTAGGCGCGAATCCTAAAGATAGATCTATTGGGCCTGACAAACCCCATCCTGACTATGGGATGCTTTAGTACTTCGAGGTTATTTTAAACACACCTGATCTGGTGTACTTCAGAGGGTAAAACATGAACGTTAAGGCTTGTTACCAGGTGCCTACAACTTATAGAATACTTTTATACACTTGCGAGTGTACATATATTTATAAACGGAAATCTTGTGGTCTATTAATATATTGAAATGATTATTATGATAAACCTATGAACTCACCAACCTTTTGGTTGACACTTTAAAGCATATTTATTCTCAGGTATTAAAGAAATCTTCCGCTGTGCATTAGCTCATTTTAAGGATATTACTTGGAGTCATTCATGGCATATTTTGAAAGACGTTGCATTCGAGTTATTGAGTTCATCAAGATTATTATTAAGCCAATTATAGTTGGATGTATTATGAAATGGTGTGCATGCCGTCAACTTTCGTTGTAAAGAAAGTTTGTCTTTTAAAAACGAATGCAATGTTTGTAAAATGTATCATATAGAGGTCAAATACCTCGCGATGAAATCAACTATTGTGAATCGTTTATAATGTATATGAACGGGTCCTTTCAGTTGGTATCAGAGCGGTGGTCTTAGCGAACCAGGTCTGCATTAGTGTGTCTAACTGATAAGTCGTTATGATGCATTAGTGAGTCTGGACTTCGACCGTGTCTGCATGTCAAAAGTTTTGCTTATCATTTTTAGTCGGAAATCATCTGCTTATCATTCTTAGGAAATTATCTGCTTATCATTACTAGTCTAGACACGTCTTGCTACATTAATTGCATGAGTAGTGTATAAGACAAAATTCATATCTTAGTGTATCTGCTAAATCATATCTTATCGTATCTGTTACTTTAAACTTTACCTGACATATCCCGTAAATTCCTCCGTAATCTACGAAATCTTTTATTCTATATCTATGGATATTCTATGTAATTAGAATACCATCCGATAACCGAAAATTATTTCATATCGAAAAATCCTTATCCAATCGTACGAAATGGAATTCATCATTAATTCAAGTTCCTCGGATTCCGAAATGGAATCCCAATCCAGCTCTGAAAGCAGTGTGACCGGAATGGATCAACCAATCAGCCATCGTCTATTCTGGATGAATTGGGGATGGGTTCGTAGCCTCCTCAATCATTGGAGACAAGAAGAAGGTGATCCCTTCCATCCACCCCATTGCCCTCTTGACGAAGAACCAGAAGCACTTACCGGCGAACCAATCCGAAACACCATTTTCTCTCTCATTTCCAGAGTATCTCGTCACGATTATATACTACATCAAATTCTAGATTTTATTTATCCGCTCGTCCGAACCGACAATCACCCCGGTGTAATAGAAGAAGTCAACGAGCTTCGCGCTCGGGTAGTGGCTTTGGAGAATATGGTGCAAAGATTACAAACACCAGCAGCAGCACCAGCAGCATAACCAGTACCACCATCATCAACGCCAACAGTACCATTACCACCTCCAACCACAACCGCGTCGTAAACCTTAACTTCACAATCTGTCCCACGAGCATCAACGTCATACACACCATAGATACCAAGGAGTACCAACAACAATAACTGACGAAGTATTAATTCATAACTTCATTGGAGAAACATTCCGCGGCAATTATGTAATCTCTAAAGTCTTAGAGATTATCTAATCTAGCCCTAATCATAAATCAGTTAAGCGAACCAAAATGATAGAAGGAAGAGTAGAAACCCTGACAAAAAATGGTGTGTGGTTAACAAGCTAAACTTGTTTTACCAACAGCATCAACAGTACCGTCAGCGTCACCAACATCGTCAGTGCAGTCAGCATCAGAATCAGTAACACCTATAACATCACAAACTCCGTCAGTTCAAGAATCACTGTGGACATCATTACGAATCAATAACGCGTATATTTTATCAATGAGTTATGAAGAATTAACTTATTCCCTCTGAAGAAAGTATATGTATATTATATATATATATATATATATATATATATATATATATATATATATATATATATATATATATATATATATATATATTTGAAATAAAAATAAATCTTTCCGTGCTAAGCTATTGTGTGTGAATCTTAACTACTCGGTTAATTCATATTACAAATATGCAATAATGTACGTACTTCGCCGCAACTTAACCATCGTTAACTACAATCTCTGTCTCAATTCAACAAATTCCAATTCATAATAAATCAAGTATATGTTTGATTTTACACTTTCATCATCGATGTACTCGAAACTTTTCAAATAACATCATTCGTACCTTGCGAAGTTCACAAGAATTTCACGAAAACCAACAAATAACAAAGTAATGATTCATAATTTCAATATTATTGAAGAAATACTTATGCAATTTATAAAGTTTTAGGGATTACTCAATTCTAGTTCCAACCATAAAACAAATGAGTTTAATTTAATATTAACTCATTAAATCTATATTACATCTAAAGAAAATATACACATATATTTTCATAAAGACTGTAATAAACTTCTTTTGTACAAAATATTAATTGTGAAAAATTTTTAACGGGTAGGTAATACCCGAGAGATATATAAATTCACAATTAATATATTACATTTTTTTGAAACTGATTCAGCAATCATCAACTATACTCCCTACTTTCACAACAATATCCATTCTTTCATATAAATCAAAACAATCATACTTATTCAAATTCAATTACATATTCTGATTTTGAAATCGCATAATTCAATTCGAAATATAACCAGTATCATCACTCTTAGATTCCTATATCTTTCAAAGCTATACTTTGACTTCAAAACTGTGTTAGAACATCATATGTATTAAGGATTACAATATGTGCTCAAACCCTTCAAAATTCCTGAAGACACTTCAACTAAGGAACAATCGAGATGATGATCCAACCACATGTTACCCACAGTTATACACCTGAAAAACTCTCAAAACCCAAGTCATAGTTCGACACGTATCCGTGTTAGACCCTTTGGCATTTACTAGCTAAACTAACTTTTCAATTCCGTTTCAAAATAGACAGTTTTGTCACATCTCCAGCAAGTCAACTTCGACTTCTCAATCAAAACAGTCTTATTATAACCTCAATAGATACGTTGCTCTTTGGCCAACGTTACCGGGGAATCGTTTATATTCACCACATTAGCAATAAACTTACCAACAACTTCACTGATCTTTGACTTTCAAAAAAAAAAAATCATTATAATTATCGAAACCCTATCATATACTCATTCGTACCTTATAACAAGAATTGCCATACCAATTATTGAGAATCAGCAATCAGTATTTTGAAACCACGCAGCATGTCTACATCAACAATTACATATACACACAACGTCTACCTCCAAGACTTACATTCTTTGAATGAGAAATTTCTGAAAAACACCCTAAACTGCGAACCAGTTCTCGAAATTTTGAAAAATGCTGATGAAGCAGCAAAAACTGTAAACGACCTTAACTGTAAAAAGTTGGATGATAAAGGATAGTATATTGGCAAAGCTCAGAAAAAGAGAAGCTTTGGAACTGGAAAACGGATTGAGCAAAGTATGAAGGAGGTTGTGGACAAATCACAAAGGCTGAACCTGCCTTCAAAGAATCCAAATGATTCAGTACTTGCTGAAGTCATTAACGAATACCTTGCTCCTGACTCTAAATCCCTGCGGATAATATCCTTCATCATCCTCTGATATTAGACATTCTAAGATATCATCGTATCTTTCATTATAAATATCATCCATACTTCTAAAGATATTTTTATAATTATTCTTATCTGAAATCATTTACCTCTTCGCGCTATCTGTATTATATCATAAAAGAAACTATTTTAGTTTCTAAATTCTGAAACATTCGAGTTTAAAATAGGAATATTCTTGAAGAAGTGTTGGGAGCTGAAGCATGAGTTAGTATAATATAATGACACTTGATCAACGTGATTATATTACAGTAATTCATGCTGAGTTTCTAAATGGAACATGATGATTCACAGATCATAACGTCATCATGTGCTATGTTACACTACTCTTGTATTCTCTTTGATCTCTAAATATCAAGAAAATATTTCTTGATGATTCGGCCTTTTCTGAGGTATTCTGGTAATTTGACAAGTCAAGATCGTGTCATTACAATTTCCTTCCTAGAACATTAACAATGTTCATTCCAAAATTTATATCTGCGAATTCTGGACCATTACAAGCGGTGCTTAATCGCAAGAAGAAGAAACGAAAGGACAAAGCTCCGAACTAGAAATGGGAGTATAAATCCTAGCAAATAGAAGAGAGCATTAACTGTGGATGACAATGATTATAGAAGAAGCAAGGACTTTGAAATATAAGGGAAGATATAAAACCCAACAACAACCCAGAAATCACAAACCGTATATATCAATGCATATAGCAATATAAAGACACGGGAGAACTAAAAACACTATAAAACCAAGAGTATAGTAGAAGTAAATAGATTCTTCCGGAGGCAGATGAAAAAGAAGAGCGAGCAGATATGAAAGTGAGGAGTATATCAAGAATCAGCACTGGATGAAGCATATTGACAAATACTTTAAAATATGAGTTGAGAAGGTGTGAGTGGTAAGAAAACAAATGAGGTGGATTTATAGTGAAATATCCGACAGAGAAATCAAAATAGATTATCGCATTAATTCGAAGAGGATCATAATTTCCTTAATCGTCGAATAATCAAATCCAATATAGATTACAAAGATTTTCTTTTCGGAGATCAATCGTGATGACGTTAAAAGATACAACGAATCACTATTATCTTATTTCATTCATTTATGATAACTTCACTCACACGCTTCGAGTAATCGAATTATTTTATCCATTCTTCTTGAACATGATAAAACTCTATAATCGTTATAATAACATTCTCATTGTTAGTCATGACGACCTCTATCAAATTTCGGGGACGAAATTTCTTTAACGGGTAGGTACTGTGACGACCCGGAAATTTTCGACCAAATTTAAACTTTAATCTTTATATTATTCCGACACGATAAGCAAAGTTTGTTAAGTTAAATCTCAAGAATTTTAAACTGTGTTCATACATTCATTATAACCTCGACCAAATTCCGACGATTCACGAACTGTTATATATAAATAGATATGTTATGTATATATATATTATAACTTGAGAATATTAATAAAGTATTAAACGTATAATACTTTACACGAACGTATTTGTTTCAATATGATTTTCCACGAAATTAAAAAATATATATATTAAATGATTGAATTATCAGAAATATTGAATTATGATTACAAGTCTCTGTTGAGAGGTCCACTATGATTTGAGAAAATCTATTCCTCTTAACGATATTCAGAATAATTTGTAAAGCTATTTATAAATAAAAACAAAAAGTGTCATTTACGAAAGTTAGACAAAAGTTAGTGGAGAATTGGTTTCCATAATATTCTATTAATCTATTTTCAAACGTACAAAGACGTTTTCAGTTTAAAAAGAACTTTATTATTAAAACGTATATAACTTTTATAAATATCTAGAATCACTTTTGACAACTCATTACTTAACCAGTATAATAAATATAATGATATTTATATTTTATTTCATTAAATATATATAACGATTTAAATTAATATTATATATATTTATTCGCGTATTATACATACATAGTTTTTATACTTTTATTATACTTTAACTATACCTTTACTTTACTTTTACTTTTACTTTACTTTAACTTTAATAATTCACTTTAATAATTCATACTTTAATAATTCATACTTTAATAATTCACTTTAATAATTCATACTTTAATAATTCACTTTAAAAATTCATACTTTAATAATTCATACTTTAATAATTCACTTTAATAATTCATACTTTAATAATTCACTTTAATAATTCAAAAATCTATTATAAATAGAATTCAATAGGTTTCATTATTTCATAGAAACTTGAAAATATATTTCTCTAAACTCTATCAATCGATTTATGTGTATATATATATATTTGCTATGTATTATTTCAAGATATTATTAGTATACATAAAATATTACGACGGAGTACTGTCCGAGTGATTTCAAAATAGTTTTTTTGAATGAGTCGAAGCTAAGGAAATTATGGGTTATAGCTATGAAGGTGATGGGTATGGTTCATGGGTATGCTCGTGAGGTCAATCTAGTGTTTATCATCTCCGTTGCGTCTACGTACTTTCCTGCAATATTGAATCTCAATATTGATACGTTCGTGAATCCGAGGCCAACCTTGCACTTGTTAAATGACGTTATATGTATTTTTACTACGAAATACAATATTGTGAGTTTCATTACTCCCTTTTTATATATATTTTTGGGCTGAGAATACATGCGCTGTTTTATAAATGTTTTACGAAATAGGCACAAGTACTAAAACTAATTCTATGTGGGTTTAAACCAGAAATATACCCTTAGCTTGGTAACATTAAACTACTTGTCTATGTACGGTAGGCGCGAATCCTAAAGATAGATCTATTGGGCCTGACAAACCCCATCCTGACTATGGGATGCTTTAGTACTTCGAGGTTATTTTAAACACACCTAATCTGGTGTACTTCAGAGGGTAAAACATGAACGTTAAGGCTTGTTACCAGGTGCCTACAACTTATAGAATACTTTTATACACTTGCGAGTGTACATATATTTATAAACGGAAATATTGTGGTCTATTAATATATTGAAATGATTGTTATGATAAACCTATGAACTCACCAACCTTTTGGTTGACACTTTAAAGCATATTTATTCTCAGGTATTAAAGAAATCTTCCGCTGTCCATTAGCTCATTTTAAGGATATTACTTGGAGTCATTCATGGCATATTTTGAAAGACGTTGCATTCGAGTTATTGAGTTCATCAAGATTATTATTAAGCCAATTATAGTTGGATGTATTATGAAATGGTGTGCATGCCGTCAACTTTCATTGTAAAGAAAGTTTGTCTTTTAAAAACGAATGCAATGTTTGTAAAATGTATCATATAGAGGTCAAATACCTCGCGATGAAATCAACTATTGTGAATCGTTTATAATGTATATGAACGGGTCCTTTCATCTACTAAAACATCATTGTGTCCATTGTGATTAAAATAAAGTGCATGTATTCTCAGCCCAAAAATATAGATTGCAAAAGCAATTAAAAAGGGAGCAAATGAAACTCACCTTAGCAGCACATAAGGTCATTCACCGAAATGTGACCGAAACTCAGAATGCAAAATAACCGTAGATCTCAACCTAGAGAACATATGTTGGTCAATACATGTCTAACAAAATAGGTCGGGTCATAGTGTATCACAATCCTAATGCTCGAGACCGACATTCAAAAGTTAACAAAAGCGATCTCAAAAATCAACCTGACCCAATATGATCTTTAAATCTATACATGTTTATTAACATAGTATAAGTCTTGATAATTGAACGAATTTATAGTTTATCAAACTCAAAATATTATTTATTTCAGGAGCTATATTATATTTGAATTATCATGGCAATCGAAAATATTTTATCATTTCACATAGTTTTCCAATACTTGTAAAATCAGCTTATAGTGTTTATAAAGCTTTAAAACATGATAAGACAGTCAACTTTGACAATTGTTCAACGAGACGTGCCTTATATAAGAATTCATTTACTCGACTAATAATATTTGGAAATTCAATTTATCAATCTCATAAACAAGTTGTTTAAATATCAATTTACAGTTTCAAACACAATTTCAATTAATATTAATCATAATTCGGTTGACCATAACTTTTAATCCATTTCTAGAAAACACACGACTTCTAAATGAAAAGTTATTAATTTTTCGACAGCTTTCCAACGACATGCATATCATATACCTTATGTCAATAACATATATATCAAATTCGTGATTCATCATAAACTATCTAATGACAAAATTAAAGCATACAAGTATGCATAAACATATATACTCGAGCACTAGACATGGATACAATATTAAATATATAAAAGATAAGATATGAATGCTCACGTATTAATATTGTGATTCAATATTGCAGGAAATTACGTAGACGCAATGGAAATGATAAACGCTAGGTTGACCTTTGACTCATGATCATAACCTCCAAGCAATACCCATAACCTCCATAGTTATAACCCATAATTTCCTTAGCTTTTATCTCGTTCGAAAACCATTTTTGAAATTACTCAGACAACACTCCGTCTTAATATTTTATGTATAATAATACTAATAACATACATATACTACAATAATAATAAGATTAATAATAACATTAATCTTAATAATAATAATAATAATGTAAATAATTATATAACAGAGGGAGTAAGATATAGAATATGTGTGTGTATGTACGTCGAGCAAACTGGCCAATTTATAGAATGTTTCTGAATCCTGACTGCCATGCGATCGCATGGCTTCTCAGTGCAATTCCCATGCGATTGCATGGGATGCCCTGACAGCTCACAATCTTTTGTTGTTTTGCTTGTCGACATAATTAAATAAATATATAATATATATAATTTATATTAATTAATTATATATTATATTATATTCTCCTACCTAGTTAACTTGAAATTTTAGTTCCGATGAATTATACGTTGAAGCTCGACTTATGTCCCGTTTCTGATTTTTTGAACGACGTTTCGTACGCTTAGAAAACTAGCACTTTACGTTTCGCGACGTGTACCTTTATTAATAATTAGACTTAATCATCGATAGACTATATTACTCGAAGTATAACTTATACATTTGAGTAATTTGGTCATTTGCTTCTATAAATCAACTCCTCGTTGTTTATTAAAATATATTTAATAATATCGAAACGTTTTATATCTAATTCAATTCTATACATTATCACATTGTAAAATATATATTTTCGTTTAGAAAAATATAAATTTGTATATAATATTTATTTATCAAACGAAATAATAAACGGGTGTTACTATCGTTTACAAAAATAATTTCGACCCTTAATATGTATGTATATATATATATATATATATATATATATATATATATATATATATATGTATATATATATATATATATATATATATATATATATATATATATATATATAAACACTTTTTATATACACGTTGCAAGTTATTTATATATTTAATTCAAATACAGTCAAAAGGGAAAGATTTCTTAAATCAAGGTGGACCTCTCAACAAAGACTTATCACAATACTTACGGGATTTATAATTGTTGAAATATCAACTAATCCAATCGTTGGTATTATCTTATAATTCCGTAGATGAATATATTAAGCATATATTGAGACAAATACGTTTAATGTAAAATATTATACATAACGTTTTCAAATTATAATATATATATATATATATATATATATATATATATATATATATATATATATATATATATATATATATATATATATATATATATATATATATATATATATATATATATATATATATATTCGTTCGTGAATCGTCGAGCATAGTCAAAAGGGTAATTGAATATATGAACATAGTTCCAAAATTTTCGAGACTCAACATTACAGACTTTGCTTATCGTGTCGGAATCATTTAAAGATTAAGTTTAATTTTGGTCAAAAATTTCAGGGTCGTCACATTAAGAAATACATAAACTTAAACATAAATTAAAAACAATAAAACTGCTCATCATCTTCATCACAATCGTCCTCCTCGTCTTCGTTTTCTTCGTCATCTTCGTTTTCGTCTTCATCATCAGTTTTGATTGTACCAGAAGGTCCCACTTGTGGTGTATATTGAACATGAAAATGTGTTCGATGAGCTTTTGTCGAAGTAGATGATGAATGGTCGAATCTCGTAAGTCTTTATTAGCGCGAATATGCGCTTGCACCCTTTTCTGTTGATCTTCTTGGACGATGAGCCGGCTTATAATTTTTCTTCAAGGCCACACATTGCTCTTCCATTGTCTTCGGTGATCATATTATGTAATATAACACAAGTGTGCATGATTCTTTAGATTCTTTTAACGTAGAATTGTCGGCAAGGGTTTTTAATTATTTGCCAATGACCTTTGAAGCACTTCGAATGCTCGTTCAATATCTTTTCGGGTAGATTCTTGAAACTTTTTAAATTTTGCTGTTTCAGGGCTATACGGACTTTTGAAAGACTTAACTATAGTCACACATTCAAGATATATCCCATCGGCTAAATAATAACCTTTATTGAAGTTACATCCACTTATCGAAAAATTACACGGTGGTGCCGTGTCTTGAAGTAGCTCGTTAAATAAATCAGACTGATTAAGCACATTGATGTCGTTGTTTGAACCGGCGGGTCCAAAGTAAGCGTGCCAAATTTATAAGTCATACGAAGCCACCGCCTCTAACATGATTGTTGGGTATCCATGATCACGCCTTGTATAATGACCTTTGTATCTATATAAACATTTTTTCCATGCCCAATGAATGAAATCTAGACTACCTAACATTCCCGAAAAATCGTGAAATTTCTGCATGTTTTGTAGTAAGATGTTGTACGTCTTGTGGAGTCGGTTTTCTCAAATATTCAAAAGAGTACAAATGATATACACTTTTACAAAAATTATTCAAACAATCATATGACGTTTGTTAGCCCATATGTAAATACTCATTAAAAGCATCAGGTTCAGTACCGTCAATTGTCGTATCGCGGATGTGCATTTTTGAAAAATATTGAAACCAAGCAACCCGGTAGCATCCCGCTTTTGACAAAAATATAAAAAATAATTAGGAATAGGTTCTCGAGAATATTATACCTTGGCATATGCGTATGAACAATGGTCGACTCATTCTAAAACGTTTACGAAAATAATCTCCGGGAAAAGTAGGATTATCAGAAAAATAATCATTCCATAAACGCATGCCGGTTCCCTCTCGATCTCTTAGTAAATGTCTTCTAGGCGCTCTTGGGATCGGTTCCGCGAATTCTTATTTTTCTTCTTGATCTATCGTATCAAGTAGATCGAGTGCGACAATACTAAAATCGGAACTCGCAGCATCTAACGATAATTTTGTTAGACTATCCAATTTTGGACATTCTTGATTGTTGAAATTTTGATATTGAGAGTGATATTGAGTTTAGAAATGTGATATCTCTACCTCTTACAAAGCGTGAAGATTAGGGCCTACGTGTCAGTCTGACAATGCGTCAGGAATATTACTGCCACGTGTAATTTCTATAATTTATCATGAATATTATAGTTAATAATTAATTACCACAAAATAACAAGCGTACAAATCAATTTGCCGATTATCCTCCCATTTACAAATTTAATTTAATTAAAATTAATATAAAAAACACAGATCTAAACCCCATCGGTCTTCTCTCTCTTACACATTCATCCACCTTCAACCGTTCTTTCGTCGATTCTTGCCGCCTGTAGCTTTAATAGAATTCGCTGCAACAAAATATTTAGTCCCTACATTTTTATGCACACAATGGAATGAATTTCGTATAACCTATTCCTAATTACGGTTAGTCACTGTAACTGAATGTACCGAAATTTTATCGAGTTGAAAAGTTGTGTGTCATGTTTTAGCTTATTCTAATTGTTTATGTACCGAAATTTTATTTAACTTGACTCATTTTGATGTGTTGTTATTTTATGTTCATTCTTGGTGTAGAAGTATTGATTGGGAAAGACTATTATATAGAAGTGGCATTTATCCCTGAAGTTAACGATGAGTAGGAGAATCAATGCTTCAACAACTTGAAAGATGTATGTATTATTGAGGTGATAAGGAAAGTTGATTGAGTTGGGTATTGGGTCACAAGTTTAACGATTAACATATTGTTGGTGGTTGACTTTTGTTTGTCAGCCCTGTGACATCAGTTGAAGTGAGTGCGATTTTATTGGGATTAATTCTGGTTGGACGAGCAGCCTTTGTCTTCCCCTTATCATTTTTATCCAACTTAACAAAAAAGCCTCACCAAGAGAAGGTTGATTTTAGGCAGCAGGTATGTTCTTACTCTATTTTAATGGTGGCAATCTCGACGTATTTACATATCAATGGGTCAACAAGGGAATCTTTTATCTGTTAATGGGCTACAGAAAAAAATTGTAGCTAATTAAACAGGCTAGATGGGTCAAATAGAAAAAGTTGTCCAAGTGTGTGTCTTCTATGTATACTACTGTGTACTCCGTTTATATTATTTTAACAGGAAAATTTTCACAAACTGAACTTGCTTTTAAAATCAGCATTTAAGATCCTTATGTTTTTATAGTCAAATGAGGGACCTTTATTTGGGTTCCTTATGCCTGTAAGTACTGATTTATAAAGTACCAATCCTAAAATAAAAATTTACATACAGTAGGTTACTTTTGTAGTATTAATTAATTAATTAAATAAATTCAGTATTATAATAATATTTTTCGTGGTTGTATTAAAACGTTAATTATTTATGGTTTTCAACATGCCCGTTTTGTCTCCTCTACTCTTTTATGGTTTCATTCCTCAGTTTTAATCTGTATATATATGATACAAATCCTTTCAGTTCTCATTATTTATTTTTTCTAATTGTTTGTCTTATCAAAAGGTCTTAATATGGTGGGCCGGTCTTATGAGAGGTGTTATGTTAATGGCTGTTGCATATAAGCAGGTTAGTTAATGATTAAGTTATCTGATACAAAAACTTGTCAAGAACATCATATATTTATTGCAATTATCTCGCTTGCTAAGACCTTCTATATTTCTTATATCTCATATAATAACTTGGTGAGTAAGCGCTTTTTGATTTTTTTAATGTTCGGTAACAAATTATACCTTACTTTATGCAGTTTACTAACGATGGCCTTACGATGTGCTTTACTGATATATTTTTCTTGAATTTTATCTTATGATTGTTGTTGCTTATGGTTTATTTTACTATTTTTTGTTTAATTTTGATGATTAATACATTATCTATTGTACTGCTTTTTTTGTTTATTTTTTTAAATAAAAACTAAGGAATTTCATTATATAAATTGTATATGTATAGGTTACAAGCAAATAACAACTAAAGAAAAATAAGTTGCCGCTGCTGAAAGAAATAAATTGCATTACCTGCGATCAAAAATTACAACATACTAGCAGTTATGTCTAATAATTACAACAGAGTGGCTATGTAAGTTTCAACTATAATGATAGTTTTTTTTAAACTATTAATGAAGATACAAGTTGAGTGTTTTTTCGAAATGTAAAAGTTAGTATTTTTGAAATTGAAATCTCAAGTAAAGTTTGAAATGTTAGACGGTCACATAAATAATATCTTAATTATGAGTTGGTGCCATGATGGGTTGCTACAACCCCTTCTATTTTTCCTAATTGGGTTTATATAACCTGATTAACCCATTACATGATTAACCCATTAGAAGTAAATCACGACCCAAATCAACCAATTTATGAGTACATGGGTTTAGATAGCCACCTTCACTTTTATCTCGCTATCCAGAATTTTATATGGGTTCGGAAGACACTATATGATGGTTAGTTGATGTTTATTTTACTAAAAATTTTCGTTGGTGTAAAAATGATGTGCCATGATATTGAAGTGATCGACTCAGGTTAATTTAAAAACCTGAAGTGAACGGTTGATTTGTATGTGAAGAGGAGATAATATTCCGTGAACAATTAGAGGTAAAAGTTATATTACTCACTTTTGTAACTTATCGTACTCATAGTGTTTGAATGTTCATTTAAGTTATGATCATAATAATTTTCACAATCTAGGTAACTAACTATGAGATGATTCCTGGTGGAAGAAATATCCGGGTGACTGAGGAAAACAAACATATATATGTAGATCTAATTGTGGAACATCGGTTAACAACCATACGCCCATAGATAAATGCTTAGTCTCGGAATTTTTGAACAAGAATGATGTCTAAAACTAAATGTGAGTCATCTTTTGTTAATTCTCATTTGACTTTCATTTTTTATTGTTTTAAATATGTTTTATCTATTTACATTAAAATTTGTACTCTTCTAGATTTCTCCCCTCTTTTATTTGTAGCTATAGTTGGTGAATTGATGTTAAAGCCGAGGAGTACAAAATAGTTATATTTTTATTACGAAATACTATTAAATACGATACAATTTTACACAAGTTATTTATTTATTTATAAAGTGGATATACCTAAACCTTGCTACAACACTTATAGGCAGTGTACCTAATCGTACAGTAGTGTAGTTTTTAGTAAGTCTGGTTCGTTTCGCAGAGAGTTAGCCAAGTTTAACGCTATATTTTTAAACTATAGTTGTATATATATATATATATATATATATATATATATATATATATACATATATATATATAAGTAGTATTATTATTATAAAAAGGGGGTTTTTACCGTTTAATGACCGGTTTGTCGATTTTAAAACTTTAGTCGCAGTTAAAACCTAATGTAAAATATTAAAAATAAATATAACTTAATTTAAAGCGTAAAGTAAATAACGATAATTAAAATGCGATAAATTAAAGTGCGATAAATAAAATGACGATAAATAAAATTGCGATAATTAAAAAGTACGATAATTAAAAGTGCAATGAATAAAATGATAATAAATAAAAGTGCGATGAAATATGAAATAAAGGAATTATGCTTATTTAAACTTCCGTAATCATGATGTTCGACGTGTTGATTTTAGTTTATTACCATGGGTTAATTGTCCTTTGTCCTGGATTATTCGATATGTCCATCTGGTTTTTGTCCATAACAGTCCATCAATCATAAATATAAAGTGCGAGTGTCCTCGTCAAATTATCCTTATACCCGAAGTCAAATATTCCAACTAATTGGGGACTTAAACTGTAATAAGGTTTTAATACATTGTTAATGATTACACCAGGTTATCGACTGTGTGCAATCCAAGGTTTTAATACTTTATTAACAATTACGCCAAGTGTCCTTGTACATAATTCACCCCTGTTTTAATGAGTCCATTGACTATTAATCCATTCCCGTGTCCGGTTAAATGAACGATTATTAGTATTTATAAATATCCCGCCCATCGTGTCCGATCGAGTGTATGTGGTTATTTATAGATACGTCTAATTGTAAATCTCTATATTAAATTAACGAACTATCATTCAGTTAAACAAATATAAAGCCCATTAATAGTCCATAGTCCAATTTCCACAAGTGTCGGTCTTTTGTCCAAACCCCAATTATAGTACAAAGCCTAATAACCCCGTCTTTAATATTTATCCCAACATCACGATTACTTCGGCTTAAATAAGCATAATAATAACTTAGCTACGAGACATTAATTTAAAAAGGTTGAACATAACTTACAATGATTAATAATAGCGTAGCGTTACACGGACAGAATTTCGACTTACACACTTACAACATAACATAACCTTATTATTATTAATCTTAAATTAAAATTAAAATTAAAATTATAAATATAAATATATATGTATTTGTGAGAGAGAGATTAATAAAGGATGTGTAAAATTCGGCCAAAACTCGCGAAATTTATAGACCTGGCCAAACTTTTGGGGCCATGCGATCGCATGGGCTTCCTTTGCATTTGCCATGCAATCGCATGGAGTCTAGGGACAGCTCACAATCTTTTGTTTTCTTGTTTGCCGAAGGTTTTTAATATATATATATATATATATATATATATATATATATATATATATATATATATATATATATATATATATATATATATAATTTTAAGAATTAATTATATATTATATTATATTCATGTGCATAGTTGACTTATAATTTTTAGTCCGTTGCGTCGCGCATTGAGAGTTGACTCTGGTCCCGGTTCCGGATTTTTGAACGTCCTTTCGTACTATTTAATATCTTGTACTTTGCGTTTTGCGGCTTGTACTCTTGTGATTTTGAGACGTTTTTCATCAATAAATTGAACCTCTTGGATTGTACTTTGTACTTTTTAGCTTTTTGGTCATTTGCGTCTTCAATTCGTCGAATCTGTCTTTGGTCTTCACCTTTTATTATTTAAACGAATATAACTTGTAAATAGAACAATTGCAACCAAAAGCTTGTCTTTCTTGAAGGATAATGCTATGAAATATATGTTTTTTTTTTAGCATTATCAAATATTCCCACACTTGAGCATTGCTTGTCCTCGAGCAATATAGAACTTGAATATAACTTTAAAAGAAACACTTCTTTATTATTCACACTTTGTACATCAGTGATTTTAATACGGCTTTATGAACAATGATAGTAACGTTGTGGTTTACAGTCCTACATGACTATAAAAATTTAGATCCTTTTGGAAATTGGATCTTTATGAAAACATTTGATCTTTTGAAAATTCAATCTAGCTTTTACCCTAGATAAGTTTTCCAGAATAACCCTTCATCGGTGTTTGCAAATTATTTTTGTGGGTTTCGTGGGTTTTAGATTTGAAAATTTTAGCTCAAAACTTGTGGTTTTGTGTCACCCACTTGCTAACCTTGTATTGGGAAAGCAACACGTCCAGTATACTTGCTCCGTATATTACCTTTTGGTAAACTACCATCCGGTTGTAAAGGAAAGTGTTGAACAAGCAACTGTTAAGGCAATGTCCCGTTACATGCTTTTGATTATGGTCTATATCGTGTCGAATGCAATTACTATCCTTTGTAGGAGCAATAGTAAAGATCACCCTATAGCTTTTCGGTCTGGCACAAGGTCCTGTCTTCGACCATGCTATGCAACCACCGTTCTTACGGTTGACACCCAATTTGGTTCAGGTGACCTAATGAATTCCAGGTGAATTCCTAGGATTTTACGTTCAATGGTAATGAACGTATTGAAAATAGGGTTTTCAGAAAACAAATCGGTTTGTAATTTGATCAAAATATTTTCTCGTTCAAGCTCGAGTTTAGATATCATTGAATTCCATAAGTTTGTAATTCTCAATCTTTAAAAGTCAATCTCAAGGATTGAGTAATATCAGGCTTAAAAGCTGATTTTTGATATTTAAGGAGATTATCCTTTCTGGGGATCTGATTCATTAGTCTTATAAGCTAATTTGCACGGTGCCCCCCATTGTACGAGATAGATCCTCTCATGGTTAGGATAAGTATGACCACTTGGCGACCCTGTTTGATGCTGAGGTTCGTGGATTTCCAGCTGATTTTCGAGAAAACTTTTCAAGGTTTTTTGTAGACTCTACAACTGGTGTGGACGACAACTTCCTGACCTAAATCAAGAAGCGCGTGTCTTTTTCTCGGAAGACTTTACTTCCTTTTAAATTCCATTTAAATTACAATAAACTGGGTAAAACTGATTAATATCGTCCAAAATAAAAGTATCTTCAATTATTTGTACAAAAATATGTGACATATGTTCTAAATAACTTGGTAAATTTTTCTCACACTTGGCTTTTATTTTCCTTTCTTTGCCTTTTTTTATTTTCCTCTATTCCATTTTAAATGAATTCTAAGATTTTGGGTTGTTTCTCAATTTATGTCCTTTATGAGGTAACAATAATTTCGGTGTTAACACCTAGTTTTATCGTTCATAAATATGTATAAACATGATTTTGAGTTCATTTAGTGAAAATTTTGAATAATTTTACTAGAATTGGGTAGTCAGTATATAAAACTAGGGCTGTTCTTTATTATCAGAGAGCACTAGATTCTAATACAACTACTGCGTTACTAGTATTTTTAATGGTAACCAAGTGTATAAGTCAAAAATTTTTAAAATCCGAAAGAATTTAACCCCTTCCCACACTTAAGATCTTGCAATGCCCTCATTTGCAAGAAATCAGTAGCACTTTAAATTATTGAGGGTGAGTAGCGTAGAAAAATGATTAAATTTTACCAAAGTTTCCAAACGTATTGGCGTTTGTTTGTTGAATGATAAATGGTGCACATCATTTGTTCATTCCGTCTTGTTGTTACATCACATTTGTTTTTCGTTTTGTCGTCAAAATTAGTAGCTTTTGCTGAACTTAATGTCAGTCTTTGAAAGTTCGCTGTTTTACCCTGTTGTGTACAATTGACAATATACATACATACAAATAATAACATGCATGGTAATTTGAAATGGGACTTAACATCCCACTTTCAAATTATAAATACGAAATATTAGTAACAAAATAAAAAAAATGTTAAAAATTACATAAAAGTATCACAATATTATATGTTTTAAACATAAGTAAATAAAAATAATAAAAGATAAAAATCACCAACGGGAACTGTATCAATCTGGATAGGGGTTCCAGTTCATGTCGTTGTTCGGGTTCCACGATTGGTTATAGGTGTGCTGATAGGCTTGGTTGGGGTCGTAGAGAGTAAATGGTGGTCGCATATCGGGCTGGTGTGGCGGATAGTATTCAGGTCGGGTTGGTACGTAGTTATTTGGAACCTGAGGTGATAGCTGGCTCATGATCTGATGCTGATGATAGTGCCATCTATCATGTTGTCATTGCCTGGAATGCTCGTACACATTCTCGGCATGCCACTGCTCGTACTGACTATGTCTAGCCTCGTTTGTCATTTCTACCTCATCTATATGCTGGTAAACGTCAGTAACAGCCTCCCTAATTACATCCCTAATGTCATTCACTTCCTCCATTTCCTCATTCGATCCTCTCTCTACCTGTGGATGAGGGCCCTGATATGGTACTGCCTGATTGTGTCTGCTCTTTAATACCTTTGCACCCTGATAGACTCGCAATCCTAAAGTCTCAACCTGTTCCCTACACACCATCAGTGGACCCCCTTAATCCCTATCTATGCCTAAATACTCTCCAATGAGAGTAACAAAAATACCCCCTCCTATTATTCCCCCGTCCTGTATTCCTTCCACCATTTTGGACAGATAAAAACCAACACTGTAGGGAATATTAACAAAGCTTCTAGTGTTTCGAATACACTTAAGGTAAAATAAATTGTGTAGAGTCATTTTCTCCTTGTTGTTACCTCTTTGTGTAATCGAATTAGCTAAAAATCTATGTATAATACGAAGCTCTGCTTTGTTAATATCTAGAGAGGAGTGTCTTCCTCCCCGCGTAAAAACATTATAATTTGACATACGCCTCCAGACGGTGTCTGCGTCAAAATTTCTATCTAACCTTTCACCGTGATAAATCAAATTTGTACAATCAGGTAGTAGTAATTCAGCGGGAGTGTAAATCTGTAAAGCCCTGGCCATGTCCAGCATGGACATTCTGTACATCCTACGGCCAAGTAAAAATCTAAGAAAATCCCTATCGTCTAACCTAACTACATCTGTATCAAGTGATATAGTACTCATAAGCTCAACACACCATTCCTTATATATAGGCCTACGAATGGTGAATAAACATTCCCAATCGGGAAAAGAAGAGTTCCCATACCTTTGGATCAGATGCTACCTAACTGAGTTAGCTAGTTGGACCCTTTCCAAAGGCTCCCAATCGATTACCCTCGGTACTTCCACATTTTTCGTTACCAGTTTATATTTGTTACTTTGGTACGTCGGGTAATCTCTCCAACTTCGATCAAATCTCAAATTGGGATGCAAAAGCTCTTCATGAATCGTTGGGTGTTCTATTATTGGATGAATCGGAAATTGTACGTAGGCATTAACATATTCTTGTTGCGGATCATAATATGGTATGTGCTGATCATCGTGATATTGTTGTTCTTGTTGTTGTTCCTGTTCAGGTTCTGGTTCATATTGTGGCTCATATTGCATTTCTGGCTGTGGTTCGTTTTCAGCTTGTCTGGATGATGATGCACTGCTAGATTCGGTATATTTGTTCTTGCTTCCCCATCTATGAGATAGAATTCTCAGAGACCTGCTTTAGCCGACTCATAGGAGAGTCGTGTGATTTGATTTTCCATAGCTACATAAGCATAACCTCGATTCTTCAATAACTTTTCTTCTAAACACATGAACGGTCCTTCTCTGCATAGAGTAACAAATTCGGTATTTGAATATGTTTGATTGTTTGAACATTTACCTTTGTGTGACCATTTTCCGCATTTATGATATCTTTCAAGGTGTCTTGCTCTTCTTTTTGTTGCGGATTTTGATTTTCCTTTACCAAAATGTATCTTATGGTGGTCTTTCCTGAGTTCTCTACTTACTTGGTCCATTTTGCCTCTTATGAAGGATACCAGTTCACTCGGAAAGATGTTATTATTACGTTTAGTAATCATAGCGTGTAGTAGTAGACAATGGTTCAGATCAAAGGAATTCTTTATCTCGTAAAACCTAAAAGAAATAAAAATTCAGAATGGAGGGAGAAGACTAGTTCTTTAGGGTATGCTAGGGAAAGACCATTCAGATTCCATTCTCGAGAACTACACGAGAACAGAATATCTAACTCTAACAAAAATACATATTACCCTAAAAAGATTCGAATCTTCCCACACTTAGTTAGCTGTGGTGTCAAAATTGTGATTAACTTCATCTTCAACTTTCATTGGGTTATCTATGTAATGTTTAACTCTGTGACCATTAACCTTAAATTCAATCCCATTTGAATTTATTAATTCTACTGTTCCGTACGGAAAAACTCTTATGACTATGAA
This sequence comes from Rutidosis leptorrhynchoides, assembly GCF_046630445.1. NCBI lineage: Eukaryota > Viridiplantae > Streptophyta > Magnoliopsida > Asterales > Asteraceae > Rutidosis > Rutidosis leptorrhynchoides. The sequence goes on along the minus strand of NC_092336.1, from coordinate 404,422,691 downwards.
TGGTCCAGACCATCTTGATTTCAATTTTCCAGGAAATAGCTTGAATCGTGAATTGAAAAGAAGAACTTTGTCTCCTTCTTTAAATTCTTTTGAACTTCTGATTCTTTTATCATGCCATTTCTTCGTTCTTTCCTTATAGATTAACGAATTTTCATATGCTTCATGTCTTAATTCTTCTAATTCATTTAGTTGACTTAACCGTAGACGTTCGGCTTCATGTAAATCAAGATTACATGTCTTCAAAGCCCAAAATGTTTTGTGCTCAATTTCTACTGGAAGGTGACATGCTTTTTCGTAAACGAGTTTAAAAGGTGTGGTGCCAATTGGAGTTTTGTAGGCTGTTCTAAAAGCCCAGAGTGCATCCTCTAATTTCATGGACCATTCCTTCGGATTTGATCCTACAGTTTTCTCTAGAATACGTTTTAATGCTCGGTTGATATTTTCAACTTGTCCACTTGTTTGTGGATGATAAGCGGTTGAGATTTTATGAGTTACTCCATATCTTTTGAGAACTTTCTCAAGTTGATTATTACAAAAATGAGTACCCCGATCACTTATTAAAGCTTTCGGTGTTCCGAACCTAGGAAAAAGACGTTTTAAGAAGTTGACTACAACTCGTGCATCGTTAGTCGGGATAGCTTGTGCTTCCGCCCATTTAGATACATAATCAATGGCAACGAGAATGTAGAGATTATTATGAGATTTTGGAAATGGACCCATAAAGTCAATACCCCAAATGTCAAATACTTCACATAGTTGAATGACATTTTGTGGCATTTCATCACGTTGACTTATTTTTCTGGCCCTTTGACAAGCATCACAGGATTTACAAAGAAGGTGTGCGTCTTTGAAAATTGTAGGCCAATAGAATCCAGCGTCATAGACTTTTCTTGCTGTGAGTTGATGTGATGCCCCGTACTAAATCATCATGTACGGACCATCAACAACAGGATCATTACAAGGTCAAACACTGTAACATCCCGCCTTTTTCCGTTTACTTTTCCATTTAACTATTTTAAATTCTGTTATATGTTTATAACATCTCCCGTTGATACGCGTTTTAAAAATATCTCGTTTAGGTAATTCACACAACCTCAACCGAACTCGAGGGACTAGTTTCGCCAAGGGAGCAAAGATGTGACTAGCTTTTGACTAGTCAACACCCACCTCCCTTTCTTTTTCATTTTCATTTCCCTTTTTCTTTACTACTTTCATATTTTCTCTCAAAACGCCATTTCAAAGAATCATCATCCAAATCCAAGCTAGCGGGTGTTTCGCAAAACAAATTATATTTTTGGAATCCTTGCAACTTCCTCTTCGATTCCATACCGATTACATCTAATTTGGGTAACTTTCTAAAATCACTAGATTTTGTGTTCTTGATGCTTTTAACTAATAAAGTTGTTAATTAGTGTCTATGGCTCAAGTCTAACATGAATATATGATTTATATGTTCGATCTTGTTATTTTTAGTAACTAGCATGAACTTGAAAGTTTGGTGTGTTTGATTGATGATTTGGTTGCTTAAATGTTGTTGTTATGATAAAGTGCAAGTATTAAATGTGTTCCTAGTATCACTAGCTTCAATTTAGATCTTCCGCGGTATATTGGTCCTTTCAAAATCTTGGAGCGTATTGGAACCGTTGCTTATCTTTTAGATCTTCCGCCTCAATTGAGCTCCGTTCATCCTACCTTCCATGTATCCAACTTGAAAAAGTGTCTTGCCGAATCCGATATCGTCATCCCTCTCGAGGAACTTACTATTGATGACAAACTTCATTTTGTGGAAGAACCGGTTGAAATTGTGGACACCTCCGTCAAGACGTTGAAACAAAGCCGAATCCCGATTGTCAAGGTTCGTTGGAATGCCAAAAGAGGACCCGAGTTTACTTGGGAAAGGCAAGATCAAATGCAAAAGAAATACCCTCACTTATTCCCGGTTTCAGAAACGCAAGATTCCGAGGAAGAAACAACGACTACTACGCCTACTTAAATTTCGGGACGAAATTTCTTTTAAGGAGTAGGTAATGTAACATCCCGCCTTTTTCCGTTTATTTTTCGTTTAAATATTTTAACTATTTTGATTGATGATTTGGTTGCTTAAATGTTGTTGTTATGATAAAGTGCAAGTATTAAATGTGTTCCTAGTATCACTAGCTTCAATTTGATGTGTAGGTTGCATTAGAAAACTTCATGAACTTGATTAGTGATTTTGGTGAAATTGGGTTAGGGTTTGATGAACTTGAAATGGACTTTTGATGCTTTGAATGACATGAAATGTTATTTGTAAGTGTTAGGTTGTATTGTATGCTTGATTACCTTTGAAACGGCATATCGTTCATGTAAATTGGTTGCCGAATCATCGAATTGCATTTATGAACTTGGATGCATTAAATGAGGAGCTTTGAATGTAATATTTGGTTGTTGTAAAAGTAAATGTGATTGATGAAATGTGTTTAGTTGCTTTCCTTGTCAAAATACCTTTCCGATGATATAAGATACATGTTTTGGTTGTTTGCGGGTCATAAATGGTGATTGTTTGAAGTTAGGTTCGTGCATTAAACTTGAAAACTGCCAGAATTTGTACACAGGTAATATGGCACGCCGCGCCAAAGTTGGCTGAGCAACTTGTCACTTTTATGAAAAATGTTTGTTATGCTACGCATCTCCGATTCACATGTTACTTGTTCTAACATGCTTATACATGATTAAAAACCTCAGAAAAATAGTTCGGGATCCGACCCGAACGTGTTGACTTTTTCGTTGACTTTGACTGACCAAAGTTTGACTTTTTGTCAAACTTAACCAAATGATTATGCAATCCTTCTAACTTGTTTCTATACTTGTATCTTGCATGAAACTTGACAATTTGATTCACATGCTACATAATCGAGTCGTAACGAGCCATAGGACTAATTGAACATCTTTGACCTATCGTGTTTACCGTTATTGATACGACCTATTTGTTTAGGTCAAGACTAGCATTGTTCTTTGCACACGTTACTTGTTGAAGTACTTATTGCTCGTGCACACAAGGTGAGATCATAGTCCCATCTTTCAAACAACTTTTATGCTTTAAATTATGGGATGAGAAACATATACGTATCATACTTTTACACTTTGAACACAAGTACGGAAACGAACATTCCGCGTACGGGTTTGAACAAAAAGCCTCAATTTAATTATCATTAGTTACACTTGCAGGGTGTAAACGAGAACTTATATTATGTGATCACATGGGCTTAACGAGCCTCATTCGGATGGTTCGCTACCGTTAGCGGATGAAATATATTTTCGAGTATAGTGTATGTTCTAACACTACGTAACAGGGTACAAAACAGTTAAGTTTGATAATTGGGTGCCCGTGAAACAAATAACAAACTTTGGAACGCAAATGATTTTGATAATCATCTTATATTAAATCTTGTGGTTCAAATACAACGTTTACTAAAACACCTATGATTTCACCAACGTTTTCGTTGACAGTTTTCTATATGTTTTCTCAGGTCCTTGAATGCTTAAGGATACATGCTTCCGCTTACTTTTTGATACTTGCTTGGATGTCGAGTATACGTGCATTGTTGGAGCGTCTTTTGACTACTTTTATAAATTTTGTCGCATAGGTTTCATTTGTACGTTAAACATTGAAATGTAACTAGTCATTGAACTACTTTTGTAAACTTGAAACATCATTTTACTTATGAAATGAATGCGACATATTTTGGTCAAACGTCACGTTAAAGACTTATGACCACGTAACGGGACCTAAGTAGTAGGCGCCGTCAAACATGATTTGGTCGGGTCACTACAGATGGTATCAGAGCATTGGTTGTATGGATTTAGAGTTCATTGGTGTCAACCCCGAGTCATAGGGTACTCTAGTGAGTCTAGACTACAACCGGCATATAGACTTGAAGTAGGAATTACTTGACTACTTGTGCATTTATACTCGAACGTTTCTACTCATATCTACTCTTATTTCATCTTAATCTCACGTCGTTTAATTTAATTGACACGCCACCTTGACTTAGTGAAATAATGTCGAATGCATATATGAATTAGGGTAATATAATTTCCGGGATTATATTACGGTGACTCACATGAACGTTACGACATTATGGCATAAAGAATTTAAGGCGAGTCAAGGAAAATTTTTCTCTATCCTTATTCCATATCATGATTAGTATTATTGAAAATACTAATCAACTGTATTCTTGTGTTTTGAAGGAACAATGCCTCCTCGTCGTGTGCCATGCCATCAGACTCCCGAACAAGCTCTACAACGAATGATAGCCACCGTCGTGGATGCGGCCATGGCCGGTCACTCCTCCAATAACAACAATAACAACAACCACAACAACAACAATCAAGGGGCCGGTAACTCAAGCGAAGGGTGCTCCTATAAAGCTTTCATGGGGTGCAAACCTCATACTTTTAATGGGACCGGGGGACCGGTTATGCTCACCCGATGGTTTGAGCAAACGGAAGCCGTCTTTAGCATAAGCGGTTGTCGGGACCAAGACAAGGTCAAATATTCCACCCACACCTTTGCCGGTATCGCCCTCACGTGGTGGAACACGTATGTACAATCGGTGGGTACCGATGAAGCTCACGCCCTCTCTTGGGCTGATTTAAGGGAAAGGATGATCGTCGAATTTTTCCCTCGTGAAGAAACCCGAAAGCTCGAACAAGAGCTAAGAACTTTAAAGGCAGTCGGAAACGATCTCAAGGCCTACAATCAACGATTCTCCGAACTATCCTTGATGTGTCTCAACCTCGTGAACCCCGAATCTCAAAGGGTTGAACTCTATATGGATGGTCTTCCAAAGAGCATCAAATAAGGAGTGATGTCATCCAAACCCGCTAACTTACAACAAGCCTTAAACATGGCCCGCCAATTGATCGAAACGGTTGACGAAATCGTAGTTCCGGCACCTAAGGTCGGGGATAAATCGGGCGGCAACAAAAGAAAATGGGAAGCCCCCAAATCAAGCAACAACTACAACAACAACTTCATCAAAAAGCCTTTCACCTCCGACGCCAAGAAAAGTTATGGCGGAAATAAACCCTTTTGCAACAAATGCCACAAATGTGACGACCCGGGAATTTTCGACCAAATTTAAACTTTATTCTTATATGATTTAGACACGATGAGAAAAGTCTGTAATGTTGAGTCACAAAAAGTTTGAACTGTTTCATATATTCAATTGACTTTCGACTGCTCTCGACGATTCACAAACAATCAATTGTAAATACATATGTGTGTATGTATATATAAATAATAATTCGAAATAATATTTGAAGTATTATATATTGTTGTTATTAAAAAAATTAATAAAATAAAAATAGGATATTATAATAATTATTATTTAAAATATATTTCAAAATATAAATAAAGTATATTAAAAATAAATATTAAATGATTATAATACTCGTTTGATGTTACGATTGATATTAAACAAGTTAAATTCGAACTTATATAATTTTAAAATAAACGGTGACCCAAAAATGAGTTCTATAAATTTTAGGTTTACTAAAAAATGTATTTAGGATCTAGTTATTAAATTTTAGAATTGTTTTATATTTTACCCATTTATGAGAAGGACAGTTGATGTAATTTTTATTTAATAGTTAGTGACTGAATTCTATACCATAATGACCAGAATAAATAAAGACATTTAATTTAAAAAATATGGGGATTTTCCGAAGACTTTTATTTGCCGCTGATTAACAACGGAAGACGATACAGCACCTGTGATAAACTGTCGGTAGATTAAAAAAATCAAATGTGAGGAGGCTTTGTAAACTAACACGTTTGATTCTTTTCTTAAATATATTATAAAATTATTTAATTAATAATTACTGCATGATTGATTCATTGTTTCTGCACCATTTACTTTCTGTTTCCTATCACAATCAATATCATTCATGATTTACTTTAGTAATAGAATGTTACTGTATTTGTCTAACTCAAAATCTTATATATGCATATTACATGATACATGTTATATAGATATATAATCCTCGACAAACTTCACCCTCCAAAAACCCTACTCTATAACTTGCTAGATGAAGACCCTAACCACCACCTTTCTCCATCACTTATCTTCATGAATCACCATCACAACCGAAAACTACACTAAACACTACGCAGCTATTACTTCTTTTTGTTTAGCTACAATCATCGAGACTAACGCAAACACACACCACTTTCCTTTTACTCGAACCATAACCCATCGATACCCAATTCATTGCAAACTCAATTATTCATATTACCACGTTTCTATTCCGATAACCAAACCAAAAACACCCTTGAATGACCGCTACTGTTAGGTGTTGTTTATTAGTCGGAACCATCACAAACATCTTTCATTTTTTTTCTTTTCTCACAGTTACTTGACTCTTGGGATCGTTGCAAGCTACTGCTACTCGTCCTTGTTTCATTCGATCAAACTCCAACCCAAACAATCTCTACCTGTTACATGTCTTAAACATTATCATATGCCTCATTCACATGCAATTGTGTATGCATCAGGTTTACATTTTTTTTTATATCATCCAACACATTTATTAGTGGAAACATCTCGAAGTAGACTTGTGGGTTAGGTGATTAATAAAGAAGGGATAATGGGTGATGAGTGGAATTATTTTGGCATATTTGTTTAGCTCATTTGGCTGACACTTTTAAAAGAGAAAAGGTGATCATACATAATGGGAAGTTTAACAAATTACTGTATAAAAAAAACAAAATATAATAATAAAAAGATAAAGAAAAAAAGGTGACACATATGGGACAATCGGATAAACTAACCTCATGGCCTACCATATAGTGTTACATAGACAATTGGTTATAATTCTTTCCTCTTGGTCAAATCCCAGCTATGCACGTTTCATTTATGTAAGGATTGGGCCATAAACCGATTTATGTCTCGTTAGGCTACAAGTTTCTGTTGGGCTGAGGTAATCACGAATTAAAACAAGAACACACATGCAAGCACAAACTTCATTTCTATTTACGGGATATGGCTATGGGTGACGGGTTAAGAGCATTTGTTTTGTTGGGCCATATCACGTATTAGTGTTGGGCCATTAATGGTACTTTGGTCAAGGAGTTTAATAACATTAAGAATGATGATGATGATGACCTGATGACCTGATGACCTGATGATGATGTTAAGATGGAAATGTTTATGAGTAAGAAGTTAAGAGCATGTCATGAAGTGCATCTGGTTCATTACTTACAACTTGTAGCCGAGATAAATGTGTTTACATACGGGTTATATATATATCGTGGGTATATAATTTCAGAAAAACAAAAATGGAAGGGTGGTTAGGAGTGTTGTGGTGTAAGCTAGAGGTCGCGAGTTCAATTCCAGGATGTGTCTTTTTTTTTTTAGAAAAAGAAGGAAATCTGTCAAGATAGATATATAGATTATATAGTAGTTTATCCAGCTTATAATAGATAAAATGATTCAGCCGAATGGTTAAGTGGTGTTTATGGTTAACAGGAGGTCTTGGGTTCGAGCCCGGGCCGGGGCGTTTATCTTTTTAAAGCTTGTTTCATTAAGGTAGCACCTTTGTTATTTTTGTTATCATTATTATTATTAATATCATTGTTATTAATTAAAAATTGTCATCTCACTAAGATTAACATTATTATTATTATTATTATTATTATTATTATTATTATTATTATTATTATTATTATTATTATTATTATTATTATTATTATTATTATTATTAATATTATTATTATTATTATCAATATTATCATTATCAAAATTTTTATATATTATTATCATCATTTTTACTAACACTATTATTATTTATTATTATTATTAGTATCCTTATTTTTATAAAAATATTACAACTTTCTATTATAAATATTATTTTACCAAATAAAGTAGTAGTTATATAAAAACATATCTTAATATAATCCTATATATATAAAGATATTAATCTTAATACATTATATAATATAAATAAACTTAGTCGATTAAATGTGATATGTGTTAATATATATACATAATATAGGTTCGTGAATTCAAGATCAACCCTACACTTGTTAAATGATGTCATATGTATTTTTACTACAAAATACAGTATGGTGAGTTCATTTGCTCCCTTTTACTCTTTACATTTTTGGGACTGAGAATACATGCAAATGCTTTATTAACTGTTTTACAATAATTATATGCGTGAGTTCATTTGCTCCCTTTTACTCTTTATATTTTTGGGACTGAGAATACATGCGCTGTTTTTAAAACTGCTTTATTAAATGCTTTTGAAATATATTTTGAACTTCGAATACATGAAATGCTTTTATAAATGTTTGACGAGATAGACACAAGCAAAACATTCCTCGAATGAATTATTATGCAGACAAAAGTTCTGCGGATTATTGTTGAATTATGTGGACATGATAATTGCCACCGTTGAATTATGTGGATATGATAATTGCCACCATTGAATTATGTGGACATGATAATTGCCACCATTGAATTATGTGGACATGATAATTGCCACCAATTGATATGAATGTTATGTATCGGGAGAATGATTTTATACACAGGTTATGTGTATGTTATTTTTGTGCACAAGATATGTGTACGGTTACTAAGATTTATGAAATATGATTTCGTACACGAGAAAGGTGTACTGTATTTAAAAATATATCGCATGTACATTACAGGTGGGTATAGGATTCGGGCTCATTTGTACCATGCAGGATTTAAATCTTGTGGTCTATCAAAATGATAAATTTTATTGTTTTATGATAAACTTATGAACTCACCAACCTTTTGGTTGACACTTTAAAGCATGTTTATTCTCAGGTATGAAAGAAATCTTCCGCTGTGCATTTGCTAATATTACATGGAGTCGTTCATGGCATATAGAGGTCCGTTCATCGCAATGGTACCAGATGTTATTGTATTCGTTCAGGAAAATTTGGACGGGGTATGACAACAAACACCACTATGGTGAATGTAGCAATCTATTTTACCACCGGTGCCAAAGGGGTGGTCATGTGGCCAACGATTGTAGAAGTGCCAGCCCCGTTGCTCAAAAGGTGCCCAATGCACCAAAATCGGGTACTTGTTATGAATGTGGCCAAACGTGTCATTTTAGAAATGCATGTCCGAAGAAGAAAGCCAACCCCAAAACACGCGGCCGAGCTTTCAACATCAACACCGAGGAAGCCCGAGATGACAATGAATTAGTCACGAGTACGTTTCTCCTCAACAACACTTATGTTACTTGTTTATTCGATTCGGGTGCCGATAAGAGTTTTGTATCCAAGACTTTGACTCATTCTTTTAGCACTCCACAACTTCCACTAGATACCACTTATACCATTGAAGTGGCCAACGGGAAACTATTGAGTGCTGACACATGTTACCGGGGGTGTACGTTAAACATTTTGGGTAATGAGTTTGAAATTGACTTGATACCCATGGAACTAGGAAGCTTCGATGTAATAATCGGTATGAATTGGCTAGCCAAAATGAAATCTCACATCCTTTGTGATCTTAACGCAATCCGAATTCCTATCAAGAATGGTGAACCCTTGATTGTTTATGGCGATAAGAGTTGCACCGGACTCAACCTCGTTTTGTGCATTAAAGTTAGAAAACTACTCCGTAAGGGTTGTTTTGCGATCCTTGCTCACGTTAAGAAAGTCGAGTCCGATGAGAAGCACATCGATGATGTGCCAATTGTTAGCGACTATTCCGATGTATTTCCCGACGAATTACCGGGTCTTCCACCTCATCGACCGGTTGAATTCTAAATCGATCTTATTTTGGGAGCCGCACCCATAGCACGTGCACCATATAGACTTGCTCCATTCGAAATACAAGAATTGCAAAGTCAAATCCAAGAACTACTTGACTGTGGTTTTATCCAACCTAGCCATTCACCATGGGGTGCTCCGATTTTGTTTGTTAAAAAGAAAGACGGATCCCTACGAATGTGCATTGATTATCGTAAACTAAACAAATTGACGGTTAAGAACTGATATCCTCTTCCTCACAACGATGACCTCTTTGATCAACTACAAGGGTCTTGTGTATATTCGAAAATCGATCTCCGCTCGGGTTATCATCAATTAAGGGTTAAGGGGGAAGATGTCTCCAAAACCTCTTTCCGAACTCGTTATGGTAGTTATGAATTTCTTGTTATGCCATTTAGTCTCACTAACACACCGGCGGTGTTCATGGATCTTATGAACCGCGTGTGTAAACCGTATCTCGATAAATTCGTTATTTTCTTCATCGATGACATCTTGGTCTATTCTAAAAGCGAAGAAGAGCACGAACAACATCTCCGACTTGTGCTCGAACTCTTGAGACAAGAACGACTATATGCCAAATTCTCCAAGTGTGAATTTTGGTTGAAGGAAGTTCAATTTCTTGGTCATGTTGTAAGTGATCAAGGTATTAAAGTTGATCCATCAAAAATCGAAGCCATTAGTAAATGGGAGACTCCTACTACTCCTACTCACATTCGTCAATTCTTGGGTCTCGCCGGATACTATCGTAGATTCATCAAGGATTTCTCTTTGGTTACTCGTCCTCTAACAGCGTTAACTCACAAGGGAAAGAAATTCGTTTGGGCGACCGAATAAGAATCCGCATTTCAAATCTTGAAAACAAAGGTAACCACCGCTCCTATCTTGTCACTTCCCGAAGGTAATGACGATTTTGTTGTATACTGCAATGCCTCGAAACATGGTTTTGGGTGTGTATTGATGCAACGAAAGAAAGTCATTGCTTATGCCTCTCGACAACTCAAAATTCATGAACGAAACTACACGACACATGATCTCGAACTCGGAGCCGTTGTCTTTGCACTTAAAATGTGGAGACACTATCTTTATGGAACCAAGAGTACTATCTTCAACGATCACAAAAGCCTCCAACACATCTTTGATCAAAAGCAACTAAACATGAGACAACGACGGTGGATTGAAACGTTAAACGATTATGATTGTGAGCTTCGTAACCATCCCGGGAAGGCAAACGTAGTAGCCGATGCCTTAAGTCGAAAGGAAAGAGCGGTGCCTCTTCGTGTCCGAGCTTTAAACATCACCATTTACATAAACCTTAATAGCCAAATTCGGGTAGCCCAAGATGAGGCTCTCAAGGATGAAAACATTTCACACGAGCTCTTGAACATTCTGGTCTCTCGATTCGAAACTAAAGAAACTGAACTCCGATATTTCGCAGGAAGAATTTGGGTGCCTAGTTATGGGGACTTGCGAAGCCTTATTTTAGATGAAGCCCATAAGTCACGATACTCGATTCACCCCGGTGCCAATAAGATGTACCACGACCTTAAAGAACAATATCGATGGCCGAACATCAAAAGGGACGTAGCTACTTATGTTGCCAAGTGTTTGACATGTTCCAAAGTCAAAGCCGAACACCAAAGACAGGGTTACTTCAACAACCCGAAATCCCGCAATAAAAGTGGGAAAGAATAACAATGGATTTTATCACCAAGCTACCAAAAACGAAGGGCGGTTATGACACTATTTGGGTTATCGTTGACCGTCTCACCAAATCCGCACACTTCCTCGCCATGAAGGAAACGGACAAAATGGAAAAACTCGCACAACTTTACATTAAAGAAATCGTAGCCCGACACGGTGTTCCCTTATCGATTATCTCCGACCGAGATGGCCGTTTTGTTTCTAGATTTTAGCGTACTTTACAAGAAGCGTTGGGAACACGTTTAGACATGAGCACCGCATACCATCCGCAAACCGACGGACAAAGCGAACGCACAATTCAAACCTTGGAAGACATGCTACGAGCTTGCGTTGTCGACTTTAGAAAAGCTTGGAATAAACACTTGCCTCTCGCTGAATTCTCCTACAATAATAGTTATCACACGAGTATTAACGCCACACCATTCGAAGCTTTATACGGCTGAAAATGTCGTTCACCTTTTTGTTGGGCCGAAGTAGGTGACACACAAATCACCGGACCCGAACTCATTCATGAAATAATCGAGAAAATTGTTCAAATCCGAGGTAGGCTTAGGACGGCCCGAAGTTGTCAAAAGAGCTATACTGACAAACGACGCAACGACCTCGAATTTCAAGTCGGTGACCGAGTAATGTTAAAAGTTGCACCTTGGAAGGGTGTAATCCATTTTGGGAAACGCGGGAAGCTAAATCCGCAGTATATTGGTCCTTTCGAAATCTTGGAGCGTATTGGAACTGTTGCTTATCGTTTAGATCTTTCGCCTCAATTGAGCTCCGTTCATCCTACCTTCCATGTATCCAACTTGAAAAAGTGTCTTTCCGAACCAGATATCGTCATCCCTCTCGAGGAACTTACTATTGATGACAAACTTCATTTTGTGGAAGAACCGGTTGAAATTGTGGACACCTCCGTCAAGACGTTGAAACAAAGCCGAATCCCGATTGTCAAGGTTCGTTGGAATGCCAAAAGAGGACCCGAGTTTACTTGGGAAAGGCAAGATCAAATGCAAAAGAAATACCCTCACTTATTCCCGGTTCCGGAAACGCAAGATTCCGAGGAAGAAACAACGACTACTACGCCTACTTAAATTTCAGGACGAAATTTCTTTTAAGGAGTAGGTAATAAAACATCTCGCCTTTTTCCGTTTATTTTTCGTTTAACTATTTTAACTATTTTGATTGATGATTTGATTGCTTAAATGTTGTTGATATGATAAAGTGCAAGTATTAAATGTGTTCCTAGTATCACTAGCTTCAATTTGATGTGTAGGTTGCTTTAGAAAACTTCATGAACTTGATTAGTGATTTTGGTGAAATTGGGTTAGGGTTTGATGAACTTGAAATGGACTTTTGATGCTTTGAATGATATGAAATGTTATTTGTAAGTGTTAGGTTGTATTGTATGCTTGATTACCTTCGAAACGGCATATCGTTCATGTAAATTGGTTGCCGAATCATCGAATTGCATTTATGAACTTGGATGCATTAAATGAGGAGCTTTGAATGTAATATTTGGTTGTTGTAAAAGTAAATGTGATTGATGAAATGTGTTTAGTTACTTTCCTTATCAAAATACCTTTCCGATGATATAAGATACATGTTTTGGTTGTTTGCGGGTCATAAATGGTGATTGTTTGAAGTTAGGTTCGTGCATTAAACTTGAAAACTGCCAGAATTTCTGCACAGGTAATGGCGCGGCGCGCCATATCCCCGTGCGGCGCGCCAAAGTGGGCTGACCAACTTGTCACTTTTATGAAAAATGTTTGTTATGCTACGCACCTCCGATTTACATGTAACTTGTTCTAACATGTTTATACATGATTAAAAACCTCAGAAAAATAGTTCGGGACCCGACCCGGACGTGTTGACTTTTTCGTTGACTTTGACCGACCAAAGTTTGACTTTTTGTCAAACTTAACCAAATGATTATGCAATTCTTCTAACTTGTTTCTATACTTGTATCTTGCATGAAACTTAACAATTTGATTCACATGCTACATAATCGAGTCGTAACGAGCCATAGGACTAATTGAACATCTTTGACCTATCGTGTTTACCGTTATTGATATGACCTATTTGTTTAGGTCAAGACTAGCATTGTTCTTTGCACACGTTACTTGTTGAAGTACTTATTGCTCGTGCACACAAGGTGAGATCATAGTCCCATCTTTCAAACAACTTTTATGCTTTAAATTATGGGATGAGAAACATATACGTATCATACTTTTACAATTTGAACACAAGTACGAAAACGAACATTCCACGTACGGGTTTGAATAAAAAGCCTCAATTCAATTATCATTAGTTACATTTGCAGGGTGTAAACGAGAACTTATATTATGTGATCACATGGGCTTGACGAGCCTCATTCGGACGGTTCGCTACCGTTAGCGGATGAAATATATTTTCGAGTATAGTGTATGTTCTAACACTACGTAACAGGGTACAAAAAAGTTAAGTTTGATAATTGGGTGCCCGCGAAACAAATAACAAACTTTGGAATGCAAATGATTTTGATAATCATCTTATATTAAATCTTGTGGTTCAAATACAACGTTTACTAAAACACCTATGATTTCACCAACGTTTTCGTTGACAGTTTTCTTTATGTTTTCTCAGGTCCTTGAATGCTTAAGGATACATGCTTCCGCTTACTTTTTGATACTTGCTTGGATGTCGAGTATACGTGCATTGTTGGAGCGTCTTTTGACTACTTTTATAAATTTTGTCGCATAGGTTTCATTTGTACGTTAAACATTGAAATGTAACTAGTCATTGAACTACTTTTGTAAACTTGAAACATCGTTTTACTTATGAAATGAATGCGACATATTTTGGTCAAACGTCACGTTAAAGACTTATGACCACGTAACGGGACCTAAGTAGTCGGCGCCGTCAAACATGATTTGGTCGGGTTCCTACAAACACTATATGCTATTTCAAAATACGTTTGCATTCATGGTAAAAGGTGACGTCATAACTAACGTCGAATGTTTTACATCAAAAGTATGCTTCTATGAATAGAAGCAAAGATAATAGTGCGTGACCCTTAGGTCGTTACAAATCATAGTTTCAAAAGTAATAATGTTTATGAATGCAAGATAAACGTGCATGCGGTGACATCTCTAAAGCAGCGGGTGTCTACAGCAAGACTAGTACAACAGCGGAAGCAAGCAACCTTAAGCACCTGAAAAAAACATGCTTAAAAACGTCAACACAAAGGTTGGTGAGCTATAGTTTAAGTATAACAGTAATGTAAGGTAGGCCATGAGATTTCAGTGCTACAAAGAGCGTTTCAAAATAGTATGATAAAGTATATGTTTATCCGTGGGCACTTGGTAACTAACTTAACGTTTATAACCCCCTGAAAGTACACTTGGAGAGTGCGTATGTTTACGAAGTATTAAACACCCGTTAAATGCTAGCACTACTAGCCCGAGTGGGGATGTCAAACCCTATGGATCCATATCTAAGATTCGCATTCACCGGTTCAAAAACCAATGACTAAACGTTACCGAGCTAAAGGGAATGTTTATGCCGTTGTATAACCCACACATATATAAAGTTTAAGTACTTGTTCCTAGTATGTAAAACATAAAATGCGCATGTATTCTCAGTTCCCAAAATAGTTAAAGTAAAAAGGGATGCTATAACTCACAGTGGTAAAGTAGTAGTAAAGTTGAGTCGGGAAGTAAGCAAGTATGTAGGTCCGGAAAGTCCTCAACCTAAGTCAAATATTACTAAGTTAGTAAATCATCCCAATAGATTTAAATGTATGTAAATTAGGTCTTAAGGGTCATCATCATTCATCATCAAACAAAAAGTATAAAGTAAGTTTCGTTCTAGAAAAGAGTTTAAAACAAAGGCTGAATTCGATCAGTCACCACGGCCTCTATACCTACTGAAATAAGGTGAGACCAGTGGCCATGGCTCCGTATATAAGTCCTTTAGTTGCTATAAAAATTCCAGAACCAAACTCGTCTTCGTTTGACCGTGGCAACGGTTTAAGTGCGAGTAGGTCAGAATTTTCAGCACAACGTTAAAAGGACATAGTGACTTTCGGAGGGCCATAGATCCTAAACCGTAACTCGGATTAAGACGAGTCTTAAACGAAAAATTATCTAATCGAACAGAGCTAACTGAAAATCAACTTTACAGTTGCCCAAGTATTCTGATCAGTTCCAGAAAACAGTAAACAGTAAGTTCCGGTGGGTTCTTGGTGCTTGATGTTCATCACGGTTCTCATCCTTGATGCATATAGCTTCAAGTGTACAACTCGTTGATGTGTTTACATCATCTTTACCAAGTTTCGACCATCATAACACAAGTGTAAGTCTAATATAAGTAGCACAACTCAATTAAGTGTTGCAAGTAGTTTGATGAACCAAAGTTACATCAAGATCTTAGATTTATCACATACATGAGTTATAAAAGTAATATTGAACTACAAACTTGAAAGTAAACTAACTAATCAAGATCTTAAGTTGTAGAACATAGTTCTTAGTTAGACCTTGAAGATCCAAGACCCAAAAGTCTAGATCTAAAGTTATTAAGTTAAATCCTAAGTAATAACACTTGAATCTTTACTTTAATGAAACCATAAGCTATAAAACTTAGATTTTCATCTTGTAAAGTATATGTAAGCTTTCAAGCTTTTGTTTATGACAAAATAGGTAGACCATAAGCTATAGAAACTTAGATCTTTCATATGTATGTGAAGTTGTAACTAGAAAGTTAAGCTTCCATGTTCTTGAACTTATAAAGTTAGCTTTTAGTTCAAGAAAGTATGAGATCAAGATTAACTTGTAATACTTGACCATTTATCCAACAAACACGAATTTAAAGTGCATAATATGAAGAAATAAACTAAATAAACAAGTAACAAGTTCATGGTTGTTCACACTTGGAAAGATTCAAGCCAAGACTTGATCCTTAAGAAAGTAAACTTTAAGTTTACAAACATGAACACAAGTAATGATTTTACAACTCATGAACTTTCTTTCTTTAAAACATTAACTGTAGAACATAAACTAGAAAGTTTTGTTCTTGTATGTTCTTGTATGAACAAGATAAAATGAAGAACAAACTAAAGAGTTTAATTCTTAATAACATGTAAGTAATCAACAACAACAAGAAGTAATCAAACAACAAACAAAGATTGATGATGAGAAGTGTTGTTTGCTACGGTTTTTAGGGAGAAAAGAGAAGAAGAAGTACTCATGTTACTTACAAAGTAGAGAGCAAAGATAAGAGGAAGTGAAGTGAACTAGTGCTTGAAGTAATACAAAAAAATGAAACAAATCTCCTCCCCATGAGCTCTAGGCTGACGGTTTACAAAAGGGGAGGGGGAAGGGATTAGTCCACTAGTTCCTTCATGTATTTGGTTCAAAAGTTGGTAATAAGGTTGCATGGTGTTGGAACAAGGAGTAAACATACTAGTAACTAGATTCCTCACACTTAGCTAATCTTGTTTAGTTTCAAAGTAATACTTGCATGATAGTAATGGGCTACTTAATCCATTAAGTGTGTAGGGTGGGCTCTTAAGTCCATTAATCTTGAGTCCATTAATAAAAGACCAAGTATGTAACAAATAGTCCAATAAAGCCCAAGTAATTAACTAGTAACCTTAGTTAATTAAAAATGATTAATAAAAATTAATCATGCATGCAAATAATATCTTAAATATTATTCGTGAAAAGTTCATGTGTCACAAAGACGTGTCGAGCATTCAAAAGTCATGGACGGTAACAAGTAAATGTAATAAAATACATTCAATAAAACACAAGCATTAATAATAACCATAATTAATTAAACGTTGGAAAATCCAGGGTTGTTACATTACCCACCTGTTAAAGAAAATTTCGTCCCGAAATTTTAAGTTGAGGTAGATGGAGGAGTCGGGAAAAGGTGAGGGTACTTCTGCATCATTTGATCCTCTCGCTCCCAAGTAAACTTAGGTCCTCGTTTGGCATTCCATCGTACTCGGACGATCGGAATCTTGTTGCGTTTCAAAGTTTTGACCTCACGTTCCATAATCTCGACAGGTTCTTCCACGAAGTGGAGTTTGTCATCAATAGTACGTTCTTCCAGTGGTATGATGAGTTCGGGTGCAGCAAGACACTTCTTCAAGTTTGACACGTGGAAGGTAGGATGAACTGAGCTCAATTGAGTTGGAAGATCCAAACGGTAAGCAACGGGTCCAACACGCTCCAAGATTTCAAAAGGACCAATGTATCGCGGGTTTAACTTTCCACGCTTTCCAAAACGAATCACACCTTTCCAAGGTGCAACCTTCAACATTACTTGGTCACCCACATTGAATTCAAAGTCTTTACATTTTAGGTCAGCATAACTCTTTTGACGATCAAGGGCCGTCTTAAGTCTCGCTTGAATCTGAGCAATCTTCTCCGTTGTTTCGTGGACTACCTCGGGTCTGGTGATTTGCTTTTCGCCTACGTTGGCCCAACAAATAGGAGATCGGTACTTGCGGCCATACAACGCTTCAAAAGGTGCGACATTAATGCTCGAGCGATAACTGTTGTTGTAAGAAAATTCGGCGAGTGGCAAATGCCTTTCCCAGGCCTTTCCAAAATCAATAACACATGCACGCAACATGTCCTCCAAAGTCTGAATCGTTCGTTCACTTTACCCGTCGGTCTGTGGGTGATATGCAGTACTCATGTCTAGACGAGTGCCCATGGTTTCTTGCAAAGAACGCCAAAATCTAGAAGCAAAACGGGGATCGCGATCTGAGATGGTCGATAAAGGTACACCATGACGAGATACAACCTCTTTGATGTATAGTTGAGCAAGTCTCTCCATCGTATCTGTTTCCTTCATCGCTAGAAAGTGTGCAGATTTAGTAAGACGGTCAACGATAACCCAAATGGTATCGTATCCGCCCACCGTTTTTGGTAGCTTGGTGATGAAATCCATTGTGATCATTTCCCACTTCCATTGTGGGATTTCCGGTTGTTGAAGCAATCCAGAGGGCCTCTGATGTTCGGCCTTAACTTTCGAACAAGTCAAACATTTACCAACATAAGTTGCAACGTCCTTCTTAAGATTAGGCCACCAATACTGTTCTTTAAGATCGTGGTACATTTTGCCCACTCCGGGATGAATCGAATATCTCGACTTGTGGGCTTCATCTAATATAAGGTTTCGTAGATCTCCATAACAAGGTACCCAAATTCTTCCGGCATAACATCGGAGTCCAGTTTCCCTAACCTCGAATCGAGAGACAAGAATGTTCAAATGTTCATGAGATATATTCTCCTCCTTGAGAGCCTCATCTTGGGCTGCTCGGATCTGGCTGTTGAGATTTGAATGGATGGTGATGTTCAGAGCCTGTACACGGAGAGGTGTCGTCCTCTCCTTTCGGCTTAAAGCGTCAGCTACAACATTGGCCTTGCCAGGATGATAACAAAGTTCACAATCATAGTCGTTCAGCGTCTCGATCCATCGACGCTGTCTCATATTCAGTTGCTTCTGATCAAAGATGTGCTGAAGGCTTTTATGATCGATGAAAATAGTGCTCTTAGTTCCATAATGATAGTGTCTCCACATTTTGAGCGCAAAGACAACAGCTCCCAGTTCAAGATCGTGAGTAGTGTAGTTCCGCTCGTGAAGATTTAGTTGACGAGAAGCATAGGCAATAACCTTTGATCTTTGCATCAGTACACAACCAAAACCACTTTTCGAAGCATCGCAATAAACGACGAAATCGTCACTGCCTTCTGGAAGAGATAAGATAGGTGCGGTGGTCAACTTCTTCTTCAAGGTTTGAAATGCTGATTCATGTGCGGGTTCCCAAATGAACTTCTTCCCTTTGTGAGTCAACACAGTCAAAGGACGCGCAATTAGAGAGAAACCTTCAATAAATCTTCGGTAGTAACCGGCGTGACCTAGAAATTGGCGAATGTGAGTCGGAGTAGTTGGGGTTTCCCACTTGCTGATAGCTTCAATCTTGGCGGGATCAACTTTGATACCCTGGTCGCTCACAACATGACCCAAAAATTGGACTTCCTTCAACCAAAATTCACACTTGGAGAATTTGGCGTAAAGTTGCTCTTGTCTCAAGAGTTCAAGCACTAGATGAATATGTTGTTCATGCTCTTCTTCGCTCTTGGAGTAGATGAGGATATCATCTATGAAGACGATAACGAACTTATCCAGGTATGGCTTGCAGACACGATTCATGAGATCCATGAACACGGCAGGTGCGTTGGTTAAACTGAATGGCATCACGAGAAACTTATAATGACCATAACGTGTTCTGAATGCAGTCTTCATCACATCACTTTCTTTCACCCTCAACTGGTGATAACCGGATCGTAAATCGATCTTAGAGTAAATGCTCGATCCTTGTAGTTGATCAAAAAGATCATCAATACGGGGAAGAGGATACCGATTCTTGATCATAAATTTGTTGAGTTCACGGTAGTCGATACACATGCGGAAGGATCCGTCCTTCTTCTTCACAAACATAACAGGTGCGCCCCAAGGCGAGAAACATGGTTGAATAAATCTACGGTCTAGCAGTTCTTGTAGTTGGCTCTGCAACTCTTGCATTTCGGAAGGTGCGAGTCGATAAGGTGCGCGAGCTACAGGTGCAGCTCCTGGCACTAAATCGATCTGAAACTCTATTGCTCACGGTGGCGGTAATCCAGCCAATTCTTCCGGAAAGACATCGGAAAACTCGTTCATAATTCCAACATCGTTCACACTCTTCACCTCGGTTTCTAATGTTTTCACATGTGCTAGCACGGAAAGACGTCCTTTCTTCATGATCTTTTGCGCTTTCACGCAACTAATGAGTTTCAACTTCGAGGTACATCTCTCTCTGTAAATGATCAGTGGCTCACCATCTCCTTGTGGTATACGAAGAGCTTTATCTCCACAGATAATGTCGGCCCTTATCTTGGTCAACTAGTCCATACCGACAATAACATCAAAGCTTCCCAACTTAATGGGTATCAAGTCAATCTCGAAATCCACACCAGCTATGTTGATAATAGCTCATCGACTAATATGGTCAACTTTCTCAAGTTTTCCATTGGCTACCTCTACAAGCATACTCTCCTTTAAAGGAACTAACGACCAATTTATCTTATCGCAAAAGTGTCTACCTACATAACTTCTATCGGCACCAGTATCAAATAGGACAGAAGCTAATAGATTGTTGATAGTGAATATACCTGTCACCAAGTCGGGGTTCTCACGAGCATCCCTTGCATTAACATTGAAAGCTCGTCCATGCGGTGGTCCGCCGTCCTTTCACTTATTGGGACACTCATTTCTGAAGTGGCCCGTTTGTCCGTATTCATAACACTTTCTTGGTTCAGTGGGGTTCGGCTTCCCAGTCATGGTGGTGATCTTGCAGTCTCTGCCAATATGCCCGGTCTTTTTACATTTCTCACACACAACGTTACAGTACCCGGTGTGGTGCTTGTAGCACCTCTTGCATTGTGGTAGGGTACCCTTGTAGTTGGGGTTCGAGTTGGTATTCGGATTGGGATTTCCACCGTTGTTGTTTCCTTTGAAACTCTCATGTCGCTTCACCGGATTTTGATCATAGGCTCTGCCCTTGTTGTTATCCCACTTACGCTTATCACAACTACCCGCTTCGGATTTTGCCTTTTCCGGTTCATCGATGATGATTTGGTTCATTAAGGTATGCGCCATGCGCATTGCTTCCGGGACATTGGGTGGCTTAGATGAGGTGACATTTCCCTTAATGGACTTAGAAAGCCCCCACAAGTATCTCTCCATATGCTTAAATTCCGGGGTGACCATGGTAGGACACATCAGGGCTAGTTCCAAATACCTACGATTATACCCATCGAGATCGTTCCCCACAACCTTCAACTGCATAAACTCAATCTCCATCTTCTGTATCTCAGTTCTCGAACAATACTCTTCAATCATGGCCGCTTTGAATTCTTCCCATGGCGTGGCATACGCCTCATCAATACCCTTGGCTTGAGCCATTGTGTTCCACCAAGTGAGGGCACCATCCGCCAGTGTACAAGAGGCATATTTTGTCTTGTTTGCCTCTGAGCAGTTGCTAACTCGAAATACAGATTCTAGTTTTTCAAACCACCTAGTGAGACCAACTGGCCCCTCCGTTCCACTAAAGTTATGGGGCTTGCAGCTTTGGAACTCTTTGTACGTGTACCCATTACGAATGGGCTGAATAACCGGTGGCGGTGGGGCTTTGGGTTGCATTTCCGCAATGGCTGCGGCTACCCTTTCGGCAATCATTTCCTCGATTTGGGCTGTGGTCGGTGTTGATCTTCCGTTGGCCATGATGTTCTAAATAAAATTTTTGACTCAAGTCAAAATTCAGCATTCAATATATATAATAATACAGTATATGGTAACCAACATGGAATCAACACATCACATGTTTATTAAGTAATGCAACTAGGTACAAATACCACAGAATCATCATACAGTAATGTAAATAGAACACCGTGCAAGAATTAAATAACGCAAAGTTCCGTTCATTAATAATAATAATAAGTTGCATACATCCACATAGATTCGTACAATACATAAGTGAAACATAAAATTACAAATGAGATTACATAATGAAATCTACTACAAAAGCCCTACGGTGACGGTGGGTGTAGGATGTCCATTACGTGGGACATCTGGTCCTCAAGCTCAGTTACCCGAGCATGGAGGATCTCCACCTCCCTCATCAGTTCCTCAACAGAGGGAGATGGTGGGGCAGGCGGTGCAGTCGGCACGGGTGGTGCTGGTGGAGCTGGTGGTGCAGACGGTCCGGCTCCAGAAGTAGAGGCTGCGAAGCGGTAAGGCTTACGGATGAAGGGATCAGCAGGATACGGCACAAGCCACTTACGGGCGGTAACCCTACGACGCCGACCATATGCGTCAGTGAATGCTCGACCTCCATTAATCCCTGGAATGACGGTACCATCGAAATGGTACCGCTTCTTCGGCGGGGTGGAGGGTGGCTGTACAGGTGCATCATCAGGGTTCTCATCAGAATCATCGTCACTGGAGTCGTCTGAGGAGGTGTCGTCGGATGACGAGTCATCTGAATCATGTAGAGGTGGCTGCACGGGTGGCTGTACAGGCTCTCCTCGGGCGGCCATTATCTGTCGGTATCTGGCGGGTCCGATCGGCACGAGATGTCCATCAGGAGTGCATCGGTACCAATGGTTATGCTCATTACGGACTGGACCTTCCCCAAGATCTGCGGGAATCAGAGCACCACCGGGATGGTGCTGTGGCTCCGAGGGTCCGGGGGCAAGTGGAGCTGGAATCTTCTGGAGGTCCTCGGCTCCGTCAGATGTAACCACTGGGGCAGGTGCATGACTACTGGCACCATAGGATGAAGCATCAGGGTCACTGGTGGGTGTCGACAACGGCATCTGGGAATCAGAAACAACGGTCGGTGAAGTGGCAGACGAGTCTGTGTCACTGTCCAAAATGATGACAGGTGGAATATCCGACATCTGAACAAGGAAAAATAAATTTTCCATGTCAGTAAGTCATAAAGCAAGCACGTATTAGGCCAAGTAACTACAACAGTCTAAATCATGTATAGCAGTAAATAGCATGGCAATAATAACGAATCGTACAGAAGTAGCATGCAATCGAAAGCAAATAATAGCATGCAGTAGTGAAAACAATTAGCATACGGCATATAGCAGTAAAAGTAAGCAGCAGCATTGATAATGCTAAAAACGAACATATATTTCATAGCATTATCCCTCAAGAAAGACAAGCTTTTAGTTGCAATTGTTCTATTTACAAGTGATATTCGTTTAAATAATAAAAGGTGAAGACAAAAGACAGATTCGACGAATTGAAGACGCAAATGACCAAAAAGCTCGAAAATACAAAGTACAATCAAAGTGGTTCAAATTATTGATGAGAAACGTCTCAAAATTACAAGAGTACAAGACGCAAAACGCAAAGTACAAGATATCTAAGCGTACGAAAAGACGTTTGAAAATCCGAAACCGAGACATGAACCGAGTATCAACGCGCGAGTCAACGGAGCTAAAATTATAAGTCAACTATGCACAAGAATATAATATAATATATAATTAATTATATATATTATATATTATATAATTAATTATATATATATTATATATTATAATATTCACAGCAGCCCACGTTTAAATCAATTGGTGAGCTTGATTCCTGACCTCCGCACTCGTGGAGCTTTGAAGCACAAAAACTCCGCACTCGCGGAGCTGCCTGGTCCCAAAATGCCTATAAAAGCCAACGAATTCGGACGATCAAACGCACCCCTTTTTCAATTCAATCTCACTCTGTCTCTATATATATTTATTTATAATATATAATTTTAATTAAGTTAATTTTAATAATAAATTATGGTTTAGTTGGGTTATTGTAAGAAATGTTTTACGGGTTTTAAAGTCGAAACTATGTCCGTGTAACGCTACGCAATAAATAATCACTGTAAGCTATGTTTAAATTATTTAAATTAATGTCTCGTAACTAAGTTATTATTATGCTTATTTGAGCCGAAGTAATCGTGATGTTAGACTAAAAATTAAGATTGGGTTATTAAATTTTGTACCATAATTTTGGTATGGACAAAAGACCGACACTTGTGAACATTGGACCATGGACCATTAATAGATGGGGGTATTGTCTAATCGAATGACAATTCTTTGGAGCCTATCGAACCTATCTTCAAATTAGTTAATCTAATAATTATTAAATGATTATGCATGTCCTATTTAGTGACGTTTATACGACATCTTTAACAATCATTTAATTAATCAATTGGGTTGGGCAATTGATTATTCATTCTGATCAAGTGGGTAAATTAATAATCATGGACTAATTAAAACAAGGGTGAATTATATACAAGGACACTTGGTGTAATTATAGTTTAAGTCCCCAATTAGTTGGAATATTTAACTTCGGATATAAGGATAATTTGACGAGGACACTCGCACTTTATATTTATGACTGATGGACTGTTATGGACAAAAACCAGATGGACATATTGAATAATCCAGGACAAAGGACAATTAACCCATGGGAATAAACTAAAATCAACACGTCAAACATCATGATTACGGAAGTTTAAATAAGCATAATTCCTTTATTTCATATTTAATTGCACTTTTAATTATCGCATTTTATTTACTGTCATTTTATTTAATTGCACTTTTAATTATCGTACTTTTTAATTATAGTAATTTTATTTTATCGCACTTTTATTTATCGCAATTTCATTATCGTTATTTACTTTACGCTTTAAATTAAGTTATAATTATTTTTAAAATTTTACATTAGGTTTTAACTGCGACTAAAGTTTTAAGATCGACAAACCGGTCATTAAACGGTAAAAACCCCCTTTTATAATAATTATATTACTTATATAAATATATTTGTATTTTTACAATTAAAACTAATATAGCGTTGAACTAGTTTAAGTCTCCCTGTGGAACGAACCGGACTTACTAAAAACTACACTACTGTACGATTAGTTACACTGCCTATAAGTGTTGTAGCAAGGTTTAGGTATATCCACTCTATAAATAAATAAATAACTTGTGTAAAATTGTATCGTATTTAATAGTATTTTCGTAGCAAAAATATAACTATTTTATACACCACCTCGCACACATCAAGTATTTTTGGCGCCGCTGCCGGGGAACTCGGTGAAAAACTATATTTTTGTAAAAAATATATTTATATAAGTTTTAAATATTAAAATCAAAAATATAAAATGGAAAAATATATATATATATATATATATATATATATATATATATATATATATATATATATATATATATATATATATAAATTTATTTTTAAGATTTTTATTTTTATTTTAAGTTATTAAAATATATTTTATATAAATTATCTATCTATTATTTTATAAAACTTAAAAATCATAAAAAAAAATCGAACTGGTCCCAAGTCTGGCCGAAGCCCAAAACTAAAGCCCACACAGGAATAGTACCAGGCCGAACTTGTTTCAAGCCCAAACCGGATCCATCACTGTTTAATTCCGCACTCGCGGAGTATTTAGGAAGCAAAAAATCCGCACTCGAGGAGCTACCCTGACAGGTCAAACCTCAGCCGCATTAAATACGAATTAGGGTTATAATTATTTATAATTAATAATAATTAGGGTTTTAGTTTAATATTAATTAGTTTTAGTTTATTTAATTTGTATTTTTAAGTTTTAATTAGTTTTATTAATATATAATATTAATACTTTAATAAAATAATAAAATAAAAATAATATTTTAATAAAAATTGTATTTTTATCTTTAAATTTTACTTTTATATTTTGTATCTTTTTAATCGTTTATTCGTAATTTTTGTATTTTTATCGTTCGTAATTAGTTTTAAACTTAGTTTTTGCCGTAGCTTATTTATATTTCTAGATTTTTAGGCCTTTCCGTAAAATCCCTTAAGTGCTTTTTCTTTAGACTAAGATTTAGGTGTTTTAGAATTTTGCGACGCTGTTTATAAATTTTAGTACCTTTTAAGTTACGACGCGCTACTTTATTATTTTTATTTTTCGACGCTTATTTTTCGACCTTTTATTTTTCGACCTTTTTCGACGCAATCTTTTTCTTTCTTATTTCTCGACGCTCTAGTTTTTAGGACATAGAATTTTCTATTTCTTCTCTAAAACTTCAAACAAAAAAATTATTTTAAGCGGTTAAATTAATAGACATCCAAATTTTCTGGTTCGTAGTAATAGTTGGATTTGTTAGTGGCGAGTTGTGGGCTTCCGATTTAAAGGGTCCTGGCTACCTGCTGCATCTATTGGCTATTCGAAACGTGGGCAAAATCAGAAAAGTCTATTAATTTGATAACTTATATAATTTTTTTATTATTTTTATAACTAATAAGATATTCAGTGAATGCACCGAGAAAAACGTTCATCACCTTTCATACGTTCACCACCTGTAACTCGATCAAGACATCTAGCCAATATTGTCATCGTTGATTTTTCTTTAGAATCATCATCAAGTCGACCAAGTATTCCAATTCAAATTTCCGATAATCCATTTTTTTTGAACCCGACCTCAAAATTGAGAACCCGGAGGATATTCAAGGACAATTTCAAGATCCAGAACCAATAATCATTCCTCTTAAACCATAAATCGTTAAATCAGAATCTTCTAGTGATTCGTATTCAACAAATTCAAATATGGAAATAACAGAACCTCTAAGTATGGAAGATCGAATGAGAGCCACACGCACTGGCCAAGGTCACGCCATTATTAAGCCAGATATTAATGCGCCAGATTATGAAATCAAAGGACAAATCCTAATCATGGTAACTAATCAATGCCAATATAGTGGTATGCCAAAAGAAGATCTAAACGAACATCTTCGAACCTTTAATAGGATCTGTACTCTATTCAAAATCAGAGAAGTTGAGGATGAACAGATCTATCTCATGTTATTTCTCTGGACTTTAATGGGAGAAGCCAAAGATTGGTTAGAATCGTTACCTGAAGGGGCGATTGATACATAGGATGTCTTAGTTGAAAATTTTCTTAAACAATTCTTTCTGGCATCTAAAGCCGTGAGACTTCAAGGAGAAATTGTTACGTTCACGCAAAAGCCAAATGAAACTCTATATGAGGCGTGGACAAGATTTGGAAAATTGTTAAGAGGATGTCCGCAACATGGTTTAGACACTTATCAAATAGTACAAATATTCTACCAAGGATGCGACGTTGCTACACGAAAAGACATCGACATAACAGCTGGTGGTTCCATTATGAAGAAAACCGCAACCGAAGCTCACAAAATCATTGATAACACAGCTTCCCACTCACATGAGTGGCACCAAGAAAAAGATATCTTTCGATCATCTAAAGCGGCTAGAGCCGATTCTAGCCATGACTTTGATTTCGTTTCCGCAAAAATAGATGCTTTCGAGAGACGAATGGAAAAGATGTATAAAGATATTCACGCAATACGAATCAATTGTGAGCAATGCGGTGGAAAACACTTAACGAAAGATTGTCACATTGAGCAAACGATGGAACAACGTGAGAATGTTTCCTACATGATCCAAAGGCCGGGAAATAATTATCAAAATAATTATCAACCGCCAAGGCCAAACTTCAATCGAAATCAAAATATTCTTTACAATCCAAATGGACCCAACAATAACTCGTACAACCAACAAGGTCCGAATAACCAACCAACTCAAAACAACACTTTCAATCAACAAAGACCTAGCTTGTATAAATCACCACAACAAACCGAAGAGAAAAAGTCAAATCTAGAAGAAATGATGGCAAAGCTAATGGAATCTCAAACACAATTTATTACATCTCAAACCCAAACAAATGAGAGGTTTGATCAGTCATTAAGAACTCAACAAGCTTCCATTTTGAATCTAGAAAAACACGTAGGTACTCTTGCTAGCATGATGAGTGAGAGGGAACAAGGAAAGCTACCGAGTAATACTGAAGTAAATCCTCGGAATGAGAATGTTAATATGGTATCAACAAATTCAGAAAAATCAGCTCCAGAAGATGGGAAGGTTTTAGATGTGAGTAACAATGAAGAAGTTACAACACCACCACTACTCGAGTATGTAAAGCCAGTGGTGGCACCATACAGACCACCCATCCCGTTTCCAAGAAAAGGAGTTGAGTATGAACAAGTAATAGGTAATAAAGTTTGTGATACCTCTGAAAAGAAGAAGAAGAATAAGAAAGTGCAAGAAACAAAAACTGTAAAGATAAACCCGGTGAAGACAGTTCCACCAAAACCTCCACCCACGTTGGGTGATCCGGGTGAATTTATTATTCCTTGTCTACTTAGTGATTGTGTCATGTATGATGCACTAGCAGATTTAGGTGCGAGTGTGAGTGTTATGCCTCTTTCATTATATAAGAGATTAGGAGTAGGTGAGTTAAGTCCAACGAAAATGAGTGTTCGACTCTTTGATCAAACCATTAGGCACCCAGTTAGAATTGTTGACAACCTACCCGTTCAAGTGGGTAATTTAACCTTTCTAGTCGAATTTATTGTCATTGACATAGAAGAGGACTCAAACATTCCTCTAATTTCAGGTCGACCATTCTTAGCGTCCACCGGGGCGTTATTTGATGTAAGAGAGGGTAGAATGACACTTAGTAATGATGAAAAATTGATCACCTTTGTGAGTTGAAAGTCTAAATCTCCACCAACCAAAACCGTTGAACCAACAAAAACGATGGGTAAGAACCATGTTATTTTACCAACTCCAACGGTAGTGCTTAACAATAATAAAACGCCTAAGTGTGGGGAAAATGAAGTAACACCTAATGATGACTTGATAACAAAGAACCCCGTTGTTGATACAAAATTAAATGACCCCGTTATTAATAGTTCAATGAAGAAACTTATTAAACGGATTCGTGATGCTAGAACCAAGGGGAACTTTAAGTTATGTAACCGGTTAGTATCCAATCTATCGCCTAAAGAAAAGGCAAAACTAGTTGAATTTGTGGATATTACACAGGAATCCGACCAATGGCTTAAAGCAAAAGTCACAGATATGCAAGTTGATTATGGTCCAAAAGAAATTGACAATGAAGTTAATCACAATTTCGACACCACAACTACCTAAGTGTGGGGAGATTCAAATGTTTTAAAAGAAAACGCTGTCTAAAGTTAGTTGTTCTGTTCTCGTGTAATTCCGAGAATGGAATCCGATTGGTCTTTTCCACTAGCAGACACTAAAGAACTAGTTTTCTCTCCCCATTCTGAATTTTTGTTTTGTAGGTTTTGTATAAAATTAATATGCATTTTTAAATTTAAGTTTTGTGTGAATTTAAAAAAAATATTACTTTACTTCATTAAGTTAAAAAAATGATTTCTAAAATTCATCGTAATTTGAACACTAGGTCGTAGAACCGAAATTTCTTTACTCAAGGGCGGGGCGACAAATTTTGTTATCATTATTTTAATATTATTGATCTAAAGTATGTAAAAAAAATATATTAGATTTTATAAAATTTTTAACGTGGGGTAATATACCCAACTTCAAAAATATGTATATATATGTTTATATTTTATGTTATGTACAAAACAGGGTAAAACAACGCACTTTCGAAGACAGTCATTAAGTTCAGCAAAAGATGCTAATTTTGATGACAAGACGTAAAATATCAAAATGTGATTTAAACAATATGTTTGCAAACTCGGTATTTTTAATTATTTTTCTACGCTAATCACCCTCATGAATTTAAATTTTTACTGATTTCTTGCAAATGATGGCATTGCAAGATCTCAAGTGTGGGGAAGGGTTATAAATTCTCTCGGGTTTACACTTAGTTTAATTGCCAAATTTTGTGAAAATTTGAAAAAATTTCAACTAAATGAATTCAAAATCATGTTTATACATATTTATGAACGATAAAACTAGGTTATAATACTGAAATTATTGTTACCCCGGAGAGAACATAAATGGAGAAACAACCCAAAATGCTTTAATTCATTTAAAATGGAATAAAGGAGAATAAAAGGGCAAAGAAAAGAATAAATAAAAGCTAAGTGTGGGAAGAATTTACCAAGTTCTTCAAAGCATATATCACATATTTGTACAAGATTATTGCATGTACTTTTGTTTTGAACGATACTAATCAGTTTTACCCGATTTATTTTAATACTTTTAAAAGAAAGATGGATCTGCACGATGAATCAATTCCATCATTAAAAGGAAGTAAAGTCTTCCGAAAAAGACACGCGCTTCTTAATTTAGGTCAAGAAGTTGTCGTCCAGACCAGCTGTAGGTTGATGAAAAATCTAGAAAAGTCATCTCTAAAATCAGCAGGAAATCCACGGACCTCAACATCAAACAGGGTCGCCAAGTGGTCAGACTTATCCTAACCATGAGAGGATCTGTCTCGTAAAATGGGGAAGGCGCCATGCAAATTAGCTTGATAAGACTAATGAATCAGACCCTCAGAAAGGATAATCTCCTAAAAGATTAAAAATCAACTTTTAAGCCTGATATTACTCAATCCTTGAGATTGACCTTAAAGATTGAGAATTACAAACTCATGGAATTCGATGATATCTAAACTCGAGCTTGAACGAGAAAATATTTTGATCAAATTAAAACCGATTTGTTTTCTGAAAAACCTATTTTCAATGCGTTCATTACCATTGAACGTAAAATCCTAGGGATTCACCTAGAATTCATTAGGTCACCTGAACCAAATCGGGTGTCAACCGTAAGAACGGTGGTTGCATAGCATGGTCGAAGACAGGACCTTGTGCCAGACCAAAAAACTATAGGGTGAGCTTTACTATTGCTCCTACAAAGGATAGTAATTGCATCCGACACGTTATAGACCATAATTAAAAGCATGTCAGGGGACAATGCCTTAACCGTTACTTGTTCAATGCTTTCCTTTACAACTGGACGGTAGTTTACCGAAAGGTAATATACGTAGCAAGTATACTGGACGTGTTGCTTTCCTAATACAAGGTTAGCAAGTGGGTGACACAAAACCACAAGTTTTGAGCTAAAATTTTTAAATCTAAAACCCACCAAACCCACAAAAACATTTTGCAACGCCGGTGAAGGGTTATTCCGGAAAACTTATCTAGGGTAAAAGTAAGATTTAATTTTCAAAAGATCAAATGTTTTCATAAAGATCCAATTTTCTTAAGGGATCTAAATTTTATAGTCATGTGGGACTGTAAACCACATCATTACTACCATTGTTTATACCGCCGTATAGAAATCACTGATGTACAAAGTGTGAAGAATAAAGAAGTGATTCTAGTATTTTTATTTCAAGACTATATTGCTTGAGGACAAGCAACGCTCAAGTGTGGGAATATTTGATAATGCTAAAAAACGAACATATATTTCATAGCATTATCCCTCAAGAAAGACAAGCTTTTAGTTGCAATTGTTCTATTTACAAGTGATATTCGTTTAAATAATAAAAGGTGAAGACAAAAGACAGATTCGACGAATTGAAGACGCAAATGACCAAAAAGCTCGAAAGTACAAAGTACAATCAAAGTGGTTCAAATTATTGATGAGAAACGTCTCAAAATTACAAGAGTACAAGACGCAAAACGCAAAGTACGAGAAATCTAAGCGTACGAAAAGACGTTCAAAAATCCAGAACCGAGACATGAACCGAGCATCAACGCGCGAGTCAACGGAGATAAAATTATAAGTCAACTATGTACAAGAATATAATATAATATATAATTAATTATATATATTATATATTATATAATTAATTATATACATTATATATTATAATATTCACAGCAGCCCACGTTTAAATCAATTGGTGAGCTGGATTCCTGACCTCCGCACTCGCGGAGCTTTGAAGCACAGAAACTCCGCACTCGCGGAGCTGCCTGGTCCCAAAATGCCTATAAAAGCCAACGAATTCGGACGATCAAACGCACCCCTTTTTCAATTCAATCTCACTCTGTCTTTATATATATTTATTTATAATATATAATTTTAATTTAAGTTAATTTTAATAATAAATTATGGTTTAGTTGGGTTATTGTAAGAAATGTTTTACGGGTTTTAAAGTCGAAACTCTTTCCGTGTAACGCTACGTGATAAATAATCACTGTAAGCTATGTTTAAATTATTTAAATTAATGTCTCGTAACTAAGTTATTATTATGCTTATTTGAGCCGAAGTAATCGTGATGTTAGACTAAAAATTAAGATTGGGTTATTAAATTTTGTACCATAATTAGGGTATGGACAAAAGACCGACACTTGTGAACATTGGACCATGGACCATTAATAGATGGGGGTATTGTCTAATCGAATGACAATTCTTTGGAGCCTATCGAACCTATCTTCAAATTAGTTAATCTAATAATTATTAAATGATTATGCATGTCCTATTTAGTGACGTTTATACGATATCTTTAACAATCATTTAATTAATCAATTGGGTTGGGCAATTGATTATTCATTCTGATCAAGTGGGTAAATTAATAATCATGGACTAATTAAAACAAGGGTGAATTATATACAAGGACACTTGGTGTAATTATAGTTTAAGTCCCCAATTAGTTGGAATATTTAACTTCGGATATAAGGATAATTTGACGAGGACACTCGCACTTTATATTTATGACTGATGGACTGTTATGGACAAAAACCAGACGGACATATTGAATAATCCAGGACAAAGGACAATTAACCCATGGGAATAAACTAAAATCAACACGTCAAACATCATGATTACGGAAGTTTAAATAAGCATAATTCCTTTATTTCATATTTAATTGCACTTTTAATTATCGCATTTTATTTACTGTCATTTTATTTAATTGCACTTTTAATTATCGTACTTTTTAATTATCGCAATTTTATTTTATCGCACTTTTATTTATCGCACTTTTATTTATCGCAATTTCATTATCATTATTTACTTTACGCTTTAAATTAAGTTATAATTATTTTTAATATTTTACATTAGGTTTTAACTTCGACTAAAGTTTTAAGATCGACAAACTGGTCATTAAACGGTACTTAGAGAAGCTCATAAAACCAGATACTCAATACATCCTGGAACGGGGAAGATGTACAAGGATCTTAAGAAACATTTTTGGTGGCCAGGTATGAAAGCCGATATTGCTAAATATGTAGGAGAATGTTTGACGTGTTCTAAGATCAAAGCTGAACATCAGAAACCATCAGGTCTACTACAACAACCTGAAATCCCGGAATGGAAATGGGAAAATATTACCATGGATTTCATTACTAAATTGCCAAGGACTGCAAGTGGTTATGATACTATTTGGGTAATAGTTGATCGTCTCACCAAGTCAGCACACTTCCTGCCAATAAGAGAAGATGACAAGATGGAGAAGTTAGCACGACTGTATTTGAAGGAAGTCGTCTCCAGACATGGAATACCAATCTCTATTATCTCTGATAGGGATGGCAGATTTATTTCAAGATTCTGGCAGACATTACAGCAAGCATTGGGAACTCGTCTAGACATGAGTACTGCCTATCATCTACAAACTGATGGGTAGAGCGAAAGGACGATACAAACACTTGAAGACATGCTACAAGCTTGTGTTATTGATTTCGGAAACAGTTGGGATCGACATCTACCGTTAGCAGAATTTTCCTACAACAACAGCTACCATTCAAGCATTGAGATGGCGCTGTTTGAAGCACTTTATGGTAGAAAGTGCAGGTCTCCGATTTGTTGGAGTGAAGTGGGGGATAGACAGATTACGGGTCCGGAGATAATACAAGAAACTACCGAGAAAATCATCCAAATTCAACAAAGATTGAAAACCACCCAGAGTCGACAAAAGAGCTACGCGGACAGTAAAAGAAAAGATATAGAGTTTGAAATTGGAGAAATGGTCATGCTTAAGGTTTCACCTTGGAAAGGCGTTGTTCGATTTGGTAAACGGAGGAAACTAAATCCAAGGTACATTGGACCATTCAAGATTATAAATCGTGTCGGACCAGTAGCTTACCAACTGGAGCTACCTCAACAACTCGCGGCTGTACATAACACTTTCCACGTCTCAAATTTGAAGAAATGTTTTGCTAAAGAAGATCTCACTATTTCGTTGGACGAAATCCAAATCAATGAAAAACTTCAATTCATTGAAGAACCCGTCGAAATAATGGATCGTGAGGTTAAGAGACTTAAACAAAACAAGATACCGATTGTTAAGGTTCGATGGAATGCTCGTAGAGGACTCGAGTTCACCTGGGAGCGTGAAGATCAGATGAAGAAGAAATACCCGCATTTATTTCTAGAAGATACGTCAACACCTCCAACTGCTTAAAATTTCGGGACGAAATTTATTTAACGGGTAGGTACTGTATTGACCCGAACTTTTCCATGTTTATATATATATTAAATAAAATTGTTATTTACATGATCAAGTGTTTCCAACATGTTAAGCAATCAAACTTGTTAAGACTTGATTAATTGAAATAGGTTTCATATAGACAATTGACCACCCAAGTTGACCGGTGATTCACGAACGTTAAAACTTATAAAAACTATACGATGACATATATATGGTTATATATATATAGTTAACATGATTTTATTATAAGTATGTATCTCATTAGGTATTTTAACAATGAGTTATATACATAAAAATGAGACTATTAAATTAAGAAACTCGAAAACGATATATATAACGATTATCGTTATAACAACGTCTTACTAGGTACATATGAATCATATTAAGATATTGATACAATTGGTTAATTATGTTAAATGATAAGTAAATATATTATTAAGTGTATTAACAATGAAATACATATGTAAAAATAAGACTACTAACTTAATGATTTCGAAACGAGACATATATGTAACGATTATCGTTGTAACGACATTTAACTGTATATATATATCATACTAAGATATATTATATATCATAATATCATGATAATATAACAATTTAACATCTCATTTGTTATAATAAACAATGGGTTAACAACATTTAACAAAATCGTTAACCTAAAGGTTTCAAAACAACATTTACATGTAACGACTAACGATGACTTAACGACTCAGTTAAAATGTATATACATGTAGTGTTTTAATATGTATTCATACACTTTTGAAATACTTCAAGACACTTATCAAAATACTTCTACTTAACAAAAATGCTTACAATTACATCCTCGTTCAGTTTCATCAACAATTCTACTCGTATGCACCCGTATTCGTACTCGTACAATACACAGCTTTTAGATGTATGTACTATTGGTATATACACTCCAATGATCAGCTCTTAGCAGCTCATGTGAGTCACCTAACACATGTAGGAACCATAATTTGGCAACTAGCATGAAATATCTCATAAAATTACAAAAATATGAGTAATCATTCATGACTTATTTACATGAAAACAAAATTACATATCCTTTATATCTAATCCATACACCAACGACCAAAAACACCTACAAACACTTTCATTCTTCAATTTTCTTCATCTAATTGATCTCTCTCAAGTTCTATCTTCAAGTTCTAAGTGTTCTTCATAAATTCCAAAAGTTCTAGTTTCATAAAATCAAGAATACTTCCAAGATTGCAAGTTTACTTCCAAGTTTTCTAAATCCATTCCAAGTAATCATCCAAGATCAAGAAACCTTTGTTACATACAGTAGGTTATCTTTCTAATACAAGGTAATAATCATATTCAAACTTTAATTCAATTTCTATAACTATAACAATCTTATTTCGAGTGGAAATCTTACTTGAAATTGTTTTCGTGTCATGATTCTGCTTCAAGAACTTTCAAGCCATCCAAGGATCCTTTGAAGCTAGATCTATTTTTTTTATTTCCAGTAGTTTTATTCAAGGAACTTGAGGTAGTAATGATGTTCATAACATCATTCGATTCATACATATAAAGCTATCTTATTCGAAGGTTTAAACTTGTAATCACTAGAACATAGTTTAGTTAATTCTTAACTTGTTCGCAAATAAAAGTTAATCCTTCTAACTTGACTTTTAAAATAAACTAAACACATGTTCTATATCTATATGATATGCTAAATTAATGATTTAAAACCTGGAAACACGAAAAACACCGTAAAACCGGATTTACGCCGTCATAGTAACACCGCGGGCTGTTTTGGGTTAGTTAAATAAAAAACTATGATAAACTTTGATTTAAAAGTTGTTATTTTGGGAAAATGATTTTTATTATGAACATGAAACTATATCCAAAAATTATGGTTAAACTCAAAGTGGAAGTATGTTTTCTAAAATGGTCATCTAGACGTCGTTCTTTCGACTGAAATGACTACCTTTACAAAAATGACTTGTAACTTATTTTTACCACTATAAACCTATACTTTTTATGTTTAGATTCATAAAATAGAGTTCAATATGAAACCATAGCAATTTGATTCACTCAAAACGGATTTAAAATGAAGAAGTTATGGGTAAAACAAGATTGGATAATTTTTCTCATTTTAGCTACGTGAAAATTGGTAACAAATCTATTCCAACCATAACTTAATCAACTTGTATTGTATATTATGTAATCTTGAGATACCATAGACACGTATACAATGTTTCGACCTATCATGTCGACACATCTATATATATTTCGGAACAACCATAGACACTCTATATGTGAATGTTGGAGTTAGCTATACAGGGTTGAGGTTGATTCCAAAATATATATAGTTTGATTTGTGATCAATACTGAGATACGTATACACTGGGTCGTGGATTGATTCAAGATAATATTTATCGATTTATTTCTGTACATCTAACTGTGGACAACTAGTTGTAGGTTACTAACGAGGACAGCTGACTTAATAAACTTAAAACATCAAAATATATTAAAAGTGTTGTAAATATATTTTGAACATACTTTGATATATATGTATATATTGTTATAGGTTCGTGAATCAACCAGTGGTCAAGTCTTACTTCCCGACGAAGTAAAAATCTGTGAAAGTGAGTTATAGTCCCACTTTTAAAATCTAATATTTTGGGATGAGAATACATGCAGGTTTTATAAATGATTTACAAAATAGACACAAGTACGTGAAACTACATTCTATGGTTGAATTATCGAAATCGAATATGCCCCTTTTTATTAAGTCTGGTAATCTAAGAATTAGGGAACAGACACCCTAATTGACGCAAATCCTAAAGATATATCTATTGGCCCAACAAGCCCCATCCAAAATACCGGATGCTTTAGTACTTCGAAATTTATATCATATCCGAAGGGTGTCCCGGAATGATGGGGATATTCTTATATATGCATCTTGTTAATGTCGGTTACCAGGTGTTCACCATATGAATGATTTTTATCTCTATGTATGGGATGTGTATTGAAATATGAAATCTTGTGGTCTATTGTTACGATTTGATATATATAGGTTAAACCTATAACTCACCAACATTTTTGTTGACGTTTAAAGCATGTTTATTCTAAGGTGAATACTAAGAACTTCCGCTGTTGCATACTAAAATAAGGACAAGATTTGGAGTCCATGTTTGTATGATATTGTGTAAAAACTGCATTCAAGAAACTGATTTCAATGTAACATATTTGTATTGTAAACCATTATGTAATGGTCGTGTGTAAACAGGATATTTTAGATTATCATTAATTGATAATCTACGTAAAGCTTTTTGAACCTTTATTTATGAAATAAAGGTTATGGTTTGTTTTAAAAATGAATGCAGTCTTTGAAAAATGTCTCATATAGAGGTCAAAACCTCGCAACGAAATCAATTAATATGGAACGTTTTTAATCAATAAGAACGGGACATTTCATAGTACAACAGCGGAAGCAAGCAACCTTAAGCACCTGAGAAAAATATGCTTAAAAACATCAACACAAAGGTTGGTGAGCTATAGTTTAAGTATAACAGTAATGTAAGGTAGGCCACGAGATTTCAGTGCTACAAAGAGCGTTTCAAAACAGTATGATAAAGTATATGTTTAACCGTGGGCACTTGGTAACTAACTTAACGTTTATAACCCCCTGAAAGTACACTTGGTGACTGCGTATATTTACGAAGTATTAAACACTCGTTAAATGCTAGCGCTACTAGCCCGAGTGGGGATGTCAAACCCTAGGGATCCATATCTAAGATTCGCGTTCACCGGTTCAAAAACCAATGACTAAACGTTACCAAGCTAAAGGGAATGTTTATGCCGTTGTATAACCCACACATATATAAAGTTTAAGTACTCGTGCCTAGTATGTAAAATGTAAAATGCGCATGTATTCTCAGTTCCCAAAATAGTTAAAGTAAAAAGGGATGCTATAACTCACAATGGTAAAGTAGTAGTAAAGTTGAGTCGGGAAGTAAGCAAGTATGTAGGTCCGGAAAGTCCTCAACCTAAGTCAAATATTACTAAGTCAGTAAATCATCCCAATAGGTTTAAATGTATGTAAATTAGGTCTTAAGGGTCATCATCATTCATCATCAAACAAAAAGTATAAAGTAAGTTTCGTTCTAGAAAAGAGTTTAAAACAAAGGCTGAATTCGATCAGTCACCACGGCCTCTATACCTACTGAAATAAGGTGAGACCAGTGGCCATGGCTCCGTATATAAGTCCTTTAGTTTCTATAAAAATTCCATAACCAAACTCGTCTTCGTTTGACCGTGGCAACGGTTTAAGTGCGAGTAGGTCAGAATTTTCAGCACAACGTTAAAAGGACATACTGACTTTCGGAGGGCCATAGATCCTAAACCGTAACTCGGATTAAGACGAGTCTTAAACGAAAAATTATCTAATCGAACAGAGCTAACTGAAAATCAACTTTACAGTTGCCCAAGTATTCTGATCAGTTCCAGAAAACAGTAAACAGTAAGTTCCGGTGGGTTCTTGGTGCTTGATGTTCATCACGGTTCTCATCCTTGATGCATATAGCTTCAAGTGTACAACTCGTTGATGTGTTTACATCATCTTTACCAAGTTTCGACCATCATAACACAAGTGTAAGTCTAATATAAGTAGCACAACTCAATTAAGTGTTGCAAGTAGTTTGATGAACCAAAGTTACATCAAGATCTTAGATTTATCACATACATGAGTTATAAAAGTAATATTGAACTACAAACTTGAAAGTAAACTAACTAATCAAGATCTTAAGTTGTAGAACATAGTTCTTAGTTAGACCTTGAAGATCCAAGACCCAAAAGTCTAGATCTAAAGTTATTAAGTTAAATCTTAAGTAATAACACTTGAATCTTTACTTTAATGAAACCATAAGCTATAAAACTTAGATTTTCATCTTGTAAAGTATATGTAAGCTTTCAAGCTTTTGTTTATGTCAAAATAAGTAGACCATAAGCTATAGAAACTTAGATCTTTCATATGTATGTGAAGTTGTAACTAGAAAGTTAAGCTTCCATGTTCTTGAACTTATAAAGTTAGCTTTTAGTTCAAGAAAGTATGAGATCAAGATTAACTTGTAATACTTGACCATTTATCCAACAAACACGAATTTAAAGTGCATAATATGAAGAAATAAACTAAATAAACAAGTAACAAGTTCATGGTTGTTCACACTTGGAAAGATTCAAGCCAAGGCTTGATCCTTAAGAAAGTAAACTTTAAGTTTACAAACATGAACACAAGTAATGATTTTACAACTCATGAACTTTCTTTCTTTAAAACATTAAGTGTAGAACATAAACTAGAAAGTTTTGTTCTTGTATGTTCTTGTATGAACAAGATAAAATGAAGAACAAACTAAAGAGTTTGATTCTTATTAACATGTAAGTAATCAACAACAACTACAAGTAATCAAACAACATACAAAGATTGATGATGAGAAGTGTTGTTTGCTACGGTTTTTAGGGAGAAAAGAGAAGAAGAAGTACTCATGTTACTTACAAAGTAGAGAGAAAAGATAAGAGGAAAAGTTGAGAGAAAAATGCAAGTAAGTGTGTAAGTGGGAAGTGAAGTGAACTAGTGCTTGAAGTAATACAAAAAAATGAAACAAAGCTCCTCCCCATGAGCTCTAGGCTGACGGTTTATAAAAGGGGAGGGGGAAGGGATTAGTCCACTAGTTCCTTCATGTATTTGGTTCAAAAGTTGGTAATAAGGTTGCATGGTGTTGGAACAAGGAGTAAACATACTAGTAACTAGATTCCTCACACTTAGTTAATCTTGTTTAGTTTCAAAGTAATACTTGCATGATAGTAATGGGCTACTTAATCCATTAAGTGTGTAGGGTGGGCTCTTAAGTCCATTAATCATGAGTCCATTAATAAAAGACCAAGTATGTAACAAATAGTCCAATAAAGCCCAAGTAATTAACTAGTAACCTTAGTTAATTAAAAATGATTAATAAAAATTAATCATGCATGCAAATAATATCTTAAATATTATTCGTGAAAAGTTCATGTGTCACAAAGACGTGTCGGGCATTCAAAAGTCATGGACGGTAACAAGTAAACGTAATAAAATACATTCAATAAAACACAAGCATTAATAATAACCATTATTAATTAAACATTGGAAAATCCAGGGTCGTTACATTACCCACCTGTTAAAGAAAATTTCGTCCCGAAATTTTAAGTTGAGGTAGATGGAGGAGTCGGGAAAAGGTGAGGATACTTCTGCATCATTTGATCCTCTCGTTCCCAAGTAAACTTAGGTCCTAGTTTGGCATTCCATCGTACTCGAACGATCAGAATCTTGTTGCATTTCAAAGTTTTCACCTCACGTTCCATAATCTCGACATGTTCTTCCACGAAGTGGAGTTTGTCATCAATAGTACGTTCTTCCAGTGGTATGATGAGTTCGGGTGCAGCAAGACACTTCTTCAAGTTTGACACGTGGAAGGTAGGATGAACTGAGATTAATTGAGTTGGAAGATCCAAACGGTAAGCAACGGGTCCAACACGCTCCAAGATTTCAAAAGGACCAATGTATCGCGGGTTTAACTTTCCGCGCCTTCCAAAATGAATCACACCTTTCCAAGGTGCAACCTTCAACATTACTTGGTCACCCACGTTGAATTCAAAGTCTTTACATTTTAGGTTGGCATAACTCTTTTGACGATCACGGGCCGTCTTAAGTCTCGCTTAAATCTGAGCAATCTTCTCCGTTGTTTCGTGAACTACCTCGGGTCCGGTGATTTGCTTTTCGCCTATCTCGGCCCAACAAATAGGAGATCGGCACTTGCGGCCATACAAAGCTTTAAAATGTGTGGCATTAATGCTCGAGTGATAACTGTTGTTGTAAGAAAATTTGGCGAGTGGCAAATGCCTTTCCCAGGCCTTTCCAAAATCAATAACACATGCACGCAACATGTCCTCCAAAGTCTGAATCGTTCATTCACTTTGCCCGTCAGTCTGTGGGTGATATGCAGTACTCATGTCGAGACAAGTTCCCATGGCTTCTTGCAAAGAACGCCAAAATCTAGAAGCAAAACGGGGATCGCGATCTGAGATGATCGATAAAGGTACACCATGACGAGATACAACCTCTTTGATGTATAGTTGAGCAAGTCTCTCCATCGTATCTGTTTCCTTCATCGCTAGA
The DNA here is from genome assembly GCF_046630445.1 of Rutidosis leptorrhynchoides. NCBI lineage: Eukaryota > Viridiplantae > Streptophyta > Magnoliopsida > Asterales > Asteraceae > Rutidosis > Rutidosis leptorrhynchoides. The sequence goes on along the minus strand of NC_092336.1, from coordinate 404,381,173 downwards.
AAGTGTGCAGATTTAGTAAGACGGTCAACGATAACCCAAATGGTATCGTATCCGCCCACCGTTTTTGGTAGCTTGGTGATGAAATCCATTGTGATTATTTCCCACTTCCATTGTGGGATTTCCGGTTGTTGAAGCAATCCAGAGGGCCTCTGATGTTCGGCCTTAACTTTCGAACAAGTCAAACATTTACCAACATAAGTTGCAACGTCCTTCTTAAGATTAGGCCACCAATACTGTTCTTTAAGATCGTGGTACATTTTACAACTCATGAACTTTCTTTCTTTAAAACATTAAGTGTAGAACATAAACTAAAAAGTTTTGTTCTTGTATGTTCTTGTATGAACAAGATAAAATGAAGAACAAACTAAAGAGTTTGATTCTTAATAACATGTAAGTAATCAACAACAACTACAAGTAATCAAACAACAAACAAAGATTGATGATGAGAAGTGTTGTTTGCTACGATTTTTAGAGAGAAAAGAGAAGAAGAAGAACTCATGTTACTTACAAAGTAGAGAGCAAAGATGAGAGGAAAAGTTGAGAGAAAAATGCAAGTAAGTGTGTAAGTGAGAAGCGAATTGAACTAGTGCTTGAAGTAATACAAAAAAATGAAACAAAGCTCCTCCTCATGAGCTCTAGGCCAATGGTTTACAAAAGGGGAGGGGGAAGGGATTAGTCCACTAGTTCCTTCATGTATTTGGTTCAAAAGTTGGTAATAAGGTTGCATGGTGTTGGAACAAGGAGTAAACATACTAGTAACTAGATTCCTCACACTTAGTTAATCTTGTTTAGTTTCAAAGTAATACTTGCATGATAGTAATGGGCTACTTAATCCATTAAGTGTGTAGGGTGGGCTCTTAAGTCCATTAATCATGAGTCCATTAATAAAAGACCAAGTATGTAACAAATAGTCCAATAAAGCCCAAGTAATTAACTAGTAACCTTAGTTAATTAAAAATGATTAATAAAAATTAATCATGCATGCAAATAATATCTTAAATATTATTCGTGAAAAGTTCATGTGTCAGAAAGACGTGTCGGGCATTCAAAAGTCATGGACGGTAACAAGTAAACGTAATAAAATACATTCAATAAAACACAAGCATTAATAATAACCATTATTAATTAAACGTTGGAAAATCCAGAGTCGTTACAGTTGAGGCCCATAATGCCCTCCTGTTGGTCCTGTGTGACAATGGTTTAAGATTTGACTAGCTTCATCGCCGAATATGCATCGGCGTATTATTCCATCGGGACAACTTTTAAATAAATGTGGATCTTTCCAAAAATAGTGTTTTATATCACTAAAGAATTTCTTTCGTTTTTGGTACGACAACCCTTTTTCAAGGAATCCACATACTAAATAGTTTGCATAGTCTGTAAACCATGGAATTTCATTATAATCTATCTTCAATAGATATTCATCAGGAAAGTTATCTTGTATGGCCGATTCATTTAGAACTTCTAATTCAGGATTTTTAAGACGAGAAAGATGATCAGCGGCGAGATTTTCTGCTCCCTTTTTATCTCGGATTTCAATATCGAACTCTTGTAAGAGTAAGATCCAACGGATTAATCGTGGTTTGGCATCTTGTTTCGAAAATAGGTATCTAAGAGCAGAATGGTCGGTATAGACCACCATTTTAGCTAGAACGAGATATGAACGAAATTTGTCAAAAGCAAAGACAATAGCAAGGAGTTCTTTTTCAGCAGTTGTGTAATTCGTTTGTGCTCCTTGTAACGTCTTACTAGCGTAATAAATAGGTTGAAATCATTTTTCAATCCTTTGACCTAAAACGGCTCCCATTGCAAAATCACTTGCATCGCACATGAGTTCAAATGATAGATTCCAATTTGGAGTTATCATCATCGGCGCATTAGTGAGTTTTTCTTTAAGAATATTAAAAGATTTGATGCATTCATCCGAAAAGATGAATGGAGCATCCTTTTCTAGGAGTTTATTCATAGGAGTGGCAATTTTAGAAAAATCTTTTATGAAACGTCATTAAAAACTGGCATGCCCTAGAAAACTCCTAACTCCTCTAACATTGGTGGGATGTGGAAGTTTAGCAATTACATCTAATTTAGCTCTATCCACTTCAATTCCTTCCTTTGAAATTTTATGACCAAGAACGATGCCTTCTCTAACCATGAAATGGCATTTCTCCCAATTAAGTACTAGATTTGATTGCTCGCATCTAATAAGCATTCGTTCAAGATTAACTAGACATGATTCAAATGTATCACCGAAGACTGAAAAGTCATCCATGAAAACTTCCATGCATTCTTCTATCATGTCGTGAAAAATCGCCATCATGCACCTTTGAAAGGTTGCAGGGGCGTTGCAAAGTCCAAATGGCATGCGTTTGTAAGCAAAAGTACCATAAGGGCACGTGAACGTGGTTTTATCTTGGTCCTCGGGTGCTATTGGAATTTGAAAATATTCGGAAAAACCATAAAGAAAACAATAGTAACTATTTCCGGCTAATCTTTCCAACATTTGATCAATGAAAGGTAAGGGAAAGTGATCTTTTCTGGTGGCGTAATTTAATTTTCTATAATCAATACAAACACGCCATCATGTTACAGACCTAGTAGGAATAAGCTCATTTTTTCATTTGTGATGACAGTCATGCCACCCTTCTTAGGTACGAATTGAACTGGGCTTACCCATGGACTATCAGAGATTGGATAAATTAAACCTGCATCTAGCAGTTTAATAATTTCTTTCTTAACAACATCTTGCATATTCGGATTTAGTCTTCGATGGCGTTGCACATACGTTTTATGACCTTCTTCCATAAGGATTTTATGTGTGCAATACTGATAATGCTAAAAACGAACATATATTTCATAGCATTATTTCTCAAGAAAGACAAGCTTTTAGTTGCAATTGTCCTATTTACAAGTGATATTCGGTTAAATATTAAAAGGTGAAGACAAAAGGCAGATTCGACGAATTGAAGACGCAAACGACCAAAAAGCTCAAAAGTACAAAATACAGTCAAAGAGGTTCCAATTATTGATAAGAAACGTCTAAAAATGACAAGAGTACAAGAGTACAAGATGCAAAACGCGAAGTACACGATATAAAATAGTACGCAAGGACGTTCGAAAATCCGGAACCGGGACCAGAGTCAACTCTCAACGCTCGACGCAACGGACTAAAAATTACAAGTTAACTATGTATATAAATATAATATAATATATAATTAATTATATAAATTATATATATATTATATTTATATATTAAAACCGTCGGCAGACTAGGATCCAAACTTGTGTGAGCTGGATTTACGAACTCCGCGACTTGCGGAGTTTGTAGTGCAAAAATACCGCGACTCGCGGAGCTGTCCTGGATAAAAATGCCTATAAAAGCTCACGCATTCTGAACGTTTGATACATCTTTTTCTTTCTCTCTATCATACGATATATATATATATATATATATATATATATATATATATATATATATATATATATATATATATATATATATATATATATATATATATATATATATATATATATATATATATATATATTATATTTTAATTTTAATTTTAATTTTAAATCCTAATAATAAGGGTATGTTAGCGAATGTTGTAAGGGTGTAAGTCGAAATTCTGTCCGTGTAACGCTACGCTATTTTTAATCATTGTAAGTTATGTTCAACCTTTTTAATTTAATGTCTCATAGCTAAGTTATTATTATGCTTATTTAAAACGAAGTAATCATGATGTTGGGCTAATTACTAAAATTGGGTAATTGGACTTTGTACCATAATTGGGGTTTGGACAAAAGAACAACACTTGTGGAAATTAGACTATGGGCTATTAATGGGCTTTATATTTGTTTAACTAAATGATAGTTTGTTAATTTTAATATAAAGATTTACAATTGCGCGTCCCTATAAATAACCATATACACTCGATCGGACACGATGGGCGGGGTATTTATATGTACGAATAATAGCCGAACACGGGAATGGATTAATAGTCACTAGAATTATTAAAACAGGGGTGACATTATGTACAAGGACACTTGGCATAATTGATAACAAAGTATTAAAACCTTGGGTTACACGCAGTCGATAACCTAGTGTAATTATTAAACAAAGTATTAAAACCTCGTTACAGTTTAAGTCCCCAATTAGTTGGAATATTTGACTTCGGATATAAGGATAATTTGACGAGGATACTCGCACTTTATATTTATGACTGATGGACTGTTATGGACAAAAACCAGACGGACATATTAAATAATCCAGGACAAAGGACAATTAACCCATGGGCATAAAACTAAAATCAACATGTCAAAAATCATGATTAAGGAAGTTTAAATAAGCATAATTATTTTATTTCATATTTAATTTCCTTTATTTTATATCTAATTGCACTTCTAATTATCGCACTTTTATTTATTGTCATTGTATTTAATTGCACTTTTAATTATCGTATTTTTAATTATCGCAATTTTATTTTATCGCACTTTTATTTATCAATTTCATTATCGTTATTTACTTTACGCTTTAAATTAAGTCTTTTATTTATTTAATATTTTACATTAGGTTTTAACTGCGACTAAAGTTTTAAAAATCGACAAACCGGTCATTAAACGGTAAAAACCCCCCTTTATAATAATAATATTACTTATATATATATTTGTATTTTTATAAATTAAAACTAATATAGCGTTAAGCTTTGTTTAAAAGATTCCCTGTGGACGAACCGGACTTACTAAAAACTACACTACTGTACGATTAGGTACACTGCCTATAAGTGTTGTAGCAAGGTTTAAGTATATCCATTCTATAAATAAATAAATATCTTGTGTAAAATTGTATCGTATTTAATAGTTTTTCGTTGTAAAATTTAATAGTATTTTATACCCCTTAGCTTTAACATCAAATACGAAGGACTTATTCCTTTAATATCATGAATCTTCCATGCAATAGCTGGTTTATGAGCTTTTAGCACAGAAATGAGTTGAGATTTTTCATTTTCCGTAAGAGAAGACGATATTATTACAGGTAATTCAGATTTACCATGTAAATAAGCGTATTTCAAATGGTTTGGAAGTGGCTTTAACTCTAATATCGGTGGTTCTTCTATCGATGATTTGTATCGATATCTGTCTTCCTCTTTTAGCATTTGAATTTCTTCTGTTGTTGGTTCATATCCATTAGCCATGAGTGCAGCTAACATTTCAGCTTCATCAATTGGTTCAGTTCCTTTTCCTAAAGAACATTCTCATGTTCCTTGTAATTCTGGAAATTCTTCTAAAAATTCTGCATGTGAATCTATAGTTTAAATATAATAACATGTATCATCTGCAGATTGCGGTTGTTGCATGGCTCTATCAACAGAAAAGGTAACACTCTCGTCCTCTATACTTAGGGTCAGTTTCTTACCGAACACGTCTATTATTGCTTTAGCCGTGTTTAAGAATGGTCTTCCTAATATAAGAGGAACTCGAGAATCTTCTTCCATGTCCAGAATAACAAAATCTACTAGAAATACTAAAGTACCAACTTTAACTAGCATGTTCTCCATTATCCCTCTAGGATATTTTACTGATCGATTGGCTAGTTATATACTTATTCGTGTTAGTTTCAATTCTCCGAGGTCTAGTTTAGTGTATAGTGAATACGGCATTAAATTTATACTCGCACCTAAGTCTGCCAATGCCTCTATTGAACTAAGACTACCCAGAAAACATGGAATTGTGAAACTTCCTGGATCAGATAATTTTTCTGGTATCTTATTCAACAGCACTGCAAAACAATTAGCATTCATTATAACAGCTGAGAGTTCTTCCATTTTCTTTTTATTTGTGATTAGATCTTTCAGAAATTTAACATATCTAGGCATTCCTGAAATCACATCAATGAAAGGAAGATTGACATTTATTTGTTTAAACATATTCAAGAATTTGGATTGCTCGATTTCAAGTCTTTCTTTTCTCATTTTACTTGGGTAAGGAAGTGGTGGTTGGTATGGTTTAACATAAGGCTTTGCCTTAACTGTGTTATCTTCATTAACCTTTTCAACTACCGGTTCTGTTTCCTTCTCTTTCTCGGGCTGTGATTCTTGTGGAGTAGGAAAAGAATCATCAGAAATTATAGGCATTTCAGGTGGTTTAAGTGTAATACCACTTCTTGTGGTAATAGCTTTAGCTGTTTCATTCCGGGGGTTAGCATTTGTATCGTTAGGTAGACTTCCCGGTTATCTTTCACCTATTAACCTTACTAGGTTACTTACTTCTTGTTCCAGATTTTGAATAGAAGCTTGTTGATTTCTAAATGCTTGAGCATTTTGTTCATTCGTTTGTTTCTGAGATGTGAAAAATTGGGTTTGAGATTCAACTAGCTTCGACATCATGTCTTCTAAATTTGGCTTTTTATCATCGGGTTGTGGTGGTTTATTTTGAAAAATAGGTCTTTGCTGATTTTAAGTATTGTTGGATACTTGTTGATTGCTAGGACCTTGTTGGTTGTTGTATGGAATATTTCGGTTATAATTTTGGTTTTGATTGTAGTTTGGTCTTGGCGGTTGATAATTATTCTGATAATTATTTACAGGCCTTTGGTTTATGTATGAAACATTCTCTTTTTGTTCTATTTTTTGTTCAATACTGAGACAATCTTTTGTCAAATGTGGTCCTCCACACTGCTCACAACTAATTCGTATTGAGTGAATATCTTTAGTCATCTTTTCCATTCGTCTCTCGACAACATCTATCTTTGCGGAAATGGAATCAAAGTCATGGCTAGAATCGGCTCTAGCCGCTTTAGATGATCTAACGATATCTTTTTCTTGATGCCACTCATGTGAGTGGAAAGCAGTGTTATCAATAATTTTGTAAGCTTCAGTTGCGGTTTTCTTCATAATGGTACCACCAGCTGCTATATCGATGTCTTTTCGTGTAGTGATATCGCATCCTAGGTAGAATATTTGTACTATTTGATAAGTGTCTAAACCATGTCGAGGACATCCTCTCAATAACTTTCCAAATCTTGTTCACGCCTCATATAAAGTTTCATTTGACTTTTACGTGAACATAACAATTTCTCCTTGAAGTCTCACGGCTTTAGATGCCGGAAAGAATTGTTTAAGAAATTTTTCAACTAGAACATCCCATGTATCAATCGCCCCTTCACGTAATGATTCTAACCAATCTTTGGCTTCTCCCTTTAAATTCCAGGGAAATAACATGAGATATATCTGTTCATCCTCCACTTCTCGGATCTTAAATAGAGTACAGATCCTATTAAAGGTGCGAAGATGTTCATTTGAATCTTCCTTCCGCGCACCACCAAATTGGCATTGATTAGTTACCATGTGTAGGATTTGTCCTTTGATTTCATAATCTGGCGCATTAATGTCTGGTTGAGTAATTGCGTGACCTTGGCCAGTGCGTTTAGCCCTCATTCGGTCTTCCATACTTAGAGGTTCCAGATTTTCTATGATTGAATTTGTTGAATCTGAATCACTAGAGAATTCTGATTTAATGGTTTCTTCCTCAACAATTTCTGGATGAGTGATTTGTAGTTCAGGAGGAATGATTAGTGGTTCAGGATCTCTGAATTGTCCCTGAATATCCTCCGGATTCTCAATTGTGAGGTCGGGTTCAAAAAATGAATTATCAGAAATTTGAATTGGAGTACTTGGTCGACTAGATGACGATTCTAAAGAAAAATCAACAGCGACAATATTGGCTAGATGTCTTGATCGAGTTACAGGTGGTGAACGTATAAAAGGTGGTGAACGTTTTGCTCGGTGCATTCACTGAATATCCTATTAGTTATAAAAGATAAAAAATTATATAAGTTATCAAATCAATAGACTTTTCTAATTTTGTCCACGTTTCGAATAGCCAATAGATGCAGCAGGTAGCCAGGACCCTTTAAATTGGAAGCCCACAACTCGCCACTAATAAATCCAACTATTACTACGAACCAGAAAATTTTGAATGTCTATCAATTTAACCGCTTAAAATCATTTTTCGTTGAAATTTTAGAGATAAAAATCTATGTCCTAAAAACTAGAGCGTCGAGAAATAAGAAAGAAAAAGAGTGCGTCGAAAAACGTCGAAAAATAAAAGGTCGAAAAATAAGCGTCGAAAAATAATAAGAAAATAGCGCGTCGAAACTTAAAAAGCCTAAAAATTAAAAATTAAAAGTTACGTCTAAAGGTATTAAAGCTTAAAAGGAATTTTATATCCAAAACGGCAATAACTAAAAAAAATACTAAAACTTAAAACGGCGTCGCAAAATTCTAAAGCACCTAAATCTTAGTCTAAAGAAAAAGCACTTAAGGGATTTTACGGCAAAGCCTAAAAATCTAGAAATATAAAATAACTACGGCAAATACTAAATTTCGAACGAAAAATATACAAATTACAAATTAAACGATAAAAATACAAATTATAACTAAAATGATAAAAATACAAATTTTATAAAAATATTATTTTTCTATTATTATTTTATAAAAGTATTAATTTTTAAAACTAATTAACACTAATTAAAACTTAAAAATACAAAAGTAAATAAACTAAAACTAATTAATATAAAATATAAACCCTAATCTTAATTAATTAATAATAATAATAATTAATAACCTAACCCTAATCGTGAGTCTAAGGTTTCAGACCTGTCACCTCACTCCATGCGATCGCATGGAGTACGGGTTAAATAATCATGCGATCGCATGACTCCGGATACCAGGCCTGATTAGTTGGGCTGCTACAGTGTCGGGCCCGTATACTTTTTATATTTTTTTTTTCATGTTTTATATTTTTGTAAAATATTTATATAAAACTTATAAATAAGAAAAATTTACTTATTAGTTTTTATAACTTTTCACAATAAATAGAAATATAAACTTTTTAAATTTAACTAAACTTAAAAATATAGATATATATTTTTCTTTTTCTTTTATATTTTTGATTGTATTATATAAAACTTATTTTTATAAAAATGAATTAAAGCTTAATAAAAATCTTTTTTTTTAATAGCGTTTCGCTTCGGCGTTTAAGAGAGTTCTCCGGCAGCGGCGCCAAAAATACTTGATGTTAAAGCAGAGGGGTACGAAATAGTTATATTTTTATTACGAAATACTATTAAATACGATACAATTTTACACAAGTTATTTATTTATTTATAAAGTGGATATACCTAAACCTTGCTACAACACTTATAGGCAGTGTACCTAATCGTACAGTAGTGTAGTTTTTAGTAAGTCCAGTTCATTCCGCAGGGAGCTAGCCAAGTTTAACGCTATATTTTTAAACTATAGTTGTATAAATATATATATATATATATATATATATATATATATATATATATATATATATATATATATATATATATATATATATATATATATATATATATATATATATATATATATATATAAGTAGTATTATTATTATAAAAAGGGGGTTTTACCGTTTAATGACCGATTTGTCGATTTTAAAACTTTAGTCGCAGTTAAAACCTAATGTAAAATATTAAAAATAAATATAACTTAATTTAAAGCGTAAAGTAAATAACGATAATTAAAATGCGATAAATTAAAGTGCGATAAATAAAATGACGATAATAAAATTGTGATAATTAAAAAGTACGATAATTAAAAGTGCAATGAATAAAATGACAGTAAATAAAAGTGCGATGAAATATGAAATAAAGGAATTATGCTTATTTAAACTTCCGTAATCATGATGTTCGACGTGTTGATTTTAGTTTATTACCATGGGTTAATTGTCCTTTGTCCTGGATTATTCGATATGTCCATCTGGTTTTTGTCCATAACACTCCATCAGTCATAAATATAAAGTGCGAGTGTCCTCGTCAAATTATCCTTATAACCGAAGTCAAATATTTCAACTAATTGGGGACTTAAACTGTAATAATGTTTTAATACATTGTTAATGATTACACCAGGTTATCGACTGTGTGCAATCCAAGGTTTTAATACTTTATTAACAATTACGCCAAGTGTCTTTGTACATAATTTACCCCTGTTTTAATGAGTCCATTGACTATTAATCCATTCCCGTGTCCGGTTAAATGAACGATTATTAGTATTTATAAATATCCCGCTCATCGTGTCCGATCGAGTATATGTGGTTATTTATAGATACGTCTAATTGTAAATCTCTATATTAAATTAACGAACTATCATTCAGTTAAACAAATATAAAGCTCATTAATAGTCCATAGTCCAATTTCCACAAGTGTCGGTCTTTTGTCCAAACCCCAATTATAGTACAAAGCCCAATAACCCCGTCTTTAATATTTTTTTTTTTTTGAAAAGCAAGAAATTTTATTTATATAATGGAAAGTTACAAGCCCTATAAATTCTATACAATATGATGATAACGGAAAAAAGCAAATGCCGCCTTCATGAATAAATCACACATTTTGACACCGCGGAACTTGAGGATTCAAGTAGGATAGAATTAACCGAACAGTACCGAACTTTCGGTGACAAAGTTGATTAATACTATCCGTTTAACCAAGTGACAAAATGCAAAGACCTATCCATGGAGAAGCATGAGTACAAAAGGACTATTTAGGACGTGAAGTAAATTAGCCAATGCCCGTTCTTTGTTGATCCGAGGTGTATGATGATGGGTTGATGAGCCATTGATGCCAATCGATTATAGACTTCTTTGCTCTTTTGGAGATCCAAGCGTAAGATTGTGATTGGATTTCGGTTAAAATTGTAGCAACACACCATTCCTTTTTGCTAAAGACATTAAGATTCCTATGTTTCCAAATAATGTATGTAGATGCCCATTTAGTGGCTTGCCATTTGTATGAACCGGATTTCGACGTAGGGAACGGTTGCTCCGAGATGGTAATGTCGGTAAAGGTGGTGAGGGTGTTAGAAGGAAGGTTCCACCATTTTAGTATAGATAGCCATACACTTGATGTTTTCGGACAAAGAAAAAGAATGTGTTCAATGGTTTCGACGTGTGAGTTGCATAATGGGCAAAGAATCGAATTAAGGTCAACATTACGTTTGTCTAGTTCAATGCGAGTGGGAATTCTACCATAAATTAATCTCCAGATAAATATGTTAATTTTTTGGGGTAAAAGTTTGTTTTTCGGAGTTTTGAAGGTGTGTTGTGGAGTGGCGAGTATGGTGTTGTCGAGGATAGAAGCAAGTTTCTTTGTTGTGAAGATACCATCGTTATCTAAGGCCCACTTCCAAGTGTCAGGTTTATCAGTTAAATTAATGGAGGCAATAAGATTGTTGAGTTCCGTTAATTCGTTGAGGGTACGTCCATATGGGTTTCTCGACCAATTCCATAATCCGGTGGAAGTAGAGTTTTGTGACGTGATACGATCGGCAACCAGAGCTTGTTTGTTGCTTTCAAGCATGTATAGTCTTCTAAATTGATTGCTGAATTTTTCGGAACCACACCAAGTGTCATGCCAAAATTTGGTGTCGGTTCCGTTTCCAATGCATTTGGTGATAGACTTGGTGAAGTTTGTCCCGAGGTTGTCCGCGATATTACCCGCCTTGATAATTTCATTCCAAATTGTGCTACCTGAAACATTTCTAGATAAATCATTAGCGCAAACCCCCCCCCACCCGGACCGTAAATGCTAGATATTATTTTAACCCAGAGAGCATCTTTTTCGTTATGGAATCTCCACCACCATTTGGAAAGTAGGGAGATGTTTTTGCAAGATAATGAACCAATGTTTAAACCACCCTTATCATAAGGTAAAAGAATGTGTTCCCATTTGATCCAATTAATTTTTTTGTCCGCTTCGGACCCACCCCAAAAGAATTTGCGTCTTTTTGTTTCGAGTAAATTGATGATGTTGCAAGGGGCATGGAATAAGGAGAAGTAGTAAAGAGGGATACTAGATAATACGGATTTGATTAAGGTTAGTCGTCCGCCAAAAGAGATTGATTTTGCTTTCCAGTCAGAGAGTCTTTTGTCAAACTTCTCAATGATTGGTTTCCAAGACGAGGCTTTTGTAGTGAGGGTGCCGATGGGAAGTCCGAGGTAAGTGAAAGGAGTTGTGCCGGCCGTACAATTTATGTAGCAAGCCATAGCATCAACTTCATTTTGTGCAACACCAATTCCGTATAAATTACTTTTTTTGAGATTAACTTTTAGGCCCGATATGTTTTCAAAGCATTTGAGTAATTTGGACACGTTTTTAGCGTTCCGTTTACTCCATTCACCAAAGAAGATTGTGTCGTCCGCATACTGGAGATGGGATAACACAATCTTATCATGCCCGACACAAATCCCTCGTAATTGGTCGTTTGCTATAGCACGCTTAGTGAGGATGTTTAGACCTTCGGCCGCGATGATGAAAAGGAAGGGAGAGATAGGGTCGCCTTGGCGAATTCCTCTTTCAGGAGAGAATTCCGCCGTCGGGGAACCATTGATAAGGATGGAAATGGAGGAAGAGGAAAGACATGCATGGATGAAACTGATCCATTTGCGTCCGAATCCCATACATGCCATGGTCTCGAAAAGAAAATCCCATTCGATGCAGTCGAATGCCTTTTCGAAGTCCACTTTGAATATGAGGCCTTTTTGCTTTTTTCTTTTAAGTTCATCGATAATTTCGTTTGCAATTAGAACGCTATCGAGGATGTTACGACCTTTTAGAAATGCGGTTTGTTCAACACCGATTATTTTATGGATAACTTTTGAAAGACGGTTAGCGAGAATCTTGGTGAGGATTTTATAGTAACTTCCGATTAAGCATATGGGTCGATATTCGTTAAAGCCAATAGGGTTGGATTTTTTAGGTATTAGCGTGAAGAAAGATGCATTGCATCCCCTAGATATTTCGGATTTGAGCCAAAACCAATCTAGGGCCCTAATGAGGTCTTCTTTAACTAACCACCAGTATTTTTTGAAGAATTTCATGTTAAAACCGTCCGGTCCAGGCGCCTTGGAGCTTTCGCAATCATTAAGGGCATCCCAGATCTCTTTTTCTGAGAATTGGGATTCGAGGATTAGATTATCTTCTTGCGAAATGTAGATGCGGTCAGGTTCATTTTCGAATGGGCAAGACCCTTTACGTGGTTTGGAGCGGAAAAGTGATTCAAAGTATTTAAGTGCCTCGTTTTTTATTGTGTTAGGTTCTTCGGACCATGTACCATTTAGGGATATGCCACGGATATTGTTTTTGTTAACTCTTCTTTTAATGTAATTATGAAAGTATTTAGAGTTTTCATCGCCCTCGAGGTTCCATTTGATTCGGGCTTTCTGTTTGAACATGTTAGATTTCTGTTTTTCTTTTACTATGTGTTGCATTCTGTTATTAATCCATTTGTCCTTTTCGAGATCTGTTAAGGGCCTAATTTCCGCAAGTTTCTCAAAATCATTAGAAGCATCGAGGTGTGTTTTAATTTCATTGTCTAGATTATTTAGTTGTGCGCTTAGTTTTTTTAGTTCAAATTTGACGTTTTTTTGTTTGTTTCGGAGGATACAGTCAGGGCGGTTTCCGCTTACGGGTTGTGACCATGTAGATTTTATGATGTCGTCTGCATTTTTTAATTTCAACCAGGTATTAAAAACACGAGTGGGTTTAGGGCCAAAGTCTACGATAGAGTTTTTAAGAATAATAGGACAATGGTCGGAAAGGTCACGGTCGAGTGATTTTGAGGAGATATTCGGCCAAAGTTTTAAGATGGACTCAGACACCAAGAAACGGTCAAGTTTACTGAATTTCATTGTCTTGAGACACAAGCGGGTGTATTTCTTACCTCCAAGTGGAATATCGATAAGGTTAGAGTTATCAATGAATTTATTAAAATTGTCGGCCCAGGATTGCTTGAAGAAACAGTTTAGGCGTTCAGATTTGGATCGAACTTCATTGAAATCACCAAAGATGATGTGAGGAATATCAATGGAATCAACAAGTCTTGAGAGTTCATCCCAAAATACAAGTTTTTTCCTGTGTGAATGGGGCCCGTAAACATTAATGATTACCATGTCTGAGGCATATCCAGACCACTTTCCTTTGATAGCAATGAAAAATTCACCTTCAATTGCACTTTCAAATGTAAAAGTGGAGGAGTCCCAGATCAATAGTAGACCACCCGAGGCCCCGATAGCGTCTTTTTGAACAAAATTGAAGTGGGGATTATACCAAAAGGAGTCAATAAGTGAATCAGGAGATTGTCCACATTTTGTTTCTTGTAGACCTAAGATGATAGGGCAGTTTGAGTTGCATATTTTTTTAAGCCAATTAATTTTACCCGTTACCCCTACTCCCCGAATATTAAGAGAAATACAAGCCATTAGAAAACTTACAAAGAACGAGATGATGAAGGAGGGTGCTAATGTTCCGCATTCCATCGGATTCCGATACCTGTACCAAATTCATTTGTACTTGTGCTGCTTCCAGATGCATTTTTTGAGCCCGATTTTTTGGGAATATTCAGTGTAGAGTTGGGATTAGATGTCGAGCTACATTTGCGGTTAAGTTGACCGAATTTCAGTTTTTGTCCGCTACGTGCACAATGTTTAATATATAGGAATTTGGATTGCGGTGCTTTTCTACTCGGTTCAGCTAGCGTAGAATGGTGAGGCGGTTTTGGTTGATTCCGTGCGATTTTTTTGAATTCAAGGTCGCTAGTTCGATGACTTTTCTTTTTTTCTTTCTTCGCATGCAAACGTTTCTTCTTTTCGTTAGATCGAATCTCGGCTAGTGTTGGATTAGAAGTCACATTGTCGTCAATATTAATTGGACAATCATGAGTGGATGAAGGGATCCCTGAGGAGCTGTCTGTATCAGCCTTATTTGACACATCACAGCTTCCATCAAAGTTAGAATTAGAAGGATTGGTTTCGTGGTTTGGTTGGGTTAAAGGGACGGGTTCGTTATGAGGTGGGTTAGGAGAAGATAGGTTTATTGGGTTTGTTATAGGAGCATGGAGATCGATATTGGGCTTAGCGGAGTTCAAGGATTGTAGGTTATTCATAATCTGAATTGGGCTAATAGGTATGGATGGAGGTGTAGTCTCGTTTAGAGGATTGGGGTTGGGTTCAGATGTCGAGTTGTGTAAATCATGGGATGTATGGGGACTGTTCTGATTACCGCTTATAGGGGACGATAAGTTATCATCACCTGTGTCCGTTTCCGAAACATGATCATAATCTGATGAAACAACATGTTCATTATTACCATTATCTTTAGGCTCAGAGTTCGAATTAGTGTCATCAAGATTTTTTGGAAACTTGCAGGCAGCAAATCTCTTCGAGTTAGACAAAGACGACCCATCCGAAGGTGGTATATTTTCGGTGCCAGAATTGTTGTCGCTAGTGTCGTTGGTATTGAACATGTTTTTTGGCGATTTTTGTGTCGCATAACCTTCAAATATTTGGTTACCATCCATGAGGGATTCTTCGTCCGAAGCATAATCATCAGATAGTACATCATCATCCCAAACTGATGATTCGTTATCCATGGAGTTAAACTCAATCGTAGGTTCGTTGATTTCAGAAACAAAAGCATATGTAGATGTAGACCCGTGATTGATAAGGGCACGACCGTAAATGGGTTCAAGTGATCTAGTAATGATGAGAACCTTTCCTGAAGATAAATCTTGTGAACCTTTCTCATCAATGGAACAATTTTTTTGTTCAATTATTTCACCCCATTCTTTAGCAATGTCATTGAACGTTGATTCAAACCAACATGTAAACGGTACCCCTTTGATTTCAACCCAAACTAAACGCCCAGGATAGGAGTATTCATCAGGATCCCAAGGTTGGATGTCATCAAACCAATTCCCCAAGGGGTTCCTATTTTCGTTCAGTTTGCTAGTGTTTAAAACATCGAGAGCCAATTTTTTGTCATCAAAGATAAGCATAACATCACGACCACCTAGGTATTTAGGCTCAAATCCTATAAGATTTTCCGATTTACAGATTTCATCAAAATACATAAGGTGATCAATGTTTTTGATCACCCCAACAAGAGCATGACCAAGTAAATCATTGAGCTTTTCGTCTTGCAATACGTTAATCTCTATAGTTTTAAGATAGTTATTAGTTATACCTGAGCTTTTGTTCGATTCATTTTGAGCCTGAGGGGCAGTGACTTCGGAGAATTTGCGATCATCAGTGAACTTGTTTGTTGGCGGATGATTATTCTGACACGGTTTGTTCACAGGAGGATGAGTATTGGACACGTTGTGCAATTTTCTGTCATGAGCTTTGTAAACTACAAGAAGCATACCATCAACAACAATCATATTGAGTTTCCTCACCATCGAATCAACAAGATGTTCCGGAATGTTCCTGTATCGGACGAAACCGAAGCGTTTTCCATTTTTTAACGTTTTCTTTGGGATGTAAACTTCGGTGATATCCCCAAATTGTTTGAACAGACCCCATAGTTTTACAGAATTCCAGGAGTCGGGAAAGTTGAAAAAAAGGAAAGATATGATGTTTTTTGGTTCAGGTTTATCACGAGAATGCTGGTTGGAATTAGATCCGTATTGCTTGATCAGGTTTTTTGCATTCTCATGGGATTTGAATCGTTGGTAGATGTTGTTAGATGAGGTGTTGAATCTGGCGGCTGTGGGAATATTAGGGTTCCTGATAGATTGGTTCAGATCGGGGAATTCATCAGGCTTAGGGACTTGATTAATCGAAGGTTGGACAGTCTCGTTGCTATTATTCCGATCAATTTTAACCCATACCCCAACATTGTCTGGTTTATATTTGATGTGATTGATTATGTTGGGTTTAGGGTGAATCGACTTTTTGGATGTAGAGTGATGTGGTGTAAACGGTGAAACAGGTATTGAGAACATGATGGTTGAAGCAATCAAATTAAAATAACGATTAGAATAGAGAAAACTGGTAGCCGGAAGTTTACCGGAGAAGAGGACGTATCATTATTATTAATTACTACTCCCCCGTCTTTAATATTTAGCCCAACATCACGATTACTTCGGCTTAAATAAGCATAATAATAACTTAGCTACGAGACATTAATTTAAAAACGTTGAACATAACTTACAATGATTAATAATAGCGTAGCGTTACACGGACAGAATTTCGACTTACACACTTACAACATAACATAACCTTATTATTATTAATCTTAAATTAAAATTAAAATTAAAATTATAAATATAAATATATATATTTGTGAGAGAGAGATTGATAAAGGATGTGTAAAATTCGGCCAAAACTCGCGAAATTTATAGACATGGCCAAACTTTTGGGGCAATGCGATCGCATGGGCTTCCTTTTCATTCGCCATGCGATCGCATGGAGTCTAGGGATAGCTCACAATCTTTTGTTTTCTTGTTTGCCGACGGTTTTTAATATATAATATAATATATATATAATTTTAAGAATTAATTATATATTATATTATATTCATGTGCATAGTTGACTTATAATTTTTAGTCCGTTGCGTCGCGCGTTGAGAGTTGACTCTGGTCCCGGTTCCGGATTTTCGAACGTCCTTTCGTACTATTTAATATCTTGTACTTTGCGTTTTGCTGCTTGTACTCTTGTGATTTTGAGACGTTTCTCATCAATAAATTAAACCTCTTGGATTGTACTTTGTACTTTTTAGCTTTTTGGTCATTTGCGTCTTCAATTCGTCGAATCTGTCTTTTGTCTTCACCTTTTATTATTTAAACGAATATAACTTGTAAATAGAACAATTGCAACAAAAAGCTTGTCTTTCTTGAAGGATAATGCTATGAAATATATGTTTGTTTTTAGCATTATCATGAATCATAAGTGCTTGAAACAACAATCACTCATCATTGAATTTTTTTTATCTATTATAAGCAACCTTCTATATAGATTTACTTAATATTGTAGTTTAAATGAGATTCTAAGTGATTGTGTGTGTGCATGTATGTGTAGGTGACATTTGCATATCATTTTTGGAGGGGATTGATATAAAGGATGCCAAGGTGTAAATGGTTTAAATTCATATGAGTAATCGATTTTTGCTACGTTCGTTAACATGTTACACCAAGCCGAATACGGGCTCTTTATAAGAGTCAACAATCATATAACTGTAATTCATGTGGCCCTATTTAAAATAGTGTAGCATATTATGTAGAGTCAACAAGTTGTGTAGACTGCTACTGTTTAAAAATTGAATGCCTACTTTCACACTGGATGATAGTCCAGAAGTAGATTTTACTACGAGAGCATTGCTTATAGCCCTCTCAAGAAAAGTATAAAGCAGGAGCCAGGGACATTCCCCGATGTTGGTTGTCTTCGACTAAAAAGGCAAAGAGGCCTCACCTGATAAAGACGATATTTGAGAAAAAGAAATTTTATATTTTCAACTATTAATTATATCATCATAATCTTTATATGTTTGAGATAATACTGAACCTAGAACATTTGACTTTTTTAGCCTGAAGGTATATTTGTTCTTCAAGTCAATGTAACGGTTGTAACAAGAGTTATATGTTATATCCCGTTCCTAATTAACCATATGTAGGAATTAGATATATTAAGAAAATATGGAACTTTATAATTATGTATTAATGTTTTTGAAATAATATTTTACAGGATGTAACGTCACAACTATTGAATATGATCCAGGCCATCGACTTTGTTGTATCCGATGTAGGTGCTTATGAGAAGGGTAAACACAAGTGGGTAAGTTATTTTAGTATATAGTGTCTACATTTGGGTTTGGGTTTAAATGGAGAAGTTGGATATCCTCATGTCTCAAATCAGCCTCAATCTCGGTTCTTGTTAATGGTTCCCCCACTCGCGAATTCTCCTTAGAACGTGGCGTCCGTCAAGGTGACCCACTTTCACCTTTTTTATTCATCATTGCAGCGGAAGGACTAAATGTTATGGTAAAGCGGGCTGTGTGTAATAAAAAATACATTGGTGTGGAAATTGGGCGCGATAAGGTTCCTATCCCACATCTACAATACGCTGATGATACGATTTTTTATGGGGAATGGAGTGAAGAAAATTTGAGAAACCTTTTTAAACTTCTTAAATGCTTCGAGAAAACATCGGGTCTAAAAGTTAATTATCTCAAGAGTATCTTATACGGGGTTGGTGTTGGAAAGTGTGAAGTTGAAAACTTAGCCAAGTCTTTTGGGTGTAACGCCGGATCTTTTCCTTTCACTTACCTTGGGCTACCGGTTGGTGGTAGAATGAATAAAATTGAATGTTGGAGCCCGGTTATTGAAAAATTCTCGAAACGCCTCTCGGATTGGAAGGCACGTTCGTTTTCATTTGGTGGACGCTTGACCCTTGTGAAATCGGTGCTTAATAGTCTCCCGTTGTACTACTTCTCGCTCTTCCGTGCCCCGCCATGTGTGGTAAAAAAACTTGAGTGTGTAAGACGTTCTTTCTTTTGGGGGGGGGGGGGGGGGGGGGGGGGGGGGGGGGGGTTAAATTTGGGGTCTTTGAAAAGTAAAAACTTAACTTAGATTGGCAAGTGGTGGTGGAGGTTCAAATCCGAAACCAACTCCTTGTGGGTCAAAGTCATTTCAAGTATTCATGGTTCGTCGGGGGGATTGTCACCTTGTCTAGATGGGAATTACTATTTACCTTATAACTCGGTTTGGACTAACATTGTGAAAGCAGGAAGCGACATTGATTCAAAAGGAATTTCGTTTACTAACTCCTTTGTTAGGATTATTGGGAACGGGCTTTCTACTTCTTTTTGGAACGACTTTTGGCTTGGGAACTTCTCACTCAAAAGCAGATTCGAGAGGCTCTTTTATTTGGATTCGGACCCAAACGTTACTGTTGCTGGAAGATTGGGTCAAAGTGGGTTTGAAGGTGTCGGGAATTGGGATTGGGTTCGGGAACCTACGGGACGAGCTGCGGGTAGCCTCACAGAACTCAAGGTGCTGCTTCAAGGTATTAAGCTAGATGATCAGAAGAATGATACGTGGGGTTGGTCCTTAAGTGGTAATGGTTTCTTCAAAACTAAAACTCTTACGGGAATAATTGACTCAAAATTATTAAAAACGCCTCAATCTTTTTTGGCTACCTTGCACAATTATTTGGTACCTAAAAAGGTAGAGGTGTTCATTTGGAGGGTGAGAAAAGGTAGAATACCGGTGTTAACAAACTTAGATAAGCGGGGTGTTGATTTACATTCGGTTCGTTGTCCAATTTGTGACAACGGGGTTGAGTATATTCAACACTCCCTCTTATCGTGTAGAAAAACACTTGAAATTTGGGGTAAAATATTCGATTGGTGGCGTGCCACCCTACCTAGTAGCATTGATATAAATAATCTTATAGAGGGTAGTTCGAATATCTTTAGTTCGGAATTGGGTAAAAATATATGGCAAGCGGTTTTGTGGTCATGCGCATACTTAGTGTGGAAAAATCGGAATGAGAAGGTTTTCAATAACAAATGTTGGAATATACAGGTTGCGGTTAGTGAGATCCAAATCAAGAGCTTCGAGTGGGTTGCGAAAAGATGCAAGACAAAACGCATTGAATGGCACGACTGGTTACATAACCCACATAATGCAATCGCATAAAAGTGTGCTTCTTGTGTGTTTCCTGTTAGTTTTCATTATGGAGTTGTATTGTAAAATATCATGTGTAACCATGTTGCCATCTTGGCACCTAGATCTTAGATTATCCTCATGTTTTGATATGTAGATACGTGTGTACATCATGGCTGCTGCTCTCTCGAGTTGTTAGCACATGGACATATTTCGTGATTAATAAAATTTTGTTGCCTTTCAAAAAAAAAAAAAAAAATTTATAATAATAATTTTTTTTTATTTCACATTTGATATGACTTTAGTTCTTGCATTAAAATGATATAGCTTTGTTGAATTATATATATACCCAGTGTTGTAAAAGTCGGCCGACTTGACCGACGCGTCGGCCGATGCGTCATTTTTTTGGGTTCTCCGTCCCGTTTTCTCATAAAACGACTCAAAAGACGGTCAGAGCTAAAAGTTCGGTCAAAGTTTGTCAAAGACGGTCAAAAATGGTCAAAGTCGGTCAAATTTTCGTCAAGATCTGATATATTTTAAAATTAGGGGTTGTTTTCATTTTTTAGGCCGCTCTTTTCTTTGTGTCTTTACTGATTATGTACTCGGTAACATTAATTGAGTTCGAAGTTTGATTGTTTTTAAATTCGAGTTCTTATTTAAGAAATTTATGGTACATAATCAACTATTATATATATATATATATATATATATATATATATATATATATATATATATATATATATATATATATATATATATATATATATATATATATATATATATATATATATATATATATATATATATATATATATATATTTAAGAAATTATTAATAAAGTCAATGTTGGTCAACGACCGATGCGTCCCCGACTCAGCTGACGCGTCCTTTTTAGGTCTTGACCGATGCGTCCCCGACTCGCGACTTTTAAAACCTTGTATATACCTCAAGATGACAGGCTAATGAACTTGTGCTTACACGTGTTTCTTTAACATGATGTCTTCTTTATTTTAACAAGTTGGTCGAAATTAGTAGATTTAATCCATGTGTTTTGTATAAAGCAAAAAAGTTAACCATATTATGTTTATTTCATCAACAAGAATACTTATGATAATCTCTTTATCATACCGTTACGTTAATTGATATAAATATACGTTTTCAGTTTGTTTGATTAAGAGTCGTCAGCATGCTTTACTTGATAGAAAATTTATGATTATTTACTTGGTTTAAAAGATTCATGATTATCTGGTGTTAATGTAAGCAAGTGTTTTTGTACCTGTGTGCACAGGCTTATGTGACATTCAACTTCTCCCTGTACCGGTCAAAACATAATTTGGTCAAAAGCTTGTACTACAAGTATGCCAGGTTTGTTTGAGTTAGGACTATAAAAATTCATGGTTTTAGTTTGACTTTAGGCGTTACAGATTATATTACTAAACAGGTTGTATCTATGAGCATGGCTGGTGATGTTGATTCTTGCATCTGCTCATGCTCATGAGTTGCCTCATTGTGGACCTAAAGTGACTTATTGAGACAATGGAAGGAGTCAAGGAGGTGTTTTGACTATCAAACTGTGACGTATAGAGACAATTGAACGGTGCATTTCTTTTTCTATTATGCAGGATAAAGATTAAACATATCGGATTTTGTATCCTTAAACTTTGTGTTTTGTGTAAAACATCGTTTCAGTTATTCAGCTACTGGGATGTACTTACATATCAATATGCTAATGTTGGTAATGTGTTTTGTGTTTTGATCATGTCCGAATTAGTAGGCTTAATCTACGTGCTTTGTGTAAAGCAAAAAAAAAAAAAAAAAAAAAAAAAAAAAAAAAAAACCATATGATGTTTATTTCATCCACACTAATACTTGTGAATACTCTATTTATAATACCATTAATTGATAAATACATACGTTTCCAGTTTGCTTGATTAAGGGTCGCCGTGCAACGCACGGGCTCTTAAAGACTAGTAGATTGATATGGGATAGAGGTGTATATATAGTGAAGATAATGAAAAAAAAAATTTAAAATTTAAAATTAAATGGCAAAATAGCCGTTAGGTGTAAATGGCAATGGTCAAAAAATTAAAAAAAAAATGGGCCAAGAACATGTCATGGAAAATGCTTGGGGAAGGAGTGAACCAGGGCGGAGTGCTTGAGGGCGTTCGAGGGAGGAGGAGGGCGGTTCGATTGCCATCGACGCCCTCCGAGGGCGTCTCCGATGACACACCAAGGCGTGTGGATGGGAGTGGTCAAAAGAGAAACTAAACTAGGTTAAATGTCTAACGGGCTCAGCCCAGTTCAAAATTAATAGGCTAACAATCATTAAATAAACATTTTATGGCGAAGGCGAACAATGAAAAAATATATAGCGCCGATCCCCACTCCGTATTCTTTAACTAGGTTAAAAAAAACTTTACGTTACACCTTTTTTTTCGGCTACTACTAATTTCATGGATACGTACCTTTATTAGACACGGCAAAATTTAATGACCAACTGAGGCTAATTAGGAAACATAATCACTCTTTCGATTCCTTAATTCCTTCAAATAATAATTACCGATTCTGATGTATCCATTACGAGTAATTAAGTCATAGTAATTTCAAAGAATTTTCTAACTTGAACTCGTTACATGGATTATGGATATATTCCAAAAGAGAAATCAAAGAAAACAACGATATTAAACACCGTGTTGTGAGTCGGTGTGTAATTCGTTACTATTTCAAACAAAAAATGAAGATGAAAATGATGATGTTGATTTTGCTGTTGTTGTACCTAATCAACAATTTAGATGCTTCTTTAAATCGTTCGGTTAATATTGACTCAAAATCAAACGTAAAGTCGGTTTCATTTGCTAAACGTGTAAGAAGAGGACGATATAGAGGGGGACGTAGTCGTGCAAGAGGACATCGTAGAAGAGCATTTCATGGTATTGTTGTCATTCCGTGGATTGGTACACGTGGCAATCGTCCAAGTGGTGAAGAGGGTCAAGGTGCTGATATGGCTCCTCCGATGTATGCAATACCTGGTCAAGGTGGTCAAATTGCTGATGTGGCTCCAGTGTCTACAACAGGAACTGCTTCTTTACTCAAATTGTCTTTTGTTATTGGTGTTCTTCCTTTTTTTATTCTTGCATGCTTAAATCTATAGTTTTGTTTTGTACATGACAAAAGTGAATCTGTTTTTTTTTTTTTTTTTTTTAACTAGAAAAAACGTATCTTATTTAATTTTCATAATGATGATATTATTCTATCCGTCTTATAAATACCATTAACCTCTATAAGTTTCTAGTGAAATGATTCAGATTTAAGAATTCAAACTAGTGAATACAATATCTAAGGGTTGCATGTTTGATACAGGTCGTTTTCAAATTGCCAGTTAAAATTATTCCTAAAAACTAAAGCATCATTTTCAATAATGAAAATTTATACTGAATCTTAACCTAGTATCCAAATTATATTAAGTTGAATGTTATGAACATTATGTTACTTTTATATATATGAAATTTGTCTTCAAACTGAAATGATTATTTTGTCATCTAAATCGATCGATTTGAGATTTATAAAAATATATATAATGTTGAAATAAAGTTATGTTATTTTTCAAATTCCCTCCCAAATTCTGTAATGCCATTTTTTTTTTTTTTTTTTTTTTGATAAGCAACAGTGATTTTATCAATAAAAGAAATAATACAAATTTACAAGTAATGGGCTGAATTATTATCTTCTAAAGCCCACACACTAAATAACAGCGAAAATACAACACACAGACAAAAATATCTACAGTTATGTTTAATAAGCAAACAAACGAAACTAATTCTATTCTTTCCTTTATTCAACTATGGCATTACAAACTCCCAATAACAGATTATAATTACCATACGTAAGTTAATCACATACAGGATCAAATGTCACATTTAAGTTACACCCTGGAATGATTTCTTGAACATAGTAAACAGAAATGATAGAAAAGTCAGCTGCGGATTATCAGCAACGAAAATGATGTCAACAACGTAGAGATTGTGACGTGTTACGTACTACTGTACATTTTACATATTAGCCCTAGTTTGTACGGAGTATCACATGTCAATATCACTCTATCGTATTAGTATATGTTTTTGAGAAAGAAACAGAAACTATATATAGATGTACAATTTCAAAACACATAAAGAATTTGGGCACATATATAAGGCTAATTAATGTGAAAAACATTTTTTAATCGAATGCTTTAATTCGTGCAAATAGTGCGAAAAGTTTGGTTAAAATGATTACTGGGCTGTCATTCTCGCTAAATAAGATAAGATGGTTTCACCCAACAGCCATTGTTTTAGCACCAAATAAGGCACCGGTTAAAACTAATAAATTTGTTTACATTTGGATCATATGTAGGTATTTACTTGGTTCTGGTGATTATGCCTACAATCAAGGATTACGTAAGGATTCTCATTATAGGTGTCAATATGGGCGGATGAGTCAAATTGGGTATTTTTTTTATGTTAGTGGGGTCAAAACGGATTGGGCCAGCCTGACTCAAACACTTCAAATATCCATTTCCTATTTTCATGAATGAATAATTAATTTGCTTAAAACTAAATATTTACTTTGATAACCATAATAATATATAGTACGTGCATTAGGTGGTTTGATGCTTTTAAATAAACATTGGATGGCTTTAGACCCGTTTGATTTTGAATCAAATCGTTTGGGTTAACCTGTTAGCTGACCCATTTGTACCTAAGTCAATATATATAGGCTTGGTTAAAGAACTATGTACTGGAGTTTTTGATCGCATTTTGTGGAACGAAAAAAATTCAAGATGAGTGCTTTGATCAGATAATTACTCAGATTAGGACTAACGAACTCGTTTTACTTGGTTCATGCTAGGATTAGAGGAATTAAATTAAAGTATGAATATAATAGATGGGAAAAGGTCAGGATGGTCGATCTGCGTGATGAACTACTTGTCCAATTCTTTAAATAATACTCCAAAATCTTCTGTTTTCATTATATGTTGATTGACATTTTAATGGGTTCCCATAAAGATCCTAAGTTGGTCCCACATTTTCTTTTTTCATGTGATAACATGTTGTATGAACACTTTAACATGTTGTTTTCATGATCATATATATATATATGTAAGGATCATTATATTTAATATCATTACTCTTTGCTCATATAAATTGGTATTCATATAGAGTTGTACCTTGTTCATGTTAACTTGTACTTTTTATTTAGAAAAATTAATAGAAAAAATTACGCCGTTAGTACCTGTGGTTTGTAACTATTTTCATCACAACACCTAAAGTTTTAATTTTTCGTTGTTGGTACCTTAGTTTTGTATGACTTTCGTGGTTGGTACCCCTGACTAACTGCAGTTAAATTCTAATGATTAGCTCTCCACATGTGCCACCCATGTGAGGGTATATTCGTCAATTTGATGGACACTCTCTATTCATTCTTTGTGTTTATGTTTCTGTCTCAATTTTCATCACGAAGACCTTCAAATTCCGGCTAACTCCGATGACTTCCACAGTTCTTGATCCACTCCTTTCAGTGCTCCTTCCAGTTCGTGGGTACACCTTATGGATTCTTCTGTTTCATCAAGGTCGAATCGATGGATAATAATAAGAAATTTTTATACAGAAGCAAAATTGAGGGACGGGGTAGTAGTACTACTACTAGCAGTAACAATAAGTTTCGGACATCGTTATCATTTAATTAGCCGGAGAAATCAAAGAATAAGGGATAACGCCGGTTAAAAAGAAGGTGGTTAACGGCGTGAAATTAGGTCGGTGCACGAACGGCATTACGCGATGAATCGGGCACAAGCTGAAGAGATGAGGAAGAAAACGTATTTACTGTATAAACAAGGTTTATTGGGATGTTTAGGGTTTAGTTCTAAAAGCTATGGAGCTATGAATGAGTTTGCTAGAGCTTTGAATCCTGTTTCATCAAGGTAAAGATAATTAAAGTAAGTTTGGGGATTAACTAATTAATTAATTACTTCGTAATCAGGGGGCAGAATCAGCCTAGGGCTTTATGTGTTTTTCTGTACTTTTATGGATTCATATGGAAGATGATAGTTAAGAATGAAGTAATTTGATACGAAGAAGATGGGGATCAGATGATGTTGGGGATGAATGATGATGACGGAAAGAGAAATTATGGGATGGTGGGTGTAGACCCCAAATACACTTTTCTAATACAGTACTATTCAGTTTCCTTAAATCTGTATTTTATTATAATATTTAT
This sequence comes from Rutidosis leptorrhynchoides, assembly GCF_046630445.1. Classification (NCBI taxonomy): domain Eukaryota; kingdom Viridiplantae; phylum Streptophyta; class Magnoliopsida; order Asterales; family Asteraceae; genus Rutidosis; species Rutidosis leptorrhynchoides. Next base: position 404,354,445 of record NC_092336.1, on the reverse strand, counting down.
ATTCAATAGAACATACAATTTTATTAGTATAATTTAAACGGAGTAATTTATTTTTATTATTATAATATAATATTGCAAGAGTCGGATATACCCTCACATGAGTGGCACATGTGAGGTGGTAACTGTTAAATGTAGACGGACGTTTGGTGTGGGTACTAACCACGAAAGTTACACAAAACTTAGGTACTAACAACGCAAAATTTAAACTTTAGGTGTTGTGATGAAAATGATTACAAACTACAGGTACCAACGGCGTAATTTTTTCAAATTAATATTATACGGAGTAGCTGGTTCCAAAGGAGCTATGTCCCAACTTTTTCCCACATGTTTTGTCTACCTGTTCTTTTGTTGCCAGAATCCATTGATTTTTTGACCTCATATTTCATTGTATCTGTTTAAATGTTTGCTTATGCATTGAATTTTAGGGTGGAAATACAGATCGTATAAATCTTAATCTTATCTTGGTATCCTACATCTCTTTAAGAAATTGATTAGGTTGTAATAAGAATGCCAATATATTTTATTCCTAAGGCATTTGGTTTTAAAATTTTAAATCTTATAACCAATAAATTATATTATATACAAACAAATTAATTTTCTCTAAAAGGTCTTACTAGAATAATTTATGTGACAAAAATTACAGTTCTTGAACAGGGTAAAAAGATGTATCTAGCTACTTACAATTTTGAGTTACAAAAATGGTACTGTGTTAAACTTCTATTTTTGTATGCTTTCTCTAAAATTATGAAGTATAAAAGTTTGTGTCTGAAAATGAACATGACTTGTATATGTTTGTGGATGTATATTATATGCACATAAATTATATATATCATTCAGCTCATTAAAGATATGTATATTTGCAACTTTACAAATTGGAAACTTTCATGGTGACTCTTTCCTAATCTCATTTTCCTCTGTATTATCACCATTATCATTTTTTCGCCCCCGGTCCACTTCATCGTTAAACCTAACAAACTGCAGCTTCAATCGCCCGTCTTCTCTAAACGCGTGCAAGATTTCTTGTGTCGGGATCTTTTCTTCTTTAAGAACGAGTCTCCCATTATACCGATAAGATTTAAAACACACCCGTCTTCCAATAGTAGATATCGGAGGCGGGATTTCTTTCCCACTAATCCTAGACCTTTTTGGTTCACCCCAAACACCACCTTTTGCATTCTTTATCGTATGTTCATGTCGTTGTCGTTCCCATTGACTATTAAAGTCTTCTTCTACATCATCAAAGCTTTCAAACCCGAGCGCTTCTGATAAACATTCAGAATTATGATCCGGGGATGATAGCATTGAGTCCGTTCGGTCGTTAAGGTTGAATCCGGAAAACACATCGGTGGGTGAATTATCGAGCGGTTTCGGGGGTGAAATGTGTTTACATGAAGATAGGGGTGGTGGGGGGTCTAATGGATTATCAAAGATGTGTTGAAGGCTTCCACAGGCAGCCATATTTTCTGGTGTATATGTTGTTGTTGTTGTTGTTGTTGTTGTTGTTGCAAAATTCATACAAAACAACAAGAGTTTAAAGAGAGAAAATGTTTATTTAGGAGAAAGATTTGTTAGAAAGACCGATTCATAAAGTTGCAAATGTTCATGAGGGAAGGGTGATGCTATTAAATAGGAAGTGTGTGTTGGCTTTTAGCTTTTATAAATTTTGGTAATGACTTGGTGGTTACGGATTTATGTGGATAGATATTTGTTTCCAACGTATATCATGGAGTATAACACATACCTTGTGTATTTTTGGACTAAAAAATATGAATAAATGTGTACTTATAAAAACATGAGGATATATAAGAAAACAACTCTCCTAGGTTGTATTTTTTTTTTATTTTTTGAACGGCAATATATATATATATATATTAAATCAATCTCGAAAATTACAAAGGTTTTCACAAGATGAAAACATAGCGATACCGAACTAGAATCCTACGTTAACATCTAGGTTACTCAAATATTACAAATAATAACTCGAATTAAATTACAAAATAAGGGATTGTGGATTTTGTAGTCAATCGAAGCACTCAATACTCTTTGATTTGCATCTCTTCGCGATCCAATCGTAACTCTTAACTTGAATATCGTTTAGAGCAAAAGGGGGAGACCAACATACTTTCTTAAATACTGTTTGATTCCTATTTTTCCAAATGAGATAAGTACTAGTTCACACCGTTGCTTGCCAAATCTTCGCACCCACATCTGAACATTGAATTAAACACGTCACAAAGGCGAACTTCCTACCGTTATGGAGGCGTTTCTTTGGAATAAACACGTCCCTAACCATCCCATATTGTTTGAAAAGTTTCCAAAAGTCCACAACCTTCGATTCCTCAGGAAAATTAAAAAACATGTACGATGTCAACCGGTTTCGGTTCAACCATCCGTTGTTGTTGCCATGATAGTTGCCGTTGTACCGCCCTCTAACTCCGCCCGTGCCTGCCTTAGCCGTGCCATTCTCTCTCTCTCTCTCTCTCTCTCTCTCTCTCTCTCTCTTGTTTTTCTCTCTCACACACCATTCTCTCTCTGAAACAAAATATTATAAACGAGTTCCTCCCCTAGGTTGTATTAAATTTTTTTTTTTTTTTTTTTTATCTTACGAATATCTATAACCATCACAAGATAAGTTAATGGTTAACGTGCTCATATTCTTATATGGAGTCTTATGTTTGAATCTCACTAGAATACTTGGTAATTGACGTATCGACAATTGTTTCTAACAATGATTAATCTGTGTTGATTCAATAACTCTCTATAGTAGTGTACTAGATTTTAAGAGCCCGTGCGTTGCACGGCAGCTCTAAAAATAGTTTTCGTAATCGTTAATATTTATACAGTATTGCCTGTTATTGATACCAGTTTAATGACGAAACACGTTAGTAGTATATGTATTAAAACTAAAGAAATGGTAAAAATGAGTTTCACAAACGCTATGAATCAATAGTCTTAGTTAACAACAATGAGTTATTGATAGTACTTCAAAACTAAAATAGTTAAAAATAGAGTAATACAATTTCGTGTCAAGATCTTCAGCAGGTCAAAGTTCCAAGTCTAATTATATTTGTTGTATAATGTATGGTAACGAATGATGAGTTATGATCTTGTATTTAAAAGTGAGTAATAGTCATTCAATTCAATATTCACTATTGTGAGGCTTTTGAAAAGATTAGAAGAGTCAAAAAATAATTAAGTCATTACCCGTCGATTTGCGTTTAACTACCCATTGGTATATCAATATTAAGGTTCGAATTTTGAATAGCTAAGAACTTACAAATAACAAACTAAAAAAAAATAAAAATACTTTAATATAACTTTTCAATTTTTCATGATCGCCATACTTTGTAATTCATGAGACAACATATAATACTCGCCCTATTAGGATTACATGTTAATAAAAAACAAAAGTTACTCGATCTACTTTCTATAGTTTTATATATAGAAGTAACAAACAATCTAAAAAGGAGCTTATGCTTGTGCACTTAGAAGAACATCAAAGGTAAAACAGAACCCACAAATGAGTAAAAACTATTCAAGCATAAATATACACAAATTTACATATTAAAAGCTATTCAAGCATAAATATACACAAATGTCCAACTTCCCATCTCTAAAGCTTTTGCCATTTCTAACCGCCAGAAACCCATAGATCCAGCAACAATCTGTAAAGCTTTTGCCATTTCTACCGGCCACAACAATACTCAACAATATCGTTTAGGGAGTTTAAAAAATCCAGAAACCTAAAAATAATAATATAAGTAGACTCTACAAAATGCACTCAACACACCAAAGGCAACAATCAGTGACAGCAGAAAATAAACCGTCAAATTACCACAGAAGAGAAAAAACCTTCAACTCACAATTAAACTTATACAACCATCTGCAATCCATGACTGCCCTATGGAAGATAAAAACAGAAACTGCAAGACCATGAATTAAACATAATATAGATTAGAAAAAACGTAATGATGTAATTATAATGTGCATATGTTATCATAAAAACCTATATCATCCGGATCATGCAGCTAAACATGGTTAGAATTTTCATTGATGCACGCTATACCAACGACACATACCAAACAGCGGATAAACAAAGTGACTTTCAAACATTCAAAATAGGAAATATAGCTAAACCGATAAATAAACAGGATAAACATTAAAAAAAAATGACTAACATAAACTTACTGTTGAAGATATGTGTTCACCTGGCTTTTGTCACCAACCATTTTAGAAATTAGTGATTATGCCTGCCCATTTAGATATGTGTTAAATCACATGTAACTGAAAAATACCTTAAAATAATGGGTGAGAAGAATTGAGTCTTCCACCTGATCAAATGGATAATAAGGTTACAATCAGAATAGCACTTGAAAAGCTTAACATGAGATGTAAAAGTAAAAAACGAAAGATTATTCATTTCATTTAGTACCATACTTCTGGGAATAATATAGTATTGTTATCAATTAAAAAACAATGTTTGATTTGAGAATTACCTAACCTGCGGTTGTTTGTGGATTCAACCGAGGTAAATATAAACATCAGCTCCCAAAACGCCACCATCATCCGCACAAGGATCAAGCATAACATAATTTCAATTCAAGGCTTACATCAAGAATAAACACCCATAGCTTCTCTACCCTGACCAGGTAGAGAAGGCACACATTCATAAACATCGAGTTTAATGTATTTATTATGATTAGATTACATATAAATAAATAAACCCATCGACATTTATGAGCCCGTCCATTGGATGGCAGTTGAAAACCCCGTTAAATATTAGATGAGTGTTTATCTAATTGGTTGAATGATGGACATTTTATTAACTGTTAGAAAATATGGCATTATACATGATACAATAATAAACTCAAAAGTGGTGAATTACAAATAAATCTGCAATATGAAATTTGTGTTCCAGGAAAACGCACTCATTGTCAGTGTCGATGAGAATAAAGTGATTAAGCAAAGAAGTCATGGACAACAATGAAAACTACTGAATGGAAAATAAAAAAAATGACAATTCAATAAACTAATATGTAAATACCGACAAACGGGTCGAAAAGTTTTGCTATCATATCTGAAATAATAACTTATCTAGTTATATTTAACACGCTTATTGTTAATACCAAGATAGACAGAAATTTAGACAAAAGTAGTCTACTCCATCTCAATCCAGTCTCTTGGTTCGTGCCCGATAGTAAATATTTTGACATGTTAAAATTGAAATTGAGTAAAAGAAATCACATGGTATGTCTGAAATGGGTTTAAAAAAATTGGCAATGACACCACAATCAAAAGCAAACTTATATATTTCTACTACCCAAATTACTATTTGGAAAATTGCAAACTTTCTTATGAATCCCATGTAAAAAAAAAAAAAAAAAGGCTTAAACTTTTTATAAATTGAAAGAAAAAGATACAATTGAAATCTCTTGAAGTTTACACACTAATTAATACAACAGTAAGCCATAAAAAAAGAAAAGAAGTAAACATTGTAACCATAAATATGTTGTACCTTCAACGTTTAATTTGTAGCCACACCTCTAACACGATGTGCAAATGCAGAAATGTAATAGCAGTCGAATGTAAATGAACAGCAGATTAACTTGTTGTTGCTGCCACATGAAAGAACATTTAACAAACAAAAAGAGACAACATAGTTGATCCATGATAAATGACGAAAACATTATATGACATTCATAAAACAACAACATGAATTACAAATGACAATATAAGTAAATAGAGAATTACCATTTTGAACAGGTGGGGTAGTTGTAATATTTTAAGCAGCTCCAAAAGTGACAACATTCTAAAAAAGGGTCAATCAAAGGACTCAAACGACTGAAACCCCATACGAGAAACCCTGAATTTGAGCTTCATCTATCAATAAAAGAAATTCATAATCTCAGTCAACACATGGACATTTAGTTACATTTCAAATAAGAACCGAATCGTAAAAAAAAAAATGACATAGAACTTCAAAAAGTGTCCTGCTAATCATGCTTTGAGTACCTATAAACAGCCCGGTATAAGTGTATTCAAATGGAAAAAGTGTTACGAATCAATCATCAAATATAAAATATAAATCATGTAATTAGCCACTTTATAATTGTAACTTATCATTATGCATTCGGATTGAAACCTGATACTATATTACTTCAAACATACTTGTTGTCATGGTATATATAGTAAACAACTTAATAGTTAACAAAAAAATATAGATTACTTTATTACTTGCAAAAAATCCATTGACCAGCTTAAAGAAAAATAAAACCCAAGTCAAGCCACTAAGAAGTAAATGGGTAAAGATTACCATAACACAACAATCATGCAATAACCAAGCTCAAAATCTTATTGTAGAGAAACAACAATAATAGAAGACATGGACCTTTTTTACTAACCATCTAAACGTGCAATTTTTTTGTATCAGGTCTAAAAATCATCCAACAATCGTATACGTGTATTTTCTAGTATACACAAAAAAAATAAAAATAAACAAAACCAAGTCATCTCTCTAGAACTACTTCAACTTTCAACTATTTAATTTTGGCTAATGGCATATTAAAAAGCAAAGATACATGATCACCTATACTAAAACCATTTTGTAATGAAATAAAATATGAAAAGCATAAATACTTACTGGATAACAATGTCAAATTAAGGACCGATAGCATTACACATGTTCAATTTTCCATTCAAGTACACCACAATCTTAGAGGATCTAACCTTGACATCCATTGGTTCTTAAGGCTAAAATAGCCTATTATTTTCATAAGTGTAATCAAGTTAAGATGTAAACATAAGTAATCAATAAAATAAAATATTTTAGTGAGACATTAACACAAACACTTGGTGTGCAAATTTTTTTTTAAAACTTTGTAAACATATTTAAGTAAATGCAATTACAATGTAAAACCAAATCAAACTCTAAGTGTAACACAATGTCAATAAGAACAATATAATGAAGCGTATATAACTTGTATATACCTACAAACTGAAGTACTAAATCATACACAATCAACAAAATAACACTTTGAGGATAACCCGGCTTACTAACCAAAACTACATTACATTAAGAATAAGTAACAAATTCAATGATAACAACGTCAGTACATAACTACAACATAAGCTTTTAGGGAGATGATATCTGAACATATTCTTTTCAAAATTAGTTAATTAGTAAGTAATAAAAAAATAAAATTTTTGAGTACGACGAACTTAATTTTTATTGTCTTAAAATATTTTATAGTAAGTAACATTAAAACATTATAATAATAACTCGTGCAAATGTATTTGAAAAGTTGAAATTGAAAACCCAATCTGCAAACCCAAATACAAATTAATATCATATCCAAAATCGTAATTGAAGACCCAATTTGAAAAGTTGTTCAACCGATCTAAAATCAAAATCAAAACTGGAATATCAAAACTGCGATTGTGTTTTGTATATGATCGAGATCCACTTTCACACTGTTCAAAATTTGGTCAAGCTTGACCACCGGCGAACTGCTGTAGCAACCGTAGTTGTTACAACGACTATCCAATCGAATAAAGATGGAATGTCGGTCGCCACCACCGCACTGGTTTAACCACCACAGAATCAATCGTTTTTTTTATGCCATCTCCACTATTAATTACTTCTCTGAGAATCGCGAAGAAGGTAAATGATGATGTTAATATATAAAATTTGTACCGTTAGGTCGAGAAAAGGCAACGGATTTAGTGGTGGTTATGGAGATTTAAAATACGGCGGTAGGCCATGCTCGTCGGTGTAATCGTTGATGGGTTTTTTTTGTGGTTAGAGAGACAAAAGGGGGAAGTTGCAGACTTTGAAGAGTGTTTAATATCATGAGATGTTTCATTGGTCCAGGTGTAATTTTGTTAGAATTAAAAGAAGTAAGTGTTATAAATTAAAAACATCCACGTGGCATAATCAATCTAAATGAAATGACAGTCTGACAACTCAGACATAACTTTCACGCTTTGTAAAATGTAGAGATAATGTTAATGAAAACATGGTTTAACTGAATGATTTCAGTTCTAAATTATAAGGCATATAAAGATTTTTAATTTCATTTAACGGCTGAGAACATTATTAATAAAAATTAGCAAGGGGCTACAACACTACAAAAACAATACAGGTTTTTTTAACCAAATATTTCAATTTAGATCAACATTCTTATAACGCGACGAAAGCCAATTGAAAGAAGATAAAACAATATAATCTAACACTTCTAAAACTTGAAAGGATCAAAGATAGTGCCGTTTCTGAAGCGTCAAAAAATCCACAATATCGCATAGCAAATAACCTCAATGATAATGCCGCCTATTTGATGATTTCTGATGCGAAGACTTAATCCAATCCCACAATTTATCAAGTAACTAGTTTTATGAGCCCGTGCGTTGCACGGATATTGTAAATATATGTTTGTGAAAATGTCAAATTTATAACAATAGCATAAATATATATAAAGACGTAGTTTGTTGCAGATAAATACATTTAGTTCATGAGCCCGTGTATTGCACGATAGTTGAAAAGTATAATAAAAAGTGAAGTCGTTCTCATAAAAACTAATGAAATAGTACACGATTGATATATGAAATCGATTTACTTACACTTCTTTGTATACAAACTTGGTATAATTCTTTATATGAAATTGAACATTACTGGGAACACGATTTTATAGAATTAATTTTTATCTCTATCATGGACGAATAATTGTATTAACTACTCCGTATTTATTAAAAATATTGAAGTTTGTAAATGGGAGATTAAAGTTTCTATAGATAATGCAATTGTAGGTGATATGGAATGGATGGATTCTATTCTATCACTTAGAGTTCTCCGTATTAATTAAGAATTTATTTATTATTCGTATTAAATATAAATTTATTTTGTTAATAATATATAATGATATGATATTTTTATAGAATATAATATTATGTATGAAGTCATCTATTATACTTCGTATTATTAGTTTCTATATGGAACTATTATACTCCTTATATGATTAGTATTTGTGGGAACTTTTATTTTTATGGAAATAAATTGATACGTTTATTACTAAATATAAATTGAAAAATATATATCTTTTAATGATTATAATTAATTATTACTAAGAGATGGTGTTTTGTATACGGTGTAATCATAATTTAATTGAGAATTTATAAATATTTATAAGTATGGTAACTAAATTTCAACCTATATAAAAATTTAAGTGGGAAATATTATTTAAGTTAAGTTTAATTGAGAAATTGACACGTGTACAAATTTAATTCAGATTAATTAATAAGTTGACACATAGGATTATAAGCACGTGCTTTATAATAATGTATAGATAGATAGATAGATTTCCATTTAAGAAGGTTGATATCTATCCACGAAAACAATGTATTCCAAACATGTGTCACGATCTCGCATTCAAAAAAGACATGTTAGGAGATCTTTAACATATAAGGTACTTTAAATATCTGACAATTTTCCTCAAAGTTGGAGCAATGATGTTAATCATTCTAACTTGCCATGGATAAAATTAATTTGTATTTTTCTAACCGTCTTTGTGACAATGTAGGTTCTTCTGCTTATCTCTATGTTTCTCCATAATGCTCATGATAATATAAATCACCTCGATCGAAGAGCGCCCTAACACGAAACCATATTGGTTCTCTGAAACATTTGTTTCGCGTCGGAGCCTGGTCTCAACCACTTTCTCCCAAAGTTGCATAGTGTGACTAAGTAATTTTATATCTCTATAGTTACCACATATTTGAGCATCCCCCTATTCTCTAGATGGGAATAACCTTATTAAGTCTCCATTCCTTACACATTTTAGTACTACTAAACGTCTTGTTGAAAATACTTGTTAGCCACCTTACACCATCATCGCCAAGAAACCACCACGCCTCAATGGGGATTTGATCATGTACTACAAGTTTTATTTCTTCCCATATTTCTTAGTGTTGTTCTTACTTCCTCCTAATTGATCCTACTACGAAAATTATTATTCTGATATTGTCCTATATTCGTGTTCCCAGTTCTTCGCGGTGCCCGGGTCCTCCCCATACGAAAAGATATGAGAAATACTCTTCTCATCTTTTCCTAATTTCGTATCCTTTACTATGCTTTGACTGTAGTAACCCGTCCTTATCCCCCTGGACGAAATCAACAACATCTGGTTCCATTGCGATGATCGACTCCAAGTAATGTTCTTAACATGAGCAAATGCATAGCGGAAGACTTAATTCGTACCTGAGAATAACATGCTTTAAAATGTCAACATAAAGTTGGTGAGATATATAGGTTTGATGCTAACAGTGTTATAACTATGGACCACAAGATTTCATATATAAAAATATAATACACTCGCAAGTGTATAAAATTATTCTGCTTATGTTGAGGCCTCAGTAACCAACCTTAACAATAATATAATAAGTCATCTTCGCAAAGATGGATATGTACACTCGCAAGTGTATAAATAATCCTCGAAGTACTAAACATCCGCCCACTAGTTCTTATGTCTAGTGCAGCCTACTGAATGGGGGTGTTAAACCCGATAGATCTATCTTTAGGATTCGCGCTTACATGCTATTATAACATATAACTAAATTACCTAGCACATCAATCTGCAGAATATCATTTTTAATCACTTGTGTCCATAACGTAAATCATTTATAAAAACAGCGCATGTATACTCAGCCCAAAATATTTAAAGTTTAAAAGGGATCTATATACTCACCATACTGTATTTTGTAGTAAAAATACATATAACGACATCGAACAAGTATAGGGTTGGCCTCGGATTCACGAACCTATATCACGTATATATATTAATACATAATTGAAGTCAAATAATTTTTACCTATTAATTATATATTACTTATATAATAAATGGTAATGTCTTTTTAATATTTTATGTAACATTATTATAATTATGTATCAAAAAAATTTTATATGTATTTAAAGATATTGTTAATAATAATAATAATAATAAACTTGATAATTTAATAATAATGAAAATTTTAATAATAATAATAATAATAATAATAATAATAATAATAATAATAATAATATTAATAATAATATTAATGTAAAAGAATAACAATAATATTAATAATGATAAAGATAACTACCTCAAATGGTTAAAACAAATAATTGTACGTGACAAGACTCGAACTCTAGACCTCCTGCTCATATCCCAACACCTTTGACCATCAAACCATGTCTATTTTTCTGATTTAAATTCATCCAGATTAATTATAACCCGTACCATCGTCCTACCCATTCCATAACCCAAATTAACTCGGCCCAATAGTAATTTATCAACCACGGCCCAATCAAGAACTCGGCCTGTTTAACCTCTGGATTTCGGCCCATCCTAACACCCGAAAGCGGGATCGAATTACACAGAAGGGGAGTTCACAGCCATAAATAAAACAAATACTCCAACATTTTAATCTTGTGTGGGGTTGGTTTGAAAAAGAAATTAGTAGATACCTAGGTCTTTTACAGCTCAACATCCCACTATGTAATCTTTATTAAATCATATGCCTTCCACTTGTTATATTAAGTTTTGTGGAGTAGGTTAGTCAACAGAAGATAGTGTCATGATTGGAAAATGGCTCGGTGGTTGGTCTTGTATTTGTTTTAACCGAAAAAGTTTGTGATTTCCTTTTGAGTTTTTGGATCGTTCAATATAACTAAAGGAGGAGGTTATTTGGGTAGGTTGTGGTTGGTGATTCAACATGGTGATGATGTGTAGCGAGTAAACGGTTATAGTTGTCCACAGCGGGAGCAATCGTTGGTGGTGATTTGGGTTATTTGGGTGGTGGTGTAAAGGTGGTCACCGTGGCGGTTTCAAGTTGAATAGAGAACAAAACAATAATAATTTGCAATTGCAACCGATTGTAGCAATAGCAAGGGTTTATTTGAATCGAAGTAGAAGGAAGAAAATATATAAAGGAGACATACGGTAACGGTTTTTGGTTAGGGTTTACGTTGAATTCACTCAGAAGTATGAGAGAGATAGAGAGAGATAGAAGAGAGAAAGGTGTAATGGTTCAAGAAGATGAATTGGTTTTAGATGGTTGAGGTGATGATGATGGTTATGAGATAATTTTCTTGGTGGTGATGGTTAAATGATAGAGTGGTGGTTCAAGGTAAGAGGTGGCGGTTGAGATGGTTCACAATGGTGGGTTGTAGGTTTGAAGGTTTACGAAGAGTTAGAGGGAGAGAGAAAAGAGGGTTAGTCATTATATTTCGACTAAAACAGTAGAAACAACAATTAGCTGCAGCGTATCAGTGTTGATGATGATGATTCTTGTTTTGTTGGTTCGAAAAGGGAGTTGACGATGGTGGTGGATCGTGGTAGATTATGGTGAGTTCGAATAAGACTGCAAGTGACTAGATAATACTCTTGTATATATGTATATGTCTGCGAGATAATGGTGAAACGGGTTGCAGGAGATAGTTAGTTGTTCATAATGGTAGTGGTGATTAGAGATAGGAGGGAGCAGTAGTTCTTATTCGAGGGTTGCTAAGTAGGTGTTTATGTAGGAAGAAAGATGTCATTACTACCCTGTGGTCTCGATTATCAATTGTTTTATAGCTAAGTTGGCTCTACTGAAGGATTCCTTTCAGAATACAGATAATAGAATAAAAACAGATTACATTCTATCTCAATTGTACGATTGATTTTGTTGTTCCACAAAGTAGATGACAGAAAACAAAATTAGCAATAGTTTGAAAATGATCTTCAACAGAATACGTATATTATCTGTATTCATATACCGTATTTATTTATATATCATATATCTGTTATATATCTGTATGTATATATGTATATATCATACTAGATTTTGTATTATTACATAATAACATGTATCTTTTAATAAATAAAAAAAATATATTAAGAATACCACTACCTATATAAATATAATGATAATAATATTAATAATAATTTTATCAATTTAATACTAATAGTAATAATAATATCGATTAATAAAGTGTACTAGAAAATATTGATATAATAATATTTATAATATAAATAAATAAAAAAAATAAGTTTAATAATTATTAATTGAATAATTTAATAGTACTAATAACATTAATAATAATTTATTAATAATAACAAATAAATAATAATAAGAATACTGATAATATTAATCATAAATAGTAATGTTCATAGTAATAAATAATTGATACCAAAATACTAATACAAATATCAATGTGAATGTAACAATAATCATATATCCTATAATAACTAGTATTAAACTTTGTAATTTCAATTTATATATTTATTTATTATTTTTTTTTTTTTATTTTTTTTTTTATTTATTTATTTTTTTTACACATATATATATATATATATATATATATATATATTTACACACCATTGTTCGTGAATCGTCAGGCATGGTTAAAGGGTAACTGATTATAGATTTTAAACTTTCTAGACTCAACATTAGGGTTTTTGCTTATCGTGTCGGAAACATATAGAAGATAAGGTTTAAATTTGGTCGGAAATTTCTGGGTCGTTACAGTACCCACCCGTTAAAGAAATTTCGTCCCCGAAATTTGGTAGAGGTTGTCATAAATAACAATATGAATGTTTTCATGACGAATATGGGGTAATAATGAAGTTTTATCATTATTGAGAGGTATAGATAAAACGATTCGATCAAGTGAAGCGTACGAATGAAGCTATCACAAAAATAAAATGGGTAAATATGAAATTGTTTTAACCGATGACGTAGTTATGATTGATTTCTGGAATTTAAGGAAAGAAAATCTTCGTAATAGGATCTAGTTCTGCGGCGATTTAGGAAATCAAAATCTTCTTTGATTAAAGCAATAATCTGTTCTGATTTCTCTGTCGGATATATTGCTATAAATCCACCCCTTCGTTTTCCTTATCCCCACACCTTTTATTCTTTCTTCCTCTACTCATTCTTAATATGCTCCATCCAATCCTGATTCTTATTATACTTCTAACTTTCATAACTTTCATTCTCCTCTTTCATCTGCCGTCAGCAGAATCTATTTACTTTTATGCTTTCTTTGGAATTATAATGTTTCTAATTCTCCCGTGTCTTTTCGTTGCAATACGTATTGATATACATGGTTTGTAGTTTCTGGGTGGTTGTTGGGTTTTATATCTTCCCTTTTATTTCGATATTCCTACTTCTGTCTTCTATAATCATTGTCATTTATAGTTAATGCTTTCTTCTATTTGCTGCGATCTATAGTCAAATTTTTATCTCGAAGCTTCATTCTTTCGTTTCCTCTTCTTGTGTTTAAGCGTCTCTTGTAATGGTCCGGAATTCGTAGGTATGAGATTTAGAATGAACATAGCTAATATCTTAAGAAAGAAAGGGTATCGGCAAAATTTTGATTTGTTAAATTACCAGAATACCCTAGAAAAGATAGAACTATCAAGACGATATGTTCCTAATACATTTGGGAATTGGATAGAATGTAAGAGCCGTGTAACATGGCACATGATGATGGTACTGCGAATCATCACATTCCATTAGAAACTTAACATAACTTACTGTATTATAATGAAGTTGATCAAGTTTCATTATATTATACTAATTCATGCGTCAGTTCCTAACACTATTTCAAAACATTTATATTTTAAATTCGAAGGTTTCAGAATTTAGAAACTAACACAGTTTCTTTTATGATGTGATGCAGATAGCTTGAGAAAATAGATGATTTCCGATAAGAATAGTTATAAAAATATCTTCAGAAACATTGAGGATATTTATAATGAAAGATATGATAATATCTTGGAACTTCTAATGCCGAAGGATGATGATGAAGAATAGTGTCAGCAAAGGTTTTAGAGTAAGGAGTAGGGTATGTACTAAGGATTTCAGCAGGCACTGAATCTTTTAAATTCTTTGAAGTCAAACTTATTCTTTGTGATTTGTCCATGGCTTACTTCATAGTTTCGCATAATCCGCTTTTTGATACTAAATTTTCTATTGAGTGTTTCCAATACTCCTTTCTGTATCATTAAACTTTTGGCCGTTTAGACCATCAACCACTTCCCTGTTTCCTCTGCATTTAATGCTACGATATCTGAATCATCGGTTGTTAACCCGAGGTGGTTTCAGGAGAACTGTGTTTTTAGATGATTAAATGCTAATGATAGTAGGGTGGAACATAAAAGATTTTCCGGTAACGAAGGCGAAAAGACAACGTATATATTTCGAAGTTATAATAAGACTAGTCTTGCTGAGAAGTCGAAGTTAACTTGCTGGAGCTGTGACAAAATTTGGCTACTTTGAAAAGGAGTCATAAGGTTGCTTTTGCTAATAATTGATAAAGGATTCGACGAGATTACGGATTAAACTCTGATTTTGGATTCGAGAGTTTTTCAGGTGCATAAATCTTTCCTTTCGTAGATGAAGTGCGGTTGATTCAACTTCTCGGTTGAGGTGTTTTCAAGAATCATGAAAGATTTGAACATGGATTGGAATCGTAAAGATTTAAATGAGGTTTAAGATGAAATCAAGTGGCAAACTTGAAGAATTGTTTAGTTTCATATGTTATAATTAATATTTTAATTCATTTTTTTAATTGTCCAATGTTGATAGTCCCAATCGATAGTCCACAGTTAACAGTACAATAATTCATATATAATTTAATTTATAATATTCGAATTAATTAATACGTATCGTGACCCGTGTACATGTCTCAGACTCGATCACAACTCAAAGTATATATATTATTTGAGAATCAACCTCAACCCTGTATAGCTAACTCCCGCATTACTGCATATAGAGTGTCTATGGTTATTCCAAATAATATATATAGATGCGTCGATATGATATGTCAAAACCTTGTATACGTGTCCCGATATTTAAAGTGCGTAAAATAAATAACAGAAATTAAATGACGATAAATTAAATGCGTAAAGTAAATAACAGAAATTAAATGACGATAAATAAAATTGCGATAATTAAATTGCGATAAATAAAATGTAATCAGTTAGCTAGGAACAGTTAGCTGGAACAGTTAGCGTGGATTCTTAACAAAATTTCAATTAGTTAATTCGTTTGTTTCTAACAATTTTTATTTTGTCCAATGTTTTCTTCATTATGCCACTTGTTGGATTCTGATAGGTCAAAATCCAAATATGAAATTTAAATGGAAATGGTTATTTTGTGGTGAATGGATACGTATATCGGTGGTTGTACATAGGATAGTAAATGACCGTTGAATCAGCTTCGAAGAATGTACATTGTAACTTATTAATGTGAAATCTGAATATTCCTCGGGTATTACCTACCCGTTATAATATTTTCACAATTAACACTTTGTACTAAAGAATTTTTAATTACAATCTTTATGAAAACATATATACATATATATTTTATTCAGATGCAATCATGGATTTAATGAGTTAATATGATATTAACTCATCTGATTTACCGTTAGAACAAGAATATATAATCTCTAAAACATTAGAGGTTACATAATCGCTATGTCGAACTAACATAAATGATGTAGAACGTCATGTAGAACGATGATCATACTCTAAATACAGATGGTAATATTGAGGCGTGTGATGTTGATATTCGAGGTACAGATTGTGATGTTGAGAGTTACGGCGCGGTTATGGTTTAGGGATGATAAGGGTACTGTCGACGTCGATGATGGTGGTACTGATTATGTTGCTGGTGCTGTTGCTGGTGGTCGTAACCTTCGCACCAGGTTCTCCAAAGTCGTCACACGAGCGCGAAGTTCGTTAATTTCTGCTAGTACATCGGGATGATTGACAGTTGGAGTAAGCGAATGAACAAGATCCAAAATGTAGGATAGTATATAATCGTGACGAGATACTCGAGAAATAAGAGAGAAAATGGTTTCTCGAACATGTTCGCTGATAAGTAATTCAGGTTCATCGCCAAGAGGACAATTTGGTGGATGGAAGGGATCTTCGATGTGAAATGATTTTCGATTATATGATGATATTCTAACTTCATAGAATATCTATATATTTAATACTAAAGATTTCATAAACTACAGAGGAACCTACAGCATATGTCAGGCAAGTCTACAGATGCGCCAAGATATGAATTTTGTCTATACACTATCGATGCACTAAATGCAGTAAGACGTGTCTAGACTTATGAATGATAAGCAGAAAATTCCCTAGGGATGATAAGCAGATGATTTCCGACTAGAATGATAAGCAAAACTTTTTGACAGGCAGACACGGTCGAAGTCCAGACTCACTACTGTATCCTAACAACTACTAGTCAGACACACTAATGCAAGGCCTGGTTCACTAAGACCAACGCTCTGATACCATCTGTAGTAACCCGTCCTTATCCCCCTGGACGAAATCAACAACATCTGGTTCCATTGCGATGATCGACTCCAAGTAATGTTCTTAACATGAGCAAATGCACAGCGGAAGACTTAATTCGTACCTGAGAATAACATGCTTTAAAATGTCAACATAAAGTTGGTGAGATATATAGGTTTGATGCTAACAGTGTTATAACTATGGACCACAAGATTTCATATATAAAAATATAATACACTCGCAAGTGTATAAAATTATTCTGCTTATGTTGAGGCCTCAGTAACCAACCTTAACAATAATATAATAAGTCATCTTCGCAAAGATGGATATGTACACTCGCAAGTGTATAAATAATCCTCGAAGTACTAAACATCCGCCCACTAGTTCTTATGTCTAGTGCAGCCTACTGAATGGGGGTGTTAAACCCGATAGATCTATCTTTAGGATTCGCGCTTACATGCTATTATAACATATAACTAAATTACCTAGCACATCAATCTGCAGAATATCATTTTTAATCACTTGTGTCCATAACGTAAATCATTTATAAAAACAGCGCATGTATACTCAGCCCAAAATATTTAAAGTTTAAAAGGGATCTATATACTCACCATACTGTATTTTGTAGTAAAAATACATATAACGACATCGAACAAGTATAGGGTTGGCCTCGGATTCACGAACCTATATCACGTATATATATTAATACATAATTGAAGTCAAATAATTTTTACCTATTAATTATATATTACTTATATAATAAATGGTAATGTCTTTTTAATATTTTATGTAACATTATTATAATTATGTATCAAAAAAATTTTATATGTATTTAAAGATATTGTTAATAATAATAATAATAATAAACTTGATAATTTAATAATAATGAAAATTTTAATAATAATAATAATAATAATAATAATAATAATAATAATAATAATGATAATATTAATAATAATATTAATGTAAAAGAATAACAATAATATTAATAATGATAAAGATAACTACCTCAAATGGTTAAAACAAATAATTGTACGTGACAAGACTCGAACTCTAGACCTCCTGCTCATATCCCAACACCTTTGACCATCAAACCATGTCTATTTTTCTGATTTAAATTCATCCAGATTAATTATAACCCGTACCATCGTCCTACCCATTCCATAACCCAAATTAACTCGGCCCAATAGTAATTTATCAACCACGGCCCAATCAAGAACTCGGCCTGTTTAACCTCTGGATTTCGGCCCATCCTAACACCCGGAAGCGGGATCGAATTACACAGAAGGGGAGTTCACAGCCATAAATAAAACAAATACTCCAACATTTTAATCTTGTGTGGGGTTGGTTTGAAAAAGAAATTAGTAGATACCTAGGTCTTTTACAGCTCAACATCCCACTATGTAATCTTTATTAAATCATATGCCTTCCACTTGTTATATTAAGTTTTGTGGAGTAGGTTAGTCAACAGAAGATAGTGTCATGATTGGAAAATGGCTCGGTGGTTGGTCTTGTATTTGTTTTAACCGAAAAAGTTTGTGATTTCCTTTTGAGTTTTTGGATCGTTCAATATAACTAAAGGAGGAGGTTATTTGGGTAGGTTGTGGTTGGTGATTCAACATGGTGATGATGTGTAGCGAGTAAACGGTTATAGTTGTCCACAGCGGGAGCAATCGTTGGTGGTGATTTGGGTTATTTGGGTGGTGGTGTAAAGGTGGTCACCGTGGCGGTTTCAAGTTGAATAGAGAACAAAACAATAATAATTTGCAATTGCAACCGATTGTAGCAATAGCAAGGGTTTATTTGAATCGAAGTAGAAGGAAGAAAATATATAAAGGAGACATACGGTAACGGTTTTTGGTTAGGGTTTACGTTGAATTCACTCAGAAGTATGAGAGAGATAGAGAGAGATAGAAGAGAGAAAGGTGTAATGGTTCAAGAAGATGAATTGGTTTTAGATGGTTGAGGTGATGATGATGGTTATGAGATAATTTTCTTGGTGGTGATGGTTAAATGATAGAGTGGTGGTTCAAGGTAAGAGGTGGCGGTTGAGATGGTTCACAATGGTGGGTTGTAGGTTTGAAGGTTTACGAAGAGTTAGAGGGAGAGAGAAAAGAGGGTTAGTCATTATATTTCGACTAAAACAGTAGAAACAACAATTAGCTGCAGCGTATCAGTGTTGATGATGATGATTCTTGTTTTGTTGGTTCGAAAAGGGAGTTGACGATGGTGGTGGATCGTGGTAGATTATGGTGAGTTCGAATAAGACTGCAAGTGACTAGATAATACTCTTGTATATATGTATATGTCTGCGAGATAATGGTGAAACGGGTTGCAGGAGATAGTTAGTTGTTCATAATGGTAGTGGTGATTAGAGATAGGAGGGAGCAGTAGTTCTTATTCGAGGGTTGCTAAGTAGGTGTTTATGTAGGAAGAAAGATGTCATTACTACCCTGTGGTCTCGATTATCAATTGTTTTATAGCTAAGTTGGCTCTACTGAAGGATTCCTTTCAGAATACAGATAATAGAATAAAAACAGATTACATTCTATCTCAATTGTACGATTGATTTTGTTGTTCCACAAAGTAGATGACAGAAAACAAAATTTGCAATAGTTTGAAAATGATCTTCAACAGAATACGTATATTATCTGTATTCATATACCGTATTTATTTATATATCATATATCTGTTATATATCTGTATGTATATATGTATATATCATACTAGATTTTGTATTATTACATAATAACATGTATCTTTTAATAAATAAAAAAAATATATTAAGAATACCACTACCTATATAAATATAATGATAATAATATTAATAATAATTTTATCAATTTAATACTAATAGTAATAATAATATCGATTAATAAAGTGTACTAGAAAATATTGATACAATAATATTTATAATATAAATAAATAAAAAAAATAAGTTTAATAATTATTAATTGAATAATTTAATAGTACTAATAACATTAATAATAATTTATTAATAATAACAAATAAATAATAATAAGAATACTGATAATATTAATCATAAATAGTAATGTTCATAGTAATAAATAATTGATACCAAAATACTAATACAAATATCAATGTGAATGTAACAATAATCATATATCCTATAATAACTAGTATTAAACTTTGTAATTTCAATTTATATATTTATTTATTATTTTTTTTTTTTATTTTTTTTTATTTATTTATTTTTTTTACACATATATATATATATATATATATATATATATATATATATATATATATATATATATATATATATATATATATATATATATATATATATATATATATATATTTACACACCATTGTTCGTGAATCGTCAGGCATGGTTAAAGGGTAACTGATTATAGATTTTAAACTTTCTAGACTCAACATTAGGGTTTTTGCTTATCGTGTCGGAAACATATAGAAGATAAGGTTTAAATTTGGTCGGAAATTTCTGGGTCGTTACATTGACCAACTCCATCTTTGATATATCTAATGTTATCTAGATCCCTTCTCCTTCGTTCCCTAGCTTTGGCTATCCTATCGGTATCATTTGCTCCCTTTTTAGAGTTTAGTTTTCTATACAAATATTCATATGCTTTTTCTTTTACAAGTGAACTACTTTCTTTGCTTCTCTTTTGGCTTCTATATCTCTCTTTAACCTTGGTAACATCGACAAATGTCTCATCCCGGATAGTGATGAGCTCCAAAAAGCTGAGCTGCTTAACCGCGACTTTGGTTTGGACCTCGTCACTAAGCCTCCATGATTCTCTACATGACTTATGTCCTCGCGATGTTCCATCAACCACACAGAAGGATTCCTTGGCTACCTCTTTGATGGTATACGCCAAACTATTCCACATCCGATCCGTGTTGACATGTGTTGCATCTGCAACTTCAACATCAACTCTTTCAGCAACCATAGCTCTAAAAGTCTCCACCTTATACTCGTTCAAGTTTTCCAACGCATTCTAGGTTGGGTGGCCCTCACTCTCGTGTCTGCCCGTCTTTGGAGAACTAAATCCATGACCAACAGTGTTAGGAGGGACAAGTCCAGGCTGTCAGGACCGGACTTTACATGCTCCACATGTGCTAAGGTCACCCTTGCAAAACAACAAATAGTCGATCTCGGTATTGTGACTCTCACTATGGAAAGTAGCTAACTAGGCATGTCTTCTTTGAAAAAAGAGCTTACAACTACCAAATCGTGAGCAACGACAAACTCAAGAATTGAGCGACCGTCTTCATTTCTAAGTTCTAACACCGTATCCAAAGCCAGCGTGTATCCCCATATATCCCTCTGCATCCGTTTCTATATGCCCATTAAGATCGCCTCCTACAAGCAATCCATGTTCACTCGGACACCCCCTCACAACCATGTCTAACGATTCCCAAAAGCATCTGCTTTCTACTACTCCTAAACCTACATGAGGTGGTTAGGCACTAATGATCGTGTAAGTCTCCTCCTGAATTATTAACCTAACCGACATAATCATATCGCTATAGCTACTCACATCAACAATATAATCCTTATAACGGGATCCTATAATAACTCCTCCCCCATTTTGTGTTATCCTACAAGCCTAGTACCACAACATGTAATCATTAATCTCTTTACCCCTATACCCTTCCATCTAATCTCTAAGACACACAATATGTCCACTTTACGCTTTAAGTAATGTATTCACAAGCTCATGAGATTTGCTAGTCAAAGTTTCTACATTCCAGCTACCCACTCTAATCCTAACCGGATTTCCTCTACTCCCTCAAGACCTTTCCGTCCATAAGCTAGTAGGACATGACCTCAAGTAACCATGCATACGTGAACCATGCATACGTGAAGAGTTTATCTTACCTTATATAGGAAACCAACAAAAACACCTAGCAAAAGTAATAATCTGATAATAACAATAATATACTAAGCAGCAAAAAATTTAGGATAATAATTAAGAATAATAAAAGCAATAACAATAATCTTATAAGTTTACAAAAATGCAAATTATAAGTTAACTACTACAAGAAAGGATGATGCCATCTAATGTCAATCAAGAAAGGATGCTGCCATCTAATGTCAATTATTGAACTGTTTGAAAGCTTAATTGTAATGGGCAATCAAGATAGGATGTTGCCATCTAATGTCAATAGAACCTTGTATAGATCTGGGCGTCGATCTCGAAAGATCCCCCAGCTATGTCTCTTAATCTTTATTTGATCGAGGTCGAAAGTTGCTACAAGAACTGCTTCATCTTTATCATTAGCAACTTCAATTATTTCTCCAGCAGGTCCTGTTCAGTATATCCATGTTCAGAAACTGGTCATTAGGGTGTGTGATAACTAAACACAGCAACTTCAACCCATATACTTAAAAATGAGTTGGGTTACGTTTTCATACCTGAAGGGACGTACATGTAAATTCGCAAAAGATAACCAGAAACAAGTCGAAAAGGTAGAAAGTGACCATAATATTCATAAATTTGATTCTTGTTAACATTATATAGTTTTTGGGATGTAAATTGCACAAACTGTTTTCAAATATTTGGGACTGTAGGATTTCGGGACAACCCACCCTTTTCAACAAGTATCACACTATTACCCATATTGACCCATAACCCTACCTGTCCATTTTACTACGTCTAAATATTATTAATCACAGATGGAGTACTGCAGCAAAATCCAGAAATGAATACCTGCTATAAAGGAGTTGCCATAGAATGTGATTGCACTTTTACCATGTTCTGTTTGGATGACCTCTTTACCTATGCGATTTGAGGCTACAAGAGGTACCTGAAAAAGAATAATAAAAGTTAGTAAAAAATAAAAAAGGGATTTAGTTTTGATATTTACTTGTGACTCACCAAATTAGCTCCTGCATGCCCTTGCATCACTCGTTTCCAATGGTCCCGCGAATCAAGACCTTCATCTTGAGGTTCCGAACCAATGGCAGTAGGATAAAACAGGATCTCTGCACCTTGAAGAACCATAGCTCGAGCTGCTTCAGGAAACCACTGGTCCCAGCATATTGCTGACAAAAAAGATGTATGTTCAGTTGAAGCAATGCTTTCAAGTGTATGCAATTAATCCTTCCAGAAAGGAGACCAGAATTGATATTAGAGGGTCGCAAAATGGGTAATCTTATGCAGCACTTTAACTGGGCTGGGAAAAATCTTTACTTATGTATTAGCGTGTCAAAATTGGATTACACAAACTATGCTATTTCAGTAGAAGTAAAAATCATTATTTACTAAAAAGAATTGTAAGGTTTTACACATAAATTTATATGTGCAAGACTTTCAACGTGCTTGACCAATTTCCTTTATAGCTAATATTTCAGTACACTCGTCTGACACGTTATAGATAAAAAAATATGGACATATTCGTAAGTGAATGGGTCAACACTGCCAACTCTAATAGAAATGCATCTCCTGATTCGAATGGATACAGCATGAAGTTAGTCAAATGTTGGTGTGTGCAAGATAAAAAAAAATGCGTACCCACACCGATCTTTGCGAATTTAGTTTGGAACACCTGTACACAGCCATCAATGTATGTATGGTAAGTACAATAATTCTATATTAGATTAGATAGAGAACTGAGTCTTGTCTTTATAATTGGAATACGCCCATTACAGTTCATAAAATATGTCAAGTTTCAGCTTCTAGCGCCATAAAGATAAGTTTAAGGGAAATGTACTAATTTTTAAATATCCAATTAGAAGATAATAACTACATGAAACTAAAATGGTTAGGAAGTCAAAAGTGGATATTTAATATGAAGCATGAATGTCTAAAACTCACCTTGAAGCCAGTGTCACCGGGATTGAAGTAGAACTTCTCCTCGTATCCTGAAAAAACAGGGTTATGTTAATTAAAAAAATCGGAACGAAATATATATATATTGAATTATTATAGGTGATCTACTTATCATATATACAATACCAGGTCCATCAGGAATATGAGATTTTCTATATAGTCCAAGATCGGTCCCGTCAGCATCGATTATGGCGATAGAGTTATAATGTGCATTATTTGCCTCCTCAAAGAAGCTGACAGGTATAACAACTCCTAATTCCTTTGCAAGTTCTTGCATCCTGAAAAAATAAATTTATGATGTAATCACGTGATTCAAGTGAGGTTTAAAATAATATACGATCACATATGGTTATGTGTCAACCTCAAAATTGTGGGATGATCCTTATACGGTTTTGCTCGTTGAATAAAGTCTTCCCTTTGTGCTTGACAAAAATAATAGCCCTCAAACAATTCCTGTTGAAGGTAAGACATATTTAAATTTAAACTTTCAATAAATAGAACACCATAAGAGGGGCAGAATAAACCTCGTTGAATAACATTTTACTTCGATCAAAATAAGTTGTTTAGGTACTTACGGTCATAAAAGATGTTCAATTTACTAATTAGGAATTCACATATATACTCCGAAATATTCTCTATTTCATAAATCAAACCTGAATAAGGATGATATTAGCACCCTTCTCATGAGCAGATCTCACTAGCCTGCGATTCAAAACATTCTTTAAAGACAATGCATTCAACAAATGAATTTCACATTCAAATCGACTACTCCTTATAACATGATGAACTAAATATCTTACCTCCAAATACGCTCACGTATCTAATATAGTTTCACCTCTTGCTTGTATGTGTATTTTTAATTAACAAACAACTTTTCACCTCACAAAACTTGTTACTGGACGCAGCAGCCATTTATTTAAGCTGCGACATCAACCTAACCGCCATTGGTATATCATTTTAATAGTTTAATGACTTTTAACGTTAGACCAAATAAACTTTAATCACAACTATAAAACTAAGTGAACAAATCCACAGTGTTATCTAAGGGTGTGTTTGTTTACCTCTTAGGTTCAGCGCTGAACGCTGAACCATTCAGCATTCAACGCGTTTATTTCTGACATCTAAATGGCATATGATGTTGAATGGTTCAGCATTAATGTTGAACCATTCAGAGTTAAAACAAGCACCTAAATTTTCTATAATATCCTTCTCAAATCATAACCAGAACACTTATCAAACAAATACATTGATTTTTTTATTCATCAAACACGTTAATAAGGTAATTTTAACCAAATCATATCGCTCATTCATTATGATTATCAAACATAAGTTTATACAGACTTTGATTCATTCAGACTATAGACTATGAACCATTCAGCGCTAAATCATTAAGTTTTAACAAACGCAGTCTAAATCAATACGCAAATTTATTGAAATCAAAGTTTATCAGACGCAATATAAATCAATACGCAGTCTAAAGGACTACAAATTAGTCAAATTCAACAATAGTTTTATGAATTTAAACACTTCAAATCAACAAGCAGTTAGGTTTAAGTTGATAGATACGTAAGTATAAATAAATAGCAACGGTCAAAATTGATACCCTAGGGTTTAAGTAGTGAAATTGAAAATGGATGATATATTAGAAAAAAGTAAACCGTTCAGCGGTGTTAACGTTGGTGGCGACATCGTCGGAACAAGCAAATTGAAGAGCTGCAACTGCCACTTTCCGCCCTGCCATTTTTATTTTTATTTTAAACTTTAATTTCCGGTGAAAATGGAGGAATATAAAAGTTTGCTGATTTTGGATGTTTGACGCATAACAGCTTTAAACCTTACAACGCTTTTATATGTTATTTTAGAAATTTAATAGGTTCTTTTGATTTTTATTTTTATTTCTTTTTATTTGACTTAATTTTACTCCTCGTCCCTGAGGTTTTGACTCCTCGTCTTTTATCTATTTTTTCTGCATTCCTCGTCCCTAATATATTTACTTTATATATTCCTCATCCTTCCGTCCAATTGTCGTCAATTTCAACCGTTAAATACAGTCATGTGCAAGTCATGTGAGGGTATTTTCGTCTTTTCATGTTTAAAACACCTAATTCAATTTTATTCTCCTACAGTAAAACCACTTTTCTTAACAAATAGCTCCTTTCCAAGAATAAAAGGTCATATATCTCCATTAAAATCGATGTAAACACTTGGGAAGTTTTCAGATCTGAAATCAAACTCTAAAATCTATTCAAAAAAAGTGTTCAGATCTGAAATACGTGTTCAGATCTGAAATAGATTCAAAGAATATGATCAGATCTGAAATACAATTACAAGATTCAGACGACAGTTGCTGGTTTCCGATAGTGGAGGCGGTGGTTTGCAATGGTTGCTGGTTTCCGACAGTTGCCGCCCTAAACCACAAGCCCTTCAACCCGATGGTGGCAGTGATGATTGTTGTATTTTTTTTGTGTGGATGTGTTTGTCACTAGATATATTTGTAGATAGAAGCAGACAACGAATGTGTTAGTGTTGGACACTGACTCAATTCCATATTGAGTTGTCCACTTGGCTACCTAATAATTATGCACATGTTTCTCTATTATCTTGAAAGATTGGAAGTCAAAAGAAAGGAGCCATGTACTATTGGTTTGAAGGCTTTGTTTAAAACATGTTTTTTGAACAAATGAAGGTAGGCCACACTTGCATTCACACATAAATTCATATGGCTCATTTCAAGTATAAAAGGCAATGCTTGGAACCTCATTTGATCATCCCATTCTTCACATCTAAAATCTCATATCAAAATACTTGAAAGAATTTACTAATAACTCTTGTAAGGAGTATTGTAAGAAATAGAGAGAGTATAGAATTGTTAAATAAAATTCTATACGAGTGAGTTATGAGGGAAGTGTAATAATCTAGTGAGTGGTCCAAATACTTTGTTAGTATTTTCGGAGCCTAGATTGAGTGATACATTGTAACCTCGGGTTTGCCATATTTGCTAGTAAAATTCATCTCTGCTTCCGTCCGTGGACTAGGCCTCACGCCGAACCACGTAAATCATTGTGTCTTTATTTATAGCTTAATTGTTCTATTAATTTCTCGGGTCTTGATAGCGTATAAATCACAACAAACTGGTATCAGAGCTATAGCTGTGATTAAATATACAAGATGACGATAATAAGGTCCGACGTAGAGAAGTTTAATGGCCAGAACGATTTTGGTCTTTGGCGAATGAAGATGCGGGCTCTACTGAGCCAACTAGGTTATTTGTTAGCTTTGAAAGGGAGAGAACATCTACCCGAAAAGTTGACAGATGAAGAGAAGGATGAACTTCTGAAAAAGGCACACGGCATGATTATTCTAAATCTTGCCGATTGTGTGCTTAGAGAAGTTGCGGTTGAAACCACACCGGCTGAACTTTGAAAACAGCTAGAAACTCTATATATGACTAAGAGTCTAACGAACCGGTTGTATATGAAACAACGATTGTATACTCTTCGGATGAAAGAAGGTTCACTAAATGATCACATCGATGAGTTCAATAAAATAATTTTGGACTTGAATAATATTGGTGTGAAAATTGATGATGAAGATCAATCGTTAATTTTCTTATGTTCCTTGCCAAAATCATATGAGCATTTGGTTACAATTCTACTATATAGTAAAGATACTATCTTGTAACGACCCACACCAAACCACTATCGAACCCGCGGAAAATACCAAAAAAAAAAATTGATTGTTCAGCTAATGGCGCGGCGCGCTGATCTGGTCTGTCCAAAAAGTCTTCAAATGCTAAAAAGATTGGCCACTTCCCGACATAATTAGACAAAACGCTTTTAACAACACACTCAAATATGTACAACTAACACTTTTCAAACATAAAATAAGTTTTACAAAGCGGGGCCCACAACGGCCGTTTTACGAGTTTAATACATAACGAGAGTTTCGACCGCAAAAGTTTAAATACCAAACGACCCTACGAGCATGGTGTTTGGGGTTAAACTACCCAAGTCTCGGTCAAACCCCAAAGGCTAATCTCTCCAAAAGCGTCCCCTAACACGACGGGATCTCTACTCCAAACAAACGCCCTTACCTTTGTCCATACCTGAGCCTATAAAAAGGTAAACAACTAGAGGGTAAGCAAAGCTTAGTGAATGCAATAATTACACATACATATATATAACTCATCTATTTGCAATCACATTCACCAAATACCTCATATGACCTTGTAACTCAATTAGCATGTCATCGTACCCAAAACACTTAACAAGTCGTACATTATCACAAAACCGCATTAGCATATACTCAACACAATGTATATATATATATATATATATATATATATATATATATATATATATATATATATATATATATATATATATATATATATATATATATATAAACAATATGCTAAATAATCGACAATCTCAATATGGTTAACCATAAACGCTATGGTGCTACCGGCTCGTGGTTCACACCATACGCAATTGAGTCATACTCTTTTATAGTGCTACCGGCTCGTGGTTCACACTCGATGCTACCGGATCGTGGTTCGCATCTTATTTTATAGTGCTACCGGCTCGTGGTTCACACTCGATGCTCCCGGCTCGTGGTTCACATCTTATTTTATAGTGCTACCGGCTAGTGGTTCACACTCGATGCTACCGGCTCGTGGTTCATATCTTATTTTATAGTGCTACCGGCTCGTGGTTCACACTCGATGCTACCGGCTCGTGGTTCACATCTTATTTTATAGTGCTACCGGCTCGTGGTTCACACTCGATGCTACCGGCTCGTGGTTCACATCTTATCGCACACATGTTATGGCACTACCGGCTCGATGGTTCATACCATAACACCCACAAATAAACGCGTCATATACACATACGTATAATTACTCCACTCACCTCAAAATCTCTTGTGAAAGATAATCAAGCTCGGAAATCTTCAATGTAACGTACCTATTACATTATACATAATATCAATCACAAACTCAAGTTGGTCAACCAACTAAAACTCCATTCTAGTGTTATCTTGACACATGGTGCAATTTCGACCCATTTGCAACCCTAACCCTAATATTTGGGTTAACATTCCTAAAACCCTAATCATTATCCAAGTTAGGTCCTAAGACACTTTTCAATACAAAGTTTATGCATCAAACACATACATTTACCCATTTAGGTCCATCATGACCCATTTGACCATTTAAAGTCAATACACCCATTTCGGGTCACCCATTAACCCACTTAACACCCATTTACATATATATAAGTGTGCTAGTACTTTAACTAACCAATTTAGGCTCATAAACATAGTTTAATACTTTGAAAACCCTAGTTAGTTATCTTTGGGTCTACATAACCCAAATTCACCCAAAACACCCAATTTACTAACAAATGGGTTTTAGGTTCATCACTTACCCCACACCCTAACCCATAATCAAATTAAAATCAAGAAATCAAGATTAGAGCATACCACTGCCACCAAAACGTAGCTAGAGGAAAGATGAACAACTTTGAAACTCGCACTAAGACCCGATTCAACCTCCTTCTTCCTTTAATGGAGCTTTCTCACTCTAGAACCTCCTCTCTCTCTAGGATTTAATGGAAGATGATTAAGTGGATGGAAATGGAGTAATTGAGGCTCCAACAACTGATCCTAAGCCTTAAAGTCGGATTCCTTGTGATTTTACCAATTTGCCTTCAAAATATCTAATTAAAAAGGAATCTGTCACAGAACAATGACGCGGCGCGCCAAATGCCCAGACCAGTTTTCTGCATTCTTTTTAATATGTACAACCAAAACTCCACTTCAAGTACATTAATTACACTTATGTACACTACAAATAAACGGGTCTTACAGCTCTCCCCCACTTGAATCGGAGCTCGTCCTCGCGATCCACGCCGCATGACAAGAAGGAAGATAAACCAACACAAACTTTTCGGGCTTCCAAGTAAACTCGGAACCTTTACTACGATGCCATTGAACTTTAAAAGTTCTCACCTCTTTATTTCTCAACATTTTCACCTTCTCATCAAGTACAGCAATCGGCTCTTCAACATATTCTAACTTATTGTTTTGCTCAATTTCGCCTAATGGCATCCATGAAGAATCATCCGCAAGACACTTACGGAGATGGGAAACATGAAATGTATTATGAATTCCCGCAAGCTCTTAGGGTAATTCCAAACGATACGCGACTTCACCAATACGAGCTAAAACCTTAAATGGCCCAATAAACCGAGGAGCTAACTTTCCCCGTTTTCGAAATCGAATAATACCTTTCCATGGCGAAACTTTGAGCATCACCATGTCACCTTCTTGAAATTCGATCGTTCGTCTACATTTATCGGCATACGACTTTTGTCTATCTTGAGCCTTCTTCAAATGATCCCGAATAATATCAATCTTGTTATTCGTCTCTAAAACCAAATCGGTACTCCCGGTTTCCTTTTGTCCCACTTCACCCCAAAAAATCGGGGTTCGACATCTACGCCCATAAAGCATCTCATATGGAGGCATCCCGATACTAGTATGATAACTATTATTGTACGAGAATTCCACCAAAGGCAAATGCTCATCCCAACTACCACCGAAATCAATAATGCACGCTCGTAACATATCTTCCAAAGTTTGATTCGTACGTTCGGTTTGACCGTCCGTTTGAGGATGATACGTCGTGCTTAATTTTAATTGTGTACCCATATCTTCATTAAATTTCTCCCAAAACCGAGATGTAAAACGGGTATCTCGATCCGAAATAATAGATATAGGAACTCCGTGTCGAGAGATAACTTCCTTGATAAACAACTTAACCAAGGTCTCCGACGATATTGCTTCTTTAATGGGAAGAAACAAAACACTTTTCGTCAATCGATCAACTATAACCCAAATCGAATCAAATTGGGTACTCGCCATTTTAGGTAACTTTGTGATGAAATCCATGGTAATGTGCTCCCATTTCCATTTCGGGATTTCTAACAGTTGTAACTTACCATAACGGCTTTTGGTGCTCGGCCTTAACTTGCAAACACGTGACGCATTGCTCAACATACTTTACAACATCACGTTTCATGCCCGGCCACCAATAATCCTTCCTCAAATCAAGATACATTTTCGTCGCGCCCGGATGAATGGAATACTTTGACTTATGTGCTTCATCAAGTAGCACCCGCCGGTAACCACCCATCTTAGACACCCACACTCTTTCTTGAAAAGACAATAAACCACGCGAGCCCATAGTGATGAACTCTGATTGCCCCACAATTCGTTTTTCGTGTTTGTTGTGAACGTAAGCCTCTATTTGAATCATACCAAGTTTTTCAAGAAAATCGTTAGTAATAATCATACGTAACAATCCCAATCGTAACGCCGGGTGATGACTGTAGTGACCCGAACTTTTCCATGTTTATATATATTAATTGAGATTGATATTTACATGATTAAATGTTTCCAACATGTTAAGCAATCAAACTTGTTAAGACTTGATTAATTGAAATATGTTTCATATAGACAATTGACCACCCAAGTTGACCGGTGATTCACGAACGTTAAAACTTGTAAAAACTATATGATGACATATATATGGATATATATATAGTTAACATGATACTATGATAAGTAAACATATCATTAAGTATATTAACAATGAACTACATATGTAAAAACAAGACTACTAACTTAATGATTTTTAAACGAGACATATATGTAACGATTATCGTTGTAAAGACATTTAATGTATATATATCATATTAAGAGATATTCATACATGATAATATCATGATAATATAATAATTTAAAATCTCATTTGATATTATAAACATTGGGTTAACAACATTTAACAAGATCGTTAACCTAAAGGTTTCAAAACAACACTTACATGTAACGACTAACGATGACTTAACGACTCAGTTAAAATGTATATACATGTAGTGTTTTAATATGTATTTATACACTTTTGAAAGACTTCAATACACTTATCAAAATACTTCTACTTAACAAAAATTCTTACAATTACATCCTCGTTCAGTTTCATCAACAATTCTACTCGTATGCACCCGTATTCGTACTTGTACAATACACAGCTTTTAGATGTATGTACTATTGGTATATACACTCCAATGATCAGCTCTTAGCAGCCCATGTGAGTCACCTAACACATGTGGGAACCATCATTTGGCAACTAGCATTAAATATCTCATAAAATTACAAAAATATGAGTAATCATTCATGACTTATTTACATGAAAACAAAATTACATATCCTTTATATCTAATCCATACACCAACGACCAAAAACACCTACAAACACTTTCATTCTTCAATTTTCTTCATCTAATTGATCTCTCTCAAGTTCTATCTTCAAGTTCTAAGTGTTCTTCATAAATTCTACAAGTTCTAGTTACATAAAATCAAGAATACTTTCAAGTTTGCTAGCTCACTTCCAATCTTGTAAGGTGATCATCCAACCTCAAGAAATCTTTGTTTCTTACAGTAGGTTATCATTCTAATACAAGGTAATAATCATATTCAAACTTTGGTTCAATTTCTATAACTATAACAATCTTATTTCAAGTGATGATCTTACTTGAACTTGTTTTCGTGTCATGATTCTGCTTCAAGAACTTCGAGCCATCCAAGGATCCATTGAAGCTAGATCCATTTTTCTCTTTTCCAGTAGGTTTATCCAAGGAACTTAAGGTAGTAATGATTTTCATAACATCATTCGATTCATACATATAAAGCTATCTTATTCGAAGGTTTAAACTTGTAATCACTAGAACATAGTTTAGTTAATTCTAAACTTGTTCGCAAATAAAAGTTAATCCTTCTAACTTGACTTTTAAAATCAACTAAACACATGTTCTATATCTATATGATATGCTAACTTAATGATTTAAAACCTGGAAACACGAAAAACACCGTAAAACCGGATTTACGCCGTCGTAGTAACACCGCGGGCTGTTTTGAGTTAGTTAATTAAAAACTATGATAAACTTTGATTTAAAAGTTGTTATTCTGAGAAAATGATTTTTATTATGAACATGAAACTATATCCAAAAATTATGGTTAAACTCAAAGTGGAAGTATGTTTTCTAAAATGGTCATCTAGACGTCGTTCTTTCGACTGAAATGACTACCTTTACAAAAAAGACTTGTAACTTATTTTTCTGACTATAAACCTATACTTTTTCTGTTTAGATTCATAAAATAGAGTTCAATATGAAACCATAGCAATTTGATTCACTCAAAACGGATTTAAAATGAAGAAGTTATGGGTAAAACAAGATTGGATAATTTTTCTCATTTTAGCTACGTGAAAATTGGTAACAAATCTATTCCAACCATAACTTAATCAACTTGTATTGTATATTATGTAATCTTGAGATACCATAGACACGTATACAATGTTTCGACCTATCATGTCGACACATCTATATATATTTCGGAACAACCATAGACACTCTATATGTGAATGTTGGAGTTAGCTATACAGGGTTGAGGTTGATTCCAAAATATATATAGTTTGAGTTGTGATCAATACTGAGATACGTATACACTGGGTCGTGGATTGATTCAAGATAATATTTATCGATTTATTTCTGTACATCTAACCGTGAACAACTAGTTGTAGGTTACTAACGAGGACAGCTGACTTAATAAACTTAAAACATCAAAATATATTAAAAGTGTTGTAAATATATTTTGAACATACTTTGATATATATGTATATATTGTTATAGGTTCGTGAATCAACAGTGGCCAAGTCTTACTTCCCGACGAAGTAAAAATCTGTGAAAGTGAGTTATAGACCCACTTTTAAAATCTAATATTTTTGGGATGAGAATACATGCAGGTTTTATAAATGATTTACAAAATAGACACAAGTACGTGAAACTACATTCTATGGTTGAATTATCGAAATCGAATATGCCCCTTTTTATTAAGTCTGGTAATCTAAGAATTAGGGAACAGATACCCTAATTGACGCGAATCCTAAAGATAGATCTATTGGGCCTGACAAACCCCATCCAAAGTACCGGATGCTTTAGTACTTCGAAATTTATATCATATCCGAAGGGTGTCCCGGAATGATGGGGATATTCTTATATATGCATCTTGTTAATGTCGGTTACCAGGTGTTTACCATATGAATGATTTTTATCTCTATGTATGGGATGTGTATTGAAATATGAAATCTTGTGGTCTATTGTTACGATTTGATATATATAGGTTAAACCTATAACTCACCAACATTTTTGTTGACGTTTAAAGCATGTTTATTCTCAGGTGAATACTAAGAGCTTCCGCTGTTGCATACTAAAATAAGGACAAGATTTGGAGTCCATGATTGTATGATATTGTGTAAAAACTGCATTCAAGAAACTGATTTCGATGTAACATATTTGTATTGTAAACCATTATGTAATGATCGTGTGTAAACAGGATATTTTAGATTATCATTATTTGATAATCTACGTAAAGCTTTTTAAACCTTTATTTATGAAATAAAGGTTATGGTTTGTTTTAAAAATGAATGCAGTCTTTGAAAAACGTCTCATATAGAGGTCAAAACCTCGCAACGAAATCAATTAATATGGAACGTTTTTAATCAATAAGAACGGGACATTTCAGTTGGTATCCGAGCGTTGGTCTTAGAGAACCAGAATTTTGCATTAGTGTGTCTTATCGAGTTTGTTAGGATGCATTAGTGAGTCTGGACTTCGACCGTGTTTATGTAGCGACCCCGACAAATCGTCAAATGACGGCGTCATCTACGTATGGTCCCATTACATGGTCGTAAGTCTTTATAACAAAGTTTGACCGAAAAGTATGTCGCATTCATTTCATAAATAAGGGTGTTTCAAAGTTTACAAAAGTAGTTTCCATAACAAGTACATAACAATGTTTAAAGTTTGTATGAAACACATGCGACACGATTAAAAGTAGTCAAAAGACGCTCCACGTATGCAAGTATACTCGACATCCAATGCAAGTATCAAATAGTATGAGCGGAAGCATGTATCACCTAAGTTCAAGGACCTGAGAAAAACATAGAGAATCTGTCAACGAAAACGTTGGTGAAATCATAGGTTTAAATAAGTAAATGAGTAATAGTAAGTTGAACCACAAGATTTGCAACATCGATAAAGCCATAGTACATTCTAAAAGTTAATATTCACGAGCACCCAATTATCAAAGCTTAACGTTCCGTCCGTTGAATACCCCATCAATTAGTGCTAGAACAACACTGTTCCCGAAAATATATTTCATTCGTAAACGGTAGCGAACCGTTTGAATGAGGGTTTGTCAAACCCATATGGCCATATAACATAAGTTCTCGCTTACACCATCTGATGTAACTAATGATAATCGGATTGAGGATTTTCGTTCTAAACTCGTATGTAGAATGTTTGTTTTCCCGTTCTTGTGTTCACTTAGTTCAAAAGAATCGTTTATGTTTTCTCATCCCAAAAGTAAGTTTAAAAGAGTAAAAGTGGGACTATGATCTCACCTTGTATGCACGAACCAAAAAGTACTTCGACAAGTAACGCGTGCAAAGAACAATGCTAGTCTTGACCTAAACAAATAGGTTGTATTAATAACGGTAACCACGATAGGTCAAAGATGTTCAATTAGTCCTATGGCTCGTTAAGACTCGATCATAATAGCATGTGAATCAAATTGTCATGTTTCATGCAAGGTACAAGTATAAAAACATGTTAGAACGATTGCACAAATATTTGGTTAAGTTTGATTAAAAGTCAAACTTTGGTCGGTCAAAGTCAACGAAAGTCAACACGTTCGGGTCGGGTCCCAAACTATTTTTCTAAGCTTAGAAGTCATATATGAGCATGTTGGCCAAGTTACATGTTAATCGGAGGTGCGTAGCATAGCAAACATTATTCGAAAATTGACCAAGTTGGACAGAATCTGTCCAGGTTATTCTGCGCGCCGCGCAGAAAGGGGGCGCGCCGCGCCACTTCCTGGGCAGAGAATCCTGGCCAGTTTTTCAAAGTGTGCACGAACCAAAACCTTTTCTAACACAACTCTTGACCCGCAAACACTTATAGCGCCTATCATACGTCGTTGGAAAGGTATTTTGACGAAGAATGCAACTAAACACATATCATCAATCAAACTTGCACTTATAACAACCTAAAATCGCATTTAATGTTCCATAATCAATGCATTCAAGTCAATATTGAAATTAAATGATTCGGCAACCAAATTACATGAACGATATGCCGTTTCGTAGGTAATTAAGCATACAACACAACCTAACACTTACAATTAACATTCATGTCATTT
Source organism: Rutidosis leptorrhynchoides (assembly GCF_046630445.1). Lineage (NCBI taxonomy): Eukaryota > Viridiplantae > Streptophyta > Magnoliopsida > Asterales > Asteraceae > Rutidosis > Rutidosis leptorrhynchoides. The sequence goes on along the minus strand of NC_092336.1, from coordinate 404,317,986 downwards.
AATGCATCAAAGATTCATTCTTAGTTCATGAAACCCCAACCAAAAATCACCAAATTTCATAATCAAGTTTAAGGGGTTTCCTTGGTCAATCTTTACATCATAATGAAGCTAGTAACACTAGGAACAAGATTAAAACATGAAGTCTTAGCATCTAACAACATATGAACACTTAATATTCAAGATTAAACATGTTAACTTTCCATATGAACTAGTTACTTCAAAATATCGAAATCACGCATACAAATCACATAAACAAACTAAACTTGAGCCATAGACACTAATTAACAAACTTATAACTTAAAAATCTCAAGAACACAAAGATTAGTGATTTTAGAAAGTTACCCAAATTTGATGAGGTTGGTATGGAATCGAAGAGGAGATCACGAGGAGTTCAAATATGTAAACGGTTTGGAATGAATCCTTCTTGAATGATTTTAGATGATGATTTGCTTTTTGGAGAATTTGAGAAAAATGGAGAAGTATGGAAAGAAAAGAAGAAAGAAAATGAAAATGGGGAGGATAAGGGGGTTGACTAGTCAAATGGCTAGTCACCATTTTGGCATGTTGGCGAAACAAGTCCCTCTACTTCCAATCGGGTGCGTTAAATTACCTAATCAATATAAATCGAAACGCGTATTAACGGGAGATGTTATAAACATATAACGGAACTCAAATAGTTAAACGGAAAAGTAGACGGAAAAAGGCGGGATGTTACATTACCTACACCTTAAAAGAAATTTCGTCCCGAAATTTAGGCAGGCGTAGTAATCGTTGTTTCTTCCTCGAGATCTTGCGTTTCCGAATTCACGAATAGATGAGGATACTTCCCTTGCATTTGATCTTGTCTTTCCCAAGTAAACTCGGGTCCTCTTTTGGCATTCCAACGAACCTTGACAATTGGAATTCGGCTTTGTTTCAATGTCTTGACGGAGGTGTCTACAATTTCAACCGGTTCCTCCACAAAATGAAGTTTGTCATCGATAGTAAGTTCCTCGAGAGGGATGACGATATCGGGTTCGGCAAGACACTTTTTCAAGTTAGATACATGGAAGGTAGGATGAACGGAGTTCAATTGAGGCGGAAGATCTAAACGATAAGCAACGGTTCCAATACGCTCCAAGATTTCGAAAGGACCAATATACCGCGGATTTAGCTTCCCGCGTTTCCCAAAACGGATTACACCCTTCCAAGGTGCGACTTTCAACATTACTCGGTCACCGACTTGAAATTCAAGATCGTTGCGTCGTTTGTCGGTATAGCTCTTTTGACGACTTCGGGCCGTCCTAAGCCTATCTCGGATTTGAACGATTTTCTCGGTGGTTTCGTGAATGAGTTCGGGTCCGGTGATTTGCACGTCACCTACCTCGGCCCAACAAAGAGGTGAACGACATTTGCGGCCATATAGCGCTTCAAAAGGTGCGGCTTTAATACTCGCGTGATAACTATTGTTGTAAGAGAACTCGGCGAGAGGTAAGTGCTTGTCCCAAGCTTTTCCGAAATCAACCACGCAAGCTCGTAACATGTCTTCTAAGGTTTGAATTGTACGTTCGCTTTGTCCATCGGTTTGAGGATGATATGCGGTGCTCATGTCTAAACGCGTTCCTAACGCTTCTTGCAATGTACGCCAAAATCTAGAAACGAAACGGCCATCTCGGTCGGAGATAATCGATAAAGGTATACCGTGTCGGGCTACGATCTCCTTAATGTAAAGTTGTGCAAGTTTCTCCATTTTGTCCGTTTCTTTCATGGCAAGGAAGTGTGCGGATTTGGTGAGACGGTCAACAATAACCCAAATGGTATCATAACCGCCCGTCGTTTTTGGTAGCTTGGTGATAAAATCCATCGTTATCCTTTCCCACTTCCATTGCGGGATCTCGGGTTGTTGAAGTAGTCCGGACGGTCTTTGGTGTTCGGCTTTGACTTTGGAACATGTCAAACACTTGGAAACATAAGTAGCTACGTCCCTTTTGATGTTCGGCCACCAATATAGTTGTTTAAGGTCGTGGTACATCTTATTGGCACCGGGGTGAATCGAGTATCGTGACTTATGGGCTTCATCTAAAATAAGGCTTCGTAGGTCCCCATAACTAGGCACCCAAATCCTTCCGGCGTAATATCGGAGTCCGGTCTCCCTAATTTCGAATCGAGAGACGAGAATGTTCAAGAGCTCGTGCGAAAGGTTTTCATCCTTGAGAGCCTCATCTTGGGCTACCCGAATTTGGCTATTAAGGTTTGTGTGGATGGTGATGTTTAAGGCTCGGACACGAAGAGGCACCGCTCTTTCTTTTTGACTTAAAGCATCGGCTACTACATTTGCCTTCCCGGGATGGTAACGAAGCTCGCAATCGTAATCGTTTAAGGTTTCAATCCACCTTCGTTGTCTCATGTTTAGTTGCTTTTGATCGAAAATGTGTTGGAGGCTTTTGTGGTCGGTAAAGATAGTACTCTTGGTTCCATAAAGATAGTGTCTCCACATTTTAAGTGCAAAGACAACGGCTCCGAGTTCGAGATCATGTGTCGTATAGTTTCGTTCATGAATTTTGAGTTGTCTAGAAGCATAAGCAATGACTTTCGTTCGTTGCATCAATACACACCCAAAACCATGTTTCGAGGCATCACAATATACAACAAAGTCATCATTGCCTTCGGGAAGTGACAAGATAGGAGCGGTGGTTAGCTTCGTTTTCAAGATTTGGAATGCGGATTCATGTTCGGTCGCCCAAATGAATTTCTTTCCCTTGTGAGTCAATGCGGTTAGAGGACGTGCAACCAAAGAGAAATTTTCGATGAATCTACGATAGTACCCGGCGAGACCCAAAAATTGACGAACGTGAGTAGGAGTAGTAGGAGTCTCCCATTTGCTAATGGCTTCGATTTTCGTTGGATCGACTTTAATACCTTGGTCACTTACAACATGACCAAGAAATTGAACTTCCTTTAACCAAAATTCACACTTGGAGAATTTGGCATAGAGTTGTTCTTGTCTTAAAAGTTCAAGCACAAGTCGGAGATGTTGTTCGTGCTCTTCTTCATTTTTAGAATAGATCAATATGTCATCAATGAACACAATAATGAATTTATCGAGATACGGTTTGCACACGCGGTTCATAAGATCCATGAACACCGCCGGTGCGTTAGTGAGACCAAATGGCATGACAAGGAATTCATAACTACCATAACGAGTTCGGAAAGCGGTTTTGGAGACATCTTCCCCCTTAACCCTCAATTGATGATAACCCGAGCGGAGATCGATTTTCGAATATACACAAGACCCTTGTAGTTGATCAAGGAGGTCATCGATGCGAGGAAGAGGATATCGGTTCTTAACCGTCAGTTTATTTAGTTCACGATAATCAATGCACATTCGTAGGGATCCGTCTTTCTTTTTAACAAACAAAATCGGAGCGCCCCAAGGTGAATGGCTAGGTTGGATAAAACCACGATCAAGTAGTTCTTGGATTTGACTTTGCAATTCTTGCATTTCGGATGGGGCGAGTCTATATGGTGCACGTGCTACGGGTGCGGCTCCCGGAATAAGATCGATTTGGAATTCGACCGGTCGATGAGGCGGAAGACCCGGCAATTCGTCGGGAAATACATCGGAATAGTCACTAACAATTGGCACATCATCGATGTGCTTCTCATCAGACTCGACTTTCTTAACGTGAGCAAGGATCGCAAAACAACCCTTACGGAGCAGTTTTCTAACTTTAAGGCACGAAACGAGGTTGAGTCTGGTGCAACTCTTATCGCCATAGACAATCAATGGTTCACCATTCTCGATAGGAATTCGGATTGCGTGAAGATCGCAAAGAATGTGAGATTTATTTTTGACCATCCAATTCATACCGATTATTACATCAAAACTCCCTAATTCCATGGGTATCAAGTCAATTTCAAATTCATTACCCAAAATGTTTAAAGTACACCCCCGGTAATATGTGTCGGCACTTAAGAGTTTTCCGTCGGCCACTTCGATGGAATAAGTAGTATCTAAAGGGTGTGGTGGAGTGCAAAGGGTAGGAGCCAAAGTCTTAGACACAAAACATTTATCGGCACCCGAATCGAATAAGCAAGTAACATAAGAGTTGTTGAGAAGAAACGTACCCGTGACTAGTTCATTGTCATCTCGGGCTTCCTCGGTGTTGATGTTAAAGGCTCGGCCTCGGTTGTTGGGGTTGGTTTTCTTCTTCGGGCATTCGTTCTTATAATGGCCTGTTTGGCCACATTCATAACAAGTGACCGTTTTTGGAGGATTGGGCCCCTTTCGAGCGACGGGGGCGGTGCTTGTGCAATTGTTGGCCCTATGACCAACTCCTTGGCAACGGTGACAAATTAGCTTGTTACATTCGCCGTAATGATGTTTGTGGCACTTGTTGCACAAAGGTAAGTTTCCGACATAACCCTTCTTGCCGTCGTTGTTGAAGGGCTTTTTGGTGAAGGTGTTGTTGTTGTAGTTAGTTGATGGAGTGGCTTCCCATTTCCTTTTGTTGCCACCCGACTTGTCCTCGGCCTTAGGAGCCGGCACTACGATTTCGTCAACCGTTTCGATTAATTGACGAGCCATGTTCATAGCGGCTTGATGAGTAGCGGGTTTGGATGACATCACCCCTTGTTTGATGCTTTTTGGAAGACCGAGCATGTAGAGCTCAATCCTTTGAGATTCGGGGTTAACAAGATTAGGACACATTAAGGATAGTTCGGCGAAGCGTTGATTATAAGCCTTAAGATCGTTTCCGACCGCTTTCAAAGCTCTTAGCTCTTCCTCGAGCTTTCGGGTTTCTTCGCGCGGAAAGTATTCGACAATCATCTTTTCCTTCAAATCGGCCCAAGAGAGGGCATGAGCTTCATCGGTACCCACCGATTGAACATAGGTGTTCCACCAAGTGAGAGCAACACCGGAGAACGTGTGGGTGGAGTATTTGACCTTGTCTTGATCCCGACAACCGCTTATGCTAAAGACGGCCTCGGTTTGTTCAAACCAACGAGTAAGCACAACCGGTCCACCGGTTCCATCATAAGTGTGAGGTTTGCACCCCATGAAAGCTTTGTAGGTGCATCCCTCGTTTGAGTTACCGGCCCCATTGTTGTTGTTGTTGTTGTTGTGGTTGTTGTTATTGTTATTGTTGTTGGAAGAGTGACCGGCCATGGCCGCATCTACGGCGGTAGCTATCATCCGTTCGAGAGCTTGTTCGGGAGTTTCATTGCGGCGTACACGACGAGGAGCCATTGTTCCTTCAAAACAAAAGAATACCGTTGGTTAGTATTCTAAATGATACTAACCGTGATATGGGATAAAGATAGAGAGAAAATTATCCTTGACCCGCCTTAAATTCTTTATGTCATAATGTCGGTATGTTCATATGAGTCACCGTAATATAATTTCCGGGAATTATATTACCCTAATTCATATGTGCATTCGACATTACATCATATAGTCAAGGTGGCGTGTCAATTAAATTATACAACGCAAGATTTAGATAGGATAAGAGTAGATATGAGTAAGAGAGTTCGAGTATAAATGCACAAATAGTCAAGTAATCCCTACGTCAAGTCTATATGCCGGTTGTAGTCTAGACTCACCAATGTACCCTAAGACTCGGGGTTGACACCAATGAATTCTAAATCCCTACAACCAAGGCTCTGATACCGCTTGTAGCGACCCCGACAAATCGTCAAATGACGGCGTCATCTACGTATGGTCCCATTACATGGTCGTAAGTCTTTATAACAAAGTTTGACCGAAAAGTATGTCGCATTCATTTCATAAATAAGGGTGTTTCAAAGTTTACAAAAGTAGTTTCCATAACAAGTACATAACAATGTTTAAAGTTTGTATGAAACACATGCGACACGATTAAAAGTAGTCAAAAGACGCTCCACGTATGCAAGTATACTCGACATCCAATGCAAGTATCAAATAGTATGAGCGGAAGCATGTATCACCTAAGTTCAAGGACCTGAGAAAAACATAGAGAATCTGTCAACGAAAACGTTGGTGAAATCATAGGTTTAAATAAGTAAATGAGTAATAGTAAGTTGAACCACAAGATTTGCAACATCGATAAAGCCATAGTGCATTCTAAAAGTTAATATTCACGAGCACCCAATTATCAAAGCTTAACGTTCCGTCCGTTGAATACCCCATCAATTAGTGCTAGAACAACACTGTTCCCGAAAATATATTTCATTCGTAAACGGTAGCGAACCGTTTGAATGAGGGTTTGTCAAACCCATATGGCCATATAACATAAGTTCTCGCTTACACCATCTGATGTAACTAATGATAATCGGATTGAGGATTTTCGTTCTAAACTCGTATGTAGAATGTTTGTTTTCCCGTTCTTGTGTTCACTTAGTTCAAAAGAATCGTTTATGTTTTCTCATCCCAAAAGTAAGTTTAAAAGAGTAAAAGTGGGACTATGATCTCACCTTGTATGCACGAACCAAAAAGTACTTCGACAAGTAACGCGTGCAAAGAACAATGCTAGTCTTGACCTAAACAAATAGGTTGTATTAATAACGGTAACCACGATAGGTCAAAGATGTTCAATTAGTCCTATGGCTCGTTAAGACTCGATCATAATAGCATGTGAATCAAATTGTCATGTTTCATGCAAGGTACAAGTATAAAAACATGTTAGAACGATTGCACAAATATTTGGTTAAGTTTGATTAAAAGTCAAACTTTGGTCGGTCAAAGTCAACGAAAGTCAACACGTTCGGGTCGGGTCCCAAACTATTTTTCTAAGCTTAGAAGTCATATATGAGCATGTTGGCCAAGTTACATGTTAATCGGAGGTGCGTAGCATAGCAAACATTATTCGAAAATTGACCAAGTTGGACAGAATCTGTCCAGGTTATTCTGCGCGCCGCGCAGAAAGGGGGCGCGCCGCGCCACTTCCTGGGCAGAGAATCCTGGCCAGTTTTTCAAAGTGTGCACGAACCAAAACCTTTTCTAACACAACTCTTGACCCGCAAACACTTATAGCGCCTATCATACGTCGTTGGAAAGGTATTTTGACGAAGAATGCAACTAAACACATATCATCAATCAAACTTGCACTTATAACAACCTAAAATCGCATTTAATGTTCCATAATCAATGCATTCAAGTCAATATTGAAATTAAATGATTCGGCAACCAAATTACATGAACGATATGCCGTTTCGTAGGTAATTAAGCATACAACACAACCTAACACTTACAATTAACATTCATGTCATTTAATGCATCAAAGATTCATTCTTAGTTCATGAAACCCCAACCAAAAATCACCAAATTTCATAATCAAGTTTAAGGGGTTTCCTTGGTCAATCTTTACATCATAATGAAGCTAGTAACACTAGGAACAAGATTAAAACATGAAGTCTTAGCATCTAACAACATATGAACACTTAATATTCAAGATTAAACATGTTAACTTTCCATATGAACTAGTTACTTCAAAATATCGAAATCACGCATACAAATCACATAAACAAACTAAACTTGAGCCATAGACACTAATTAACAAACTTATAACTTAAAAATCTCAAGAACACAAAGATTAGTGATTTTAGAAAGTTACCCAAATTTGATGAGGTTGGTATGGAATCGAAGAGGAGATCACGAGGAGTTCAAATATGTAAACGGTTTGGAATGAATCCTTCTTGAATGATTTTAGATGATGATTTGCTTTTTGGAGAATTTGAGAAAAATGGAGAAGTATGGAAAGAAAAGAAGAAAGAAAATGAAAATGGGGAGGATAAGGGGGTTGACTAGTCAAATGGCTAGTCACCATTTTGGCATGTTGGCGAAACAAGTCCCTCTACTTCCAATCGGGTGCGTTAAATTACCTAATCAATATAAATCGAAACGCGTATTAACGGGAGATGTTATAAACATATAACGGAACTCAAATAGTTAAACGGAAAAGTAGACGGAAAAAGGCGGGATGTTACAGTTTACTTGAAAAATGATTGCTTAACAAATTTTGTTGGAAACTATATATTTTTAACATGTGAATATTATGTGATATATTAATCTCTTAACGCGTTTGATATTATGTGATAGATGTCTACCTCTAGAACAAGTCCCATTGACTCACCTAATAATAATGAAGAGTCAAATGTAAATTGGAATGATTCGTGGACTGATTCACAAGTTCCCGAAGAAGAACCGGAAGAAGAGTCGGAACCGGAAGAAGAATCGGAGCCGGAAGAAGAATCGGAACCGGATGAAGAAATAGAACCGGTGGGGGAAATAATAAAACTGTTAAGTAAAAGAAAATCCTCAACCAACCGACAAAGGTTAATTATGGTCAATGGTGTTTACGCCAAGGAAGCAAAATATTGGGAGGATTACCAATTCTCCAATGAATCGGATTCCGACGAGAATTCCGATGATGTTATAGAAATTACCCCAACTGAATTTAAAAAGGCAAAAGAAAATAATAAGGGAAAGGGCATAAAAATAGAGAAATCTAATTCCAACCCCGATGAAATTTATATGTATCGTCAACCCCCGAAGTCCTTAAGTTGTAACAATGACCCGGGAACCTCTAAACCACCAGGTTTTTCTAAACCAATGTGGAAAACGACGGCTCGTATTAGGGGAACATCATATATCCCTAGAAACTTGGCAAAACGAACCAAAACCGAAGAAGAAGAAACAAGCGAGTCGGAATAAGATAGTTGTATTCGTGTGGTGTAATATATGTAATATAGTGTGCTTATGCTTTATGATATATGTAAAAATTGCTTGTATTAATAAGTATTTTTTTTATGAATCTAACTCTTGTCTATTTTACAGTATAAAAACACAAAATGGATAGACAACCCAATATTTTAAGAGACCTACCCGGAGACATGATTGATGAAATCTTGTCTAGAGTCGGTCAGAATTCTTCGGCACAACTATTTAAGGCGAGATCAGTTTGTAAGACATTCGAAGAACGTTCCAAGAATGCCTTGGTTTATAAAAGGCTTTCGTTCGAAAGATGGGGGATATCACATTGGGAAATCCATAAGTTACGATGTGTTTACTTTGACGCATATATTGCGGGGAACCCAAATGCTATTTTACGCAATGGGTTAAGAAATTATTTTGACTCAATATATCTGAATATTGGACTTCGTGATTTAGAAAAAGCGGCTAACATGCAACATAAAGAAGCATGTTATGCTTACGGATTAGTAACGTTCGCTTCTCACCAAAGTGAGAACAAGAACATCGGGCTACAACTATTAAACAAAACGTTCCCACAAGTGACGGAGTCGGTAATTGGGGTAAGAAATGAGGTTTTTAGATTGTTACGGGACTGTTGGACATTACGTAACCCTCGTCCCTTTGACGACGTTACAACATGCTGTCTTATCAACGGCCATAACGGTTATGTTCCACAAGACCAAGGATGGGAAGTAGTCCTAGTAAAACCAGAATGCATGACTTGTTTCTGGACGTATGAATTACGTGTCTTTATTGCCTTTGCTGAACGACTTGTGTACTAGCTAGAATTATCTTCACAACTATCTTGTATCAAAGTTATTGTGTGCTATATTTCATGCTTTATGTAAAATAAGCGGTATTGTAAGTTTGTAAAATATTGTATAAAAGTTTGAACGCTAAATATTATTATAATCAGTTTTTCATATAGAATTGTAGTAGTTGAATTGTATATTAGCTACTAAGTATGAACTTAACGGGTAGGTACTACCCGAATTTAAACTTATAAAACGCTAATATGAAGAAAAAGCTTTTATAAATGAGTTCATATTATGCTACGAAACATTATTAACTACTCTTAATATTCTGTATGATTAACTTGTTCCATTTGACTATTTTGAAGGAAATGGCACCGACTACTCGACACACCGTGAATATGAATGAAGAGGAATTCCGTACTTTTCTAGCTTCAAACATAGCCGCAGTACAGGCTGCGCTACATACCAACAATAACCTTGGATCTTGCAGTACAGGAAATCGTGTAGGATGCACCTACAAAGAATTCACTGCCTGCAAACCTTTGGAATTTAATGGAACCGAACGACCGATCGGATTGAAACGGTGGACCGAGAAGGTCGAATCGGTGTTTGCCATAAGTAAGTGTACTGAAGAGGATAAAGTGAATTACGCTACGCATACCTTCACAGGTTCTGCGTTAACATGGTAGAATACCTATCTAGAGCAAGTGGGACAAGACGATGCGTATGCACTACTGTGGTCAGCATTCAAGCACTTGATGAACGAGAAGTACCGTCCCAGAACCGAGGTCAATAAGCTCAAGACAGAACTTAGAGGGTTACGAACCCAAGGATTTGATATTACCACGTACGAAAGACGATTCACAGAATTATGCCTATTGTGTCCGGGAGCATTCGAAGATGAGGAAGAGAAGATCGACGCGTTTGTGAAAGGATTACCGGAAAGAATCCAAGAAGATATAAGTTCACACGAGCCCGCCTCCATACAACAGGCATGTAGAATGGCTCACAAACTAGTGAACCAGATTGAAGAAAGAATTAAAGAACAGACTACTGAAGAGGCCAATGTGAAGCAAGTCAAAAGAACGTGGGAGGAAAACGGTGATAAGAATCACCAATACAACAACAACAGCAATTACAACAATAATCGCAACAATTATCCCAACAATCGCAACATCAATCGCAACTACAACAAACGGCCCAACAACAACAACAACAACAACAACAACAACAACAACAGCAACTACAACAATCATCTCAACAACAATAATAACCGCAACAACAACAACAATCAGAAGCAGCTATGCCAAAGGTGTGAAAAGTATCACTCGGGGTTCTGCACCAAATTTTGCAATAAGTGTAAAAGAAATGGTCATAGCGCGGCGAAGTGTGAGGTCTACGGACCAGGGGTTAATAGAACGAAAGGAACAAATGATGTCGGAACGAGTAATGGCGGAGCAAGTAGTGTCGGAGCAAGTTATGCCAATGTAGTTTGTTATAAATGTAGAAAACCGGGCCACATTATTAGAAATTGCCCGAACCAGGAGAACACGAATGGACAAGGCCGCGGAAGGGTTTTCAATATTAATGCGGCAGAGGCACAGGAAGACCCAGAGCTTGTTACGGGTACGTTTCTTATTGACAATAAATCTGCTTACGTTTTATTTTATTCGGGTGCGGATAAAAGCTATATGAGTAGAGATTTTTGTGCTAAATTAAGTTGTCCATTGACGCCTTTGGATAGTAAATTTTTACTCGAATTAGCAAATGGTAAATTAATTTCAGCAGATAATATATGTCGGAATCGAGAAATTAAACTGGTTAGCGAAACATTTAAGATTGACTTGATACCAGTAGAGTTAGGGAGTTTTGATGTGATAATTGGTATGGACTGGTTGAAAGAAGTGAAAGCAGAGATCGTTTGTTACAAAAATGCAATTCGCATTATACGAGAAAAAGGAAAACCCTTAATGGTGTACGGAGAAAAGGGCAACACGAAGCTACATCTTATTAGTAATTTGAAGGCACAAAAACTAATAAGAAAAGGTTGCTATGCTGTTCTAGCACACGTCAAGAAAGTACAAACTGAAGAAAAGAGCATCAATGATGTTCCCGTCGCAAAAGAATTTCCCGATGTATTTTCGAAAGAATTATCGGGATTACCCCCACATCGATCCGTTGAATTTCAAATAGATCTTGTACCAGGAGCTGCACCAATAGCTCGTGCTCCTTACAGACTCGCACCCAGCGAGATGAAAGAACTACAAAGCCAATTACAAGAACTTTTAGAGCGTGGTTTCATTCGACCAAGCACATCACCGTGGGGAGCTCCTGTTTTGTTTGTCAAGAAGAAAGATGGTACATTCAGGTTGTGTATCGACTACCGAGAGTTGAACAAACTTACCATCAAGAACCGCTACCCACTATCGAGAATCGACGACTTATTTGATCAACTACAAGGCTCGTCTGTTTATTCAAAGATTGACTTATGTTCCGGGTATCATCAAATGCGGGTGAAAGAATATGATATTCCAAAGGCTGCTTTCAGAACACGTTACGGTCATTACGAGTTTATGGTCATGCCGTTTGGTTTAACTAATGCACCAGCTGTGTTCATGGACCTTATGAACCGAGTGTGTGGACCATACCTTGACAATTTTGTCATTGTTTTCATTGATGACATACTTATTTACTCAAAGAATGACCAAGAACACGGTGAACATTTGAGAAAGGTGTTAGAAGTATTGAGGAAGGAAGAATTGTACGCTAAGTTTTCAAAGTGTGCATTTTGGTTGGAAGAAGTTCAATTCCTCGGTCACATAGTGAACAAAGAAGGTATTAAGGTGGATCCGGCAAAGATAGAAACTGTTAATAAGTGGGAAACCCCGAAAACTCCGAAACACATACGCCAGTTTTTAGGACTAGCTGGTTACTACAGAAGGTTCATCCAAGACTTTTCCAGAATAGCAAAACCCTTGACTGCATTAACGCATAAAGGGAAGAAATTTGAATGGAAGGATGAACAAGAGAAAGCGTTTCAGTTATTGAAGAAAAAGCTAACTACGGCACCTATATTGTCATTGCCTGAAGGGAATGATGATTTTGTGATTTATTGTGACGCATCAAAGCAAGGTCTCGGTTGTGTATTAATGCAACGAACGAAGGTGATTGCTTATGCGTCTAGATTATTGAAGATTCACGAGCAAAATTATACGACGCATGATTTGGAATTAGGCGCGGTTGTTTTTGCATTAAAGACTTGGAGGCACTACTTATATGGGGTCAAAAGTTCATATATACCGACCACAAAAGTCTTCAACACATATTTAATCAGAAACAACTGAATATGAGGCAGCGTAGGTGGATTGAATTGTTGAATGATTACGACTTTGAGATTCGTTACCACCCGGGGAAGGCAAATGTGGTAGCCGATGCCTTGAGCAGGAAGGACAGAGAACCCATTCGAGTAAAATCTATGAATATAATGATTCATAATAACCTTACTACTCAAATAAAGGAGGCGCAACAAGGAGTTTTAAAAGAGGGAAATTTAAAGGATGAAATACCCAAAGGATCGGAGCAGCATCTTAATATTCAGGAAGACGGAACCCGGTATAGGGCTGAAAGAATTTGGGTACCAAAATTTGGAGATATGAGAGAAATGGTACTTAGAGAAGCTCATAAAACCAGATACTCAATACATCCTGGAACGGGGAAGATGTACAAGGATCTCAAGAAACACTTTTGGTGGCCGGGTATGAAAGCCGATGTTGCTAAATACGTAGGAGAATGTTTGACGTGTTCTAAGGTCAAAACTGAGCATCAGAAACCATCAGGTCTACTTCAATAACCCGAAATCCCAGAATGGAAATGGGAAAACATTACCATGGATTTCATCACTAAATTGCCAAGGACTGCAAGTGGTTTTGATACTATTTGGGTAATAGTTGATCGTCTCACCAAATCAGCACACTTCCTGCCAATAAGAGAAGATGACAAGATGGAGAAGTTAGCACGACTGTATTTGAAGGAAGTCGTCTCCAGACATGGAATACCAATCTCTATTATCTCTGATAGGGATGGCAGATTTATTTCAAGATTCTGGCAGACATTACAGCAAGCATTAGGAACTCGTCTAGACATGAGTACTGCCTATCATCCACAAACTGATGGGCAGAGCGAAAGGATGATACAAACGCTTGAAGACATGCTACGAGCATGTGTTATTGATTTCGGAAACAGTTGGGATCGACATCTACCGTTAGCAGAATTTTTCTACAACAACAGCTACCATTCAAGCATTGAGATGGCGCCGTTTGAAGCACTTTATGGTAGAAAGTGCAGGTCTCCGATTTGTTGGAGTGAAGTGGGGGATAGACAGATTACGGGTCCGGAGATTATACAAGAAACTACCGAGAAGATCATCCAAATTCAACAACGGTTGAAAATTGCCCAAAGTCGACAAAAGAGCTACGCTGACATTAAAAGAAAAGATATAGAATTTGAAATTGGAGAGATGGTCATGCTTAAAGTTGCACCTTGGAAAGGCGTTGTTCGATTTGGTAAACGAGGGAAATTAAATCCAAGGTATATTGGACCATTCAAGATTATTGATCGTGTCGGACCAGTAGCTTACCGACTTGAGTTACCTCAAAAACTCGCGGCTGTACATAACACTTTCCACGTCTCGAATTTGAAGAAATGTTTTGCTAAAGAAGATCTCACTATTCCGTTAGATGAAATCCAAATCAACGAAAAACTCCAATTCATCGAAGAACCCGTTGAAATAATGGATCGTGAGGTTAAAAGACTTAAGCAAAACAAGATACCAATTGTTAAGGTTCGATGGAATTCTCGTAGAAGACTCGAGTTCACCTGGGAGCATGAAGATCAGATGAAGAAGAAATACCCGCATCTATTTCCAGAAGATTCGTCAACACCTTCAACAGCTTAAAATTTCGGGACGAAATTTATTTAACGGGTAGGTACTGTAGTGACCCGAACTTTTCCATGTTTATATATATTAATTGAGATTGATATTTACATGATTAAATGTTTCCAACATGTTAAGCAATCAAACTTGTTAAGACTTGATTAATTGAAATATGTTTCATATAGACAATTGACCACCCAAGTTGACCGGTGATTCACGAATGTTAAAACTTGTAAAAACTATATGATGACATATATATGGATATATATATAGTTAACATGATACTATGATAAGTAAACATATCATTAAGTATATTAACAATGAACTACATATGTAAAAACAAGACTACTAACTTAATGATTTTTAAACGAGACATATATGTAACGATTATCGTTGTAAAGACATTTAATGTATATATATCATATTAAGAGATATTCATACATGATAATATCATGATAATATAATAATTTAAAATCTCATTTGATATTATAAACATTGGGTTAACAACATTTAACAAGATCGTTAACCTAAAGGTTTCAAAACAACACTTACATGTAACGACTAACGATGACTTAACGACTCAGTTAAAATGTATATACATGTAGTGTTTTAATATGTATTTATACACTTTTGAAAGACTTCAATACACTTATCAAAATACTTCTACTTAACAAAAATGCTTACAATTACATCCTCGTTCAGTTTCATCAATAATTCTACTCGTATGCACCCGTATTCGTACTCGTACAATACATAGCTTTTAGATGTATGTACTAGTGATATATACACTCCAATGATCAGCTCTTAGCAGCCCATGTGAGTCACCTAACACATGTGGGAACCATCATTTGACAACTAGCATGAAATATCTCATAAAATTACAAAAATATGAGTAATCATTCATGACTTATTTACATGAAAACAAAATTACATATCCTTTATATCTAATCCATACACCAACGACCAAAAACACCTACAAACACTTTCATTCTTCAATTTTCTTCATCTAATTGATCTCTCTCAAGTTCTATCTTCAAGTTCTAAGTGTTCTTCATAAATTCTACAAGTTCTAGTTACATAAAATCAAGAATACTTTCAAGTTTGCTAGCTCACTTCCAATCTTGTAAGGTGATCATCCAACCTCAAGAAATCTTTGTTTCTTACAGTAGGCTATCATTCTAATACAAGGTAATAATCATATTCAAACTTTGGTTCAATTTCTATAACTATAACAATCTTATTTCAAGTGATGATCTTACTTGAACTTGTTTTCGTGTCATGATTCTGCTTCAAGAACTTCGAGCCATCCAACGATCCGTTGAAGCTAGATCCATTTTTATCTTTTCCAGTAGGTTTATCCAAGGAACTTAAGGTAGTAATGATGTTCATAACATCATTCGATTCATACATATAAAGCTATCTTATTCGAAGGTTTAAACTTGTAATCACTAGAACATAGTTTAGTTAATTCTAAACTTGTTCGCAAATAAAAGTTAATCCTTCTAACTTGACTTTTAAAATCAACTAAACACATGTTCTATATCTATATTATATGCTAACTTAATGATTTAAAACCTGGAAACACGAAAAACACCGTAAAACCGGATTTACGCCGTCGTAGTAACACCGCGGGCTGTTTTTGGTTAGTTAATTAAAAACTATGATAAACTTTGATTTAAAAGTTGTTATTCTGAGAAAATGATTTTTATTATGAACATGAAACTATATCCAAAAATTATGGTTAAACTCAAAGTGGAAGTATGTTTTCTAAAATGGTCATCTAGACGTCGTTCTTTCGACTGAAATGACTACCTTTACAAAAATGACTTGTAACTTATTTTTCCGACTATAAACCTATACTTTTTCTGTTTAGATTCATAAAATAGAGTTCAATATGAAACCATAGTAATTTGATTCACTCAAAACGGATTTAAAATGAAGAAGTTATGGGTAAAACAAGATTGGATAATTTTTCTCATTTTAGCTACGTGAAAATTGGTAACAAATCTATTCCAACCATAACTTAATCAACTTGTATTGTATATTATGTAATCTTGAGATACCATAGACATGTATACAATGTTTTGACCTATCATGTCGACACATCTATATATATTTCGGAACAACCATAGACACTCTATATGTGAATGTTGGAGTTAGCTATACAGGGTTGAGGTTGATTCCAAAATATATATAGTTTGAGTTGTGATCAATACTGAGATACGTATACACTGGGTCGTGGATTGATTCAAGATATTATTTATCGATTTATTTCTGTACATCTAACTGTGAACAACTAGTTGTAGGTTACTAACAAGGACAGCTGACTTAATAAACTTAAAACATCAAAATATATTAAAAGTGTTGTAAATATATTTTGAACATACTTTGATATATATGTATATATTGTTATAGGTTCGTGAATCAACAGTGGCCAAGTCTTACTTCTCGACGAAGTAAAAATATGTGAAAGTGAGTTATAGTCCCACTTTTAAAATCTAATATTTTTGGGATGAGAATACATGCAGGTTTTATAAATGATTTACAAAATAGACACAAGTACGTGAAACTACATTCTATGGTTGAATTATCGAAATCGAATATGCCCCTTTTTATTAAGTCTGGTAATCTAAGAATTAGGGAACAGACACCCTAATTGACGCGAATCCTAAAGATAGATCTATTGGGCCTAACAAACCCCATCCAAAGTACCGGATGCTTTAGTACTTCGAAATTTATATCATATCCGAAGGGTGTCCCGAAATGATGGGGATATTCTTATATATGCATCTTGTTAATGTCGGTTACCAGGTGTTCACCATATGAATGATTTTTATCTCTATGTATGGGATGTGTATTGAAATATGAAATCTTATGGTCTATTGTTACGATTTGATATATATAGGTTAAACCTATAACTCACCAATATTTTTGTTGACGTTTAAAGCATGTTTATTCTCAGGTGAATACTAAGAGCTTCCGCTGTTGCATACTAAAATAAGGACAAGATTTGGAGTCCATGATTGTATGATATTGTGTAAAAACTGCATTCAAGAAACTGATTTCGATGTAACATATTTGTATTGTAAACCATTATGTAATGGTCGTGTGTAAACAGGATATTTTAGATTATCATTATTTGATAATCTACGTAAAGCTTTTTAAACCTTTATTTATGAAATAAAGGTTATGGTTTGTTTTAAAAATGAATGCAGTCTTTGAAAAACGTCTCATATAGAGGTCAAAACCTCGCAACGAAATCAATTAATATGGAACGTTTTTAATCAATAAGAACGGGAAATTTCAATGACTCTTTTGACTTAACGCATCCGCGACCACATTCGCCTTGCCCGGATGATAAAGTATCTCACAATCATAATCTTTCACCACATCCATCCACCTACGTTGGCGATAATTCAAATCTCGTTGATTGAAGAGGTGTTTCAAACTCTTATGATCCGAATAAATCGTACTCTTGACACCATACAAGTAATGGCGCCAAATTTTCAACGCATGCACAACCGCCGCCAACTCAAGATCATGAGTCGGATATCTCGTTTCATGTTCCTTTAGTTGTCGAGAGGCATAAGCGATGACTTTACCTCTTTGCATTAGAACACACCCGAGCCCATTTAACGAAGCATCACAATAAACCGTCATGTCTTCCACTCCTTCCGGCAACACTAACACCGGAGCTTGACACAATTTCTCTTTTAACAATTGAAAAGAAATTTCTTGCTCGTTCTCCCAAGTAAATCTCGCGTTCTTCCTCGTCAATTTCGTCAACGAAGAAGCGATCTTAGAAAAGTCTTGGATAAACCGACGATAATAACCGGCCAATCCGAGAAAACTTCGGATTTCCGTAGGCGTAGTCGGTCGTTCCCAACTCTTCACCGTCTCTATCTTCCCCGGATCTACTTGAATACTGTCTTTGTTCACAATGTGGCCAAGGAATTGAACATCCCTTAGCCAAAATTCACATTTGGAGAACTTAGCATACAACTTCTCCTTTCGTAACGTCTTCAATACTTCGCGCAAATGACATTCATGTTTGTCCATACTTTTCGAGTAGACTAGTATGTCGTCAATGAACACAATCACCGACTTGTCCAACATTGGTTGGCACACTCGGTTCATAAGATCCATGAATTCCACTGATGCATTCGTAAGACCAAAAGGTATTACCACAAACTCAAAATGCCCATAACGCGTTCGAAAAGCCATTTTCTCGATATCTTCCTCACGGATCCGCATTTGGTGATAGCCGGATCGTAGGTCGATTTTAGAGAAATACGTTGCACCTTAGAGTTGGTCAAACAAATCGTCAATCCGAGGTAATGGATAACGATTCTTGATCGTCACTTTATTTAACTCCCGATAATCGATGCACATCCGCATACTACCATCCTTCTTCTTTACGAATAAAATTGGAGCGCCCCATGGCGAAGCACTCGGTTGAATAAAACCCTTCTCAAACAACTCTTGGGTTTGATTTAACAACTCTTGCATTTCCGTCGGCGCTAAACGATAAGGAGTTTTAGCAATGGGGATAGCCCCTGGAACCAACTCAATGCGAAATTCAACTTGTCTTTCCGCCGGAACACCCGGTAACTCGTCCAGAAAAACATCTTAGAATTCACTAACCACCGGAATTTCACGAATGGGTGGTGGCTCATCACGAGTATCAATAACATGGGCAAGAAAATCCATGCCACCACTATCGAGGAGACGACGTGCCCATGCAAAAGTGCATATCGGCACAAGTCTTCTACGCTTATCACCGTGAATAATTAACTCTCCCCTACTTGGGGTCTTCACACGAATAAATTTTTCATGGCATGCAATATCGGCCCTATTATGATCGAGCCAATCCATCCCAACATCAATATCAAAATCACCCAAAGTCATCGGGATAAGATCTATCTTAAAGTTTTCGGCACCAAAAATGACATCACAATTTTTACACACATCAACCACTAGCACCGTCTTGCCGTCCGCTATTTCGACTTCTACCGGACGACTTAACTTAGCTAACGGTCTATTAAGTCTAGGCACAAATTTTGGAGATACAAACGAAAAATTTGCACCGCTATCAAATAGGATCCTTGCCGGATTAGAGTTAACCATAAAAGTACCTGAAACAACTTCGTTGGATTGCTTGGCCTCATCATTGGTCATCAAGTAATTGCGACCCCTAGCCGTACTCGCCGCCCTCTCCAACTTCTTCACATGATCATTATTCAAATCGAGACATTCCGGCCTCTTGTGTCCCTCTTTACCACAATTAAAACAAGTAAGCTTGGTCGTCGCCTTGGTACAATCACAGGCGATGTGCCCTATTTGATTACAATTATAACACGTGAGTCCGAAACCTCTGGAAGCACCCTTCTTCACATTATTAACGCTTTCGGAGCCTTTCTTGTTCTTTTTATTTGAAAAGTTCGAATAGCTCGAACCTTCAAACTTTCTCTTCGAAAAAGTGAAATCGCTTTTCCTTGGAACCTCCGGCTCAAAACCCCTAGACAATTCGTATAAATCTTCAAAGACTTAGCCATTCCCCGACTAATCTTACCCTTCAACTCATCACTTAAAGTACGGTAGAAATCAAGCATCAACTTGTGATCATCACTATCGTACTCCGGACAAAAACGAGTCTTTGCCAAGAAGGTAGACTTGAGAGTAGCCAAGTCCATTGAACCTTGTCGCAAATGGTGCAACTCGTCCCGGATTTTATCAAGATCGGAAGAAGTTCGGTATTCTTGGAAAAATTCCTTCTTAAACTCCTCCAATGTCAAGCACATGCATTGCTCTTCACCATATAGTTTGATTTTATCGTCCCACCACAACTTGCCCTCTTCGCGCAACATGCTAGACCCATACCTCGTCTTCTTCTCGGGAGGACACTCCGCGGTACGGAATGCTCCCTCGATATTGGAAATCCAACAAGTGCTTTTCAATGGATCCCTCACCCCATTAAACATCGGAGGTTGAGTATCCTTGAAATTTTTGTAGTGGAAGTCCCGCCTTCCACCACCACCATTACCTTCACCCCCTTCGCCTCGAGGATAAATGTTTCTAGCCTCTAAAGCCTCCTCTATTGCGGCTTTCATTCGATCATTGATCATTTCGGTCACTTGTCCATCGACCGACTCTTGGAAGACCTTTCGGACGTCGTCAAGAAAATCCTTCTTTAGCCTTTTAAAGATGGCCTCAACCTTGGCCGTGAGTTCAACGTCCTCACTCGTACTTCCGTCATTGGTGTCGTGTCCATTTCTCATCTTCATTCTATAAAACGAAGTATAATAAGGAACAAAACGAAAGGACTTAACACAAATGTATATACATATACACCACACTACCCCATCTTGCTCAACAATCGTCGTACATCGCTTATTTGACACGATTTGAACCCGTAACAATGGTAGCTAATCATTGTTACGCGAGCACATCGCATTAACTCACTAGTACTACGTCTATCTCGCTTGACGATTTCAAATACCACACAAAACAATAGCGCATGATTAGTTCACATAAACCTATGCACTAACCAAAACCCGATTCGACCCAAAGTCCTACAAGTCCCGCATAATGCGCAAACAAAAAGTCTAAGTCTAGGCGCCTATCTCAAGTCACCTAAATCCCTTAGACCATGCTCTGATACCACTTGTAACGAACGAAACCAAACCACCATCGAACCCGCGGAAAATACCAAAAAAAAAATTTGATTGTTCAGCTAATGGCGCGGCGCGCCAGAAGGCCGCGCGGCGCGCCGATATGGTCTGTCCAAAAAGTCTTCAAATGCTAAAAAGATTGGCCACTTCCCGACATAATTAGACAAAATGCTTTTAACAACACACTCAAATATGTACAACTAACAATTTTCAAACATAAAATAAGTTTTATAAAGCGGGGCCCACAACGGCCGTTTTACGAGTTTAATACATAACGAGAGTTTCGATCGCAAAAGTTTAAATACCAAACGACCCTACGAGCATGGTGTTTGGGGTTAAACTACCCAAGTCTCGGTCAAACCCCAAAGGCTAATCTCTCCAAAAGCGTCCCCTAACACGACGGGATCTCTACTCCAAACAAACGCCCTTACCTTTGTCCATACCTGAGCCTATAAAAAGGTAAACAATGAGAGGGTAAGCAAAGCTTAGTGAATGCAATAATTACACATACATATATATAACTCATCTATTTGCAATCACATTCACCAAATACCTCATATGACCTTGTAACTCAATTAGCATGTCATCGTACCCAAAACACTTAACAAGTCGTACATTATCACAAAACCGCACTAGCATATACTCAACACAATGTATATATATATATAAACAATATGCTAAATAATCGACAATCTCAATATGGTTAACCATAAACGCTATGGTGCTACCGGCTCGTGGTTCACACCATACGCAATTGAGTCATACTCTTTTATAGTGCTACCGGCTCGTGGTTCACATCTTATTTTATAGTGCTACCGGCTCGTGGTTCACACTCGATGCTACCGACTAGTGGTTCACATCTTATTTTATAGTGCTACCGGCTCGTGGTTCACACTCGATGCTACCGGCTCGTGGTTCACATCTTATTTTATAGTGCTACCGGCTCGTGGTTCACACTCGATGCTATCGGCTCGTGGTTAACATCTTATTTTATTGTGCTACCGGCTCGTGGTTCACACTCGATGCTACCGGCTCGTGGTTCACATCTTATCGCACACATCTTATGGCACTACCGGCTCGATGGTTCATACCATAACACCCACAAATAAACGCGTCATATACACATACGTATAATTACTCCACTCACCTCAAAATCTCTTGTGAAAGATAATCAAGCTCGGAAATCTTCAATGTAACGTACCTATTACATTATACATAATATCAATCACAAACTCAAGTTAGTCAACCAACTAAAACTCCATTCTAGTGTTATCTTGACCCATGGTGCAATTTCGACCCATTTGCAACCCTAACCCTAATATTTGGGTTAACATTCCTAAAACCCTAATCATTATCCAAGTTAGGTCCTAAGACACTTTCCAATACAAAGTTTATGCATCAAACACATACATTTACCCACTTAGGTCCATCATGACCCATTTGACCATTTAAAGTCAATACACCCATTTCGGGTCACCCATTAACCCACTTAACACCCATTTACATATATATAAGTGTGCTAGTACTTTAACTAACCAATTTAGGCTCATAAACATAGTTTAATACTTTGAAAAACCTAGTTAGTTATCTTTGGGTCTACATGACCCAAATTCACCCAAAACACCCAATTTACTAACAAATGGGTTTTAGGTTCATCACTTACCCCACACCCTAACCCATAATCAAATTAAAATCAAGAAATCAAGATTAGAGCATACCACTACCACCAAAACGTAGCTAGAGGAAAGATGAACAACTTTGAAACTCGCACTAAGACCCGATTCAACCTCCTTCTTCCTTTAATGGAGCTTTCTCACTCTAGAACCTCCTCTCTCTCTAGGATTTAATAGAAGATGATTAAGTGGGTGGAAATGGAGTAATTGAGGCTCCAACAACTGATCCTAAGCCTTAAAGTCGGATTCCTTGTGATTTTACCAATTTGCCCTCAAAATATCTAATTAAAAAGGAATCTGTCACAGAACAATGGCGCGGCGCGCCAAACGCCCAGACCAGTTTTCTGCATTCTTTTTAATATGTACAACCAAAACCCCACTTCAAGTACATTAATTACACTTATGTACACTACAAATAAACGGGTCTTACATATTTCCATGGAGGATGTCAAATCTACCTTGAACTCTGTTGAGTTAAGGAAGAAATCCTCGGCGGATTATGTAGAAGAAAGTACAAATGGTTTGGTGGTGAGAGGAAGAAGTAATGATAGAGCATCAAGTAGTAACAACAAAGGTCGTTCTAGATCGAAACCAAGATCTAGAAAGATCAAGTGTTACAATTGTCACAAGGAATGTCACCTGCGTAGAGACTGTCCAGACTTAAAAGGAAAAAGAGAGACTTGGAATGCAGCGGGAGCCGATAAAGTTGCCGCGGTTTGCAGAAAATGATTCTGATGGTGCAAATGTTCTTAGTGTTACCGATGGCCGCTCAAGTAATGAGTGTATTCTTGATTCGGGTTGTTCTTATCATATGTATCCTATTAGGGACTGGTTTACTACCTATCAACAAATAGATGGTGGTAAAGTCCTTATGGAAAACAATGTGACTTGTAAGGTTGTTGGACGGTAGCCACATTTGGTGGCTCACCCTTGTTGACTCACATATATATTTAATTAAGCATGCATGAAATACATGTGCAAAATATGAAGTTGGAAAAGGAATAGTTGGGCTACATTTATAGTATTGTTTTTATATGTGGTTTTCACATTAGAAGGAAAACAATATAAATACATGGTTGTGTAGCCAAATAAAGATCATCCAAGAGTGGGATCAAGTGATCCAAGAGAGGATCAAAGTATCACAAATGTAGTAAACATAGTTGATCGATAATATCAACGGAGTATGTTTCTTTGTGAGGTCGAGAGTTTTATTCTTGTAAGGAGTGTAAAAAGAGTGTACGGGAAACTTAGATTTTATGCTAAAATCTAAGGGGCTTGGGCTTGGGTTTGGGTTTAACTCATAGTGTATTTTTTCTTGTACCAGGTTCTTTTATATTATAAGAATAAAGGAGACTGTTGGGGTGGACGTAGGCAGAGTTTTGCCGAACCACGTTAAATCGTCGTGTTATCAGTTACTTTATTTGCTTTCTATTATTTCTCGCAAGTTTGTCTCAAACAAATTATATCCTCGCTTCCGCTAGTGTGGGTGCGCTAGGCAAATTGTCATAACAGTTAGCATACATGTTTGTTGATGAGTTGTGTTTGATGAAAGTGACAATGAGATTGAAGAACATAGTGTACATGATATTGAAGGTGAAAGCACTCAGTTAATGAATCAATTCTTGTTTGTACATGATTATTTGTTTTTTATTTTAACTTTTTAGTTTATATAGTTTATATATAGAAGAATTTGTTGGGAATTGATTTGGTTTGAAATAGAAATTTTAAATTAGGATTTGTTTGAGTTTGAATTTGATTAGAAATTAGATTTTTTTTTTTTTTTTAAATGAATGAGGGAGAAGTATGATGAAGGGGTTAAGAGAGGAAAAAATAAAAGGACTACAATACCCTCACATGCTTTGCATATGACTTGACTTAACGACTAAATTTGACGGCAGTTGAACAAAAGGACGAGGAATGTATAACGTTCAAACATTAGGGACGAGGAATGCAGAAAAAACAGATAAAGGACGAGGAGTCAGATTTAAGGTAAACCTCAGGGACGAAGAGTGAAATTAAGTCTTTTTATTTTTTTAAAAGCAAATCAACTTTTATTAATAAGTAAGTTCTTTGATTACAACAGCAAAATTCTACTATAAAGTTTATATTCAACACGAAAAGATTTTTTTAACTAATAAAGGATTTATTTATACTCAGTATATAAATCCGAGCCAGTTACAAAATTAAAATGATGACATGGCAGCTAACTTAACTGAGAAATGATTTGCTTAAAAAGATTAGCAATTTTTTAAGACATGATCTCAAAATGTAACTAGTAAACATGAGTCTCCTTCGAACATTCTCAAGCATTCAATGGTTACCTGTAGAGCAATTGTAGTGTGTATGCTGAATACCGAAATCAACCCAAAACGCTATAATGAGGCGTGTTGGTGGCACATCATTCTGTTGTGCTCATTCCGGATCCAGGCACAAGACTTGTTCTTGGCGTATATATGACGTGGTCAGTTCTTATTGGTATATCTTTCTAATACTTTTTATACCCTTTAACATCCAACTTCAAATCATATTTTAACATATCACCTAATTACCATGTCACCACCAATAACCCACCTTACCCACCGATACATTAAAAAAAAAAAAAAAAAAAAAAAAACCCCTCCGTCACTTCAAGTGGTCTTTGGTTTTTTACTAAAATAATTTACAAAATGATGTGACGTCGATAGATTGAAGATTGAGAAATGAGAGTGAGAAAATGTAAAGCAATGGAATCAGGGTGCATCTAGTTTATACGGGGAGGTCCTACTAATTTGCATTTTTTTCAACAAATAACTCTTCAAATTGCATAAGGCACCACTAAATTGAACTATGAGATTCCCACACATATTTAGAAATTATATTTTTTGAAGGTAATTGGCCACTAAAGTACCACTAAAATATAATTAGTTTTGAAAATTTCGGACTCCTTTAAATTTTGATCATATATTCTCCACTGAATGTAATTATGAGAAATCATTTATTAACCTTTTTTATCATTCGTCATGTTAACCTTTATTTGATTTTGAATCAGCCTGCATTGCTAATGGGTCTCTAGAAGTATGATGATTAGTAACCTAAGCTTCTTTATGTTCGTTTATGAACAGAAATGAATGGATAAGCGAACAAATTTTGTTGTTCATCTCCTCATTATAAAAATTGTTTGTTCACAACATAAATGAAGAAACCTAAATGGGCACAAATGAATGAAGGAATAATATTATGCATACCTAAATTGTTTGTTAATATGTCTATGTTAAACGAATCTAAATGGGCACAAAGAAACCTAAACAAATACAAATGAACGTATACATATATTTAAGCATGTTACAGCTGTAAAGAGTGAAGGCAGTTGGTTGAATTGATGTTCGCTCTCTGTTAAATGTTAAGGGCAGATCTCATGATCTGGAATCTGTGAGGGTAGATTAACGAGCAACCGGGTCAGTTCAATTAGGTTGAGAACTGAAGTGAGTTAGCTTTACTCGAATCGTAAAGGGAGAAAATATGTGTGAGGAATAAAGTGACGATAATATGTGAGATGTCACATAGTCATAATTATGAGTACAACGTAGTATTTAGTCATTTTTTAGATTTTGTACTTGATAAGTCTGACAATGTTGACGTGTCATTTTCTGATTGGCCGGTCAATCTTGAGAATCGATATCTTCTAGTCGTATACAGAATACCGGTTGGGATGTCAGCAAATTTATTCTCCGTCCACGGAAGATAGTTGGGCCCAGTTATACCATAAACGCACACCGTATCCCCATCAAAGTGAGAGAGATGACACTCGTTCCTGTTATCGTGGCACTTAGTTAAGGTATTTTACATGCATCCAACTCTTACGGAGTGAGTTTGGTGGGTTTTCAAACGAAACAGATGGTTTGGGAGTCCCTGACGATCTGCACCTTTGCCAAAATGAGTTGCATTTTTATTGTTTTACGATTTCCAAGCGTATATAAGTGCGTTCCGAAGGTGTATTATTTGAGAGTAGGTTTAGGTTAAATTGTATAGCCAGACCCGTTTGCGGGTTTAGGATTTTCTAGACGATCGGGAAAAAAAATTGAAAGAAGAGAACAATGAAAGAGATAGTGACAATAGGGAGTTCGACGAGGCGGCACTTAGAGGCAGTGGCTCTTGACGGCCGACTAGATCTTGGGATCGCACTCGCTCCGATAGCATGTTGGATAATGAATTCCCCGTCGGAATTACTGATTACATTAGCCACTATTATAGATTACATTAAACCCTAGAAAATTCTAAACCCACAAACAAATCGGGCTATATAATCTAACCCAAACCTAGTCTCTAATACTCTCTGCAGTCCGAACGATGAAATTGCAAAAGTTCAGACTTAGACAAGACGAAAAAATAATAGTAAAAGAAAAACACATGCTAACATTCTTTTCTTTATCCTATTCTATTTTTACTTTACCTTATTTTATTTATTGACAAAAAGCCCTAAATATTTGGCCGAGTTTTCTGACTTGCAAAACAGAATACGTCGTAATTTTTGTTTTCTTTTCTATTTTTTCTTTTATATTATCCAACTACTCCAAGCCATCTAGGTTGATTAGGTTCCAAACCCTTAAAAAAAGCTCTTTTTTGCATCACTGGAGAACATTGTTATCATCGACAAAAGTTGTCTACTCAAGCAAGAAAAGCCACGTGTTGTTTAGAAAAACGAACACGCCGTCAAGCAATAAACAACTAAATCGGCGAACATCAATCTGTCTTCGTGCAACAAAGAAGAAGAAAAAAACTGTTATGTTTTTTTCCCTTTAATATTAATGTCTTTTTCTTGTCCCAACTTTTGCGATTTCTTCATTCAGACTTCGGGGGGTGTGTGTGTGTGGTGGGGGCACTAGAGATTGGGTTTAAGTTAGATTGTATAGCTTAGTTCGTTTGTGGCTTTAGGGTTTCCTAGAGTTTTATATACAGTGGCTAATGTAATAGGAATTCATTATTCAACATGTTGAAGCATATTCAACACTACAAAAGGACCAAGATGAACTAACATGATGGTATATGCACGCTTGAATTTCAACCCTTAATTGAGACCATAATCAAGCATTACCAAGTTTGTGAATAGTTTGAATTGTGCCTATTTGAACTAAAAATGAGTTATAAAAAGCTTGATTTAATCAGTAATTTGTGATTGAGAAATTACTGGTAAACATTCAACATTAGCATATTTGATTTGGTACGAGATGTTGTAATATTCTTGAAATTCTTAGTTCTGTGTAAAATATATTCTACTTGTTGGTATGGTATTGTCTTGCTAGTCGTTTTCCCCATTCTAATATGGTAGTATACTACTGTAACAAATTTTGGTGTCCTCAACTGCAGTCGTACCACTAGCACACCTAGTGGTGGATCTAAGAATCGTAGTCACGAGTGTCACTAGTTAAAAGCTCAAAAAATTTACACTATTTAGTGGTATCACACAAAAAAAATTATACTATTCAATGATTGCACTAGTTAAAATCCAAAAAAAAAAAAAAAATTTCCACTAGATCACGTATTTCATTGGTGTCCCGTGTCACCACTGGTAATATAGTAGTACCGCCCCTCAGCACACCCACGACCATCAGGGTCACAATTGGGTGACATACGTTGTTGTTCACTCTCACCTTACAACTCGACGTGAAAACAAACCATCTAAAATTTTTGTAGTCATATTCGCTGCACTGATCGTTTGCTAAAGGTAAAACCTAAGTTGACATGTCAGACAATTCAAAAGTATCAATTCTATCCCAACCTGTTACCCGACCCATTTATTTTGACCCAACCCGTCCATTTTTGATACATCTACGTTTACGCTATGCACCTATGTTGTTGAACAAGCAATTGATGATGGTAAGAACATTGTTGGATTTTGCTCTTCTCAAATAACAAGGCAAGTTGAAAACAGTGCAGTAGACTAGAAGCAACTAAAGTTAAAGTGCTTTATGTAGATGAAATAATTAATCAATGGTGTCATATCATTAATCATTAATAATTTTTAAATCTTGCTTAAGGTTCAAATCATGAATGATTGCGACCTAAATAATACTGGTACACCACAATTATTCTAACACGTTAAAAGTGAAGCAGGCCAACTGATTACCAATAAAATAAACAAATCAGATATCATAGGATAATAACAATAATTTATAATGATGAACAGAAGAAACAATAAGAGCTTTTAATCATAATGGAGTATATATAAATATAAATATAAATAGAATTTAAACTAAACACAGTATCAAATATTACTCAAAAGTTATAAATACAAACCTGTATATATAGAATCTAATCAAATACACAGAAAACAAAATAGGAATATTAAGACGATAAAATAGGAAATTAAATTTTTGTAAAAACTATCACTTTGCTTCCTTTTTATTGATGTTCCTCATGGCAGCTGAAGCGGTTTAATTTATTTGTAAATATAACAATACTTTAGTTGTGTATAAAGTTTTGATGAATTTCTTTTAAAAACATGAATTATATAATTGAGTTTAAGTATCGGTACTATGTACGAAGATGACAGGCTGGCACTGGTTTGAAAGCATTGGTGTGGCCATGAATGTGTATCCTCAATCTCACCTGTGACATTTAGGTATTCAAATTCATTAGATTAATTGAACAAGAAAAATAGGAATTTTCTTCTAATAATTCATGATTTTGACATAATTAAGCGATAAGATTTGGCGGAATGATGACCCTTAAAAGTGCATACCAAATCACCTCATTTTCAGCATTGCTTAATCAAATCGACCCCAGGCCAGACAAACATCGCAAAATTAGGACCAACAGCAGGCTGCCATTTGGCATAGCGATAATTATTTACGCCGACAAACATGACATTAATGATGGAATAATTGTCACTTAAGTCCTAAATTCTTATCATATGAAGGACTAGATGACATTAAGAAAAGATGAAAATGTATTTCTTGATGTTGAAATCCACTATCAAGAATCATTAGCTAAAAACCAATCTGATTTAATATGGTGCAACCCATTTTCACAAATCATAACCTTTCGAAAACATTTTACATGTATGAAAAAACAAGCTAACGTGTATGAAAAAAACAAGCTAAAATGACCATACTCGAGTTAGATACTTGAGCTTTTCAATGTGAAAGATACCCAACTTGTACTAAAGTTATTTAATATGATTACTATATAACATATAATGAATGATAACCGTGTGCCACAAAAAGAAATAAAGAAAAGGACAATAAGATATCGTTCCTCCGAATGTTCAAGAGAAAATATCACTTTCGCATATAATAAAATTATTTAATAAAAATGACAGTAAGAAAACAGTGTGGACATCAAAGAAGTAAACAAAAAGCAACAACAATGAGCTTTCATTTATTATCTTGAAGTATTTTATAAAAAAAATAAACATGATTTGCATAATATTGGACTATAGAAGGTGGCTTTTTCATATATGATTAAACAGAATTTGGACTTTTGTATACTATAAGACATGAAGAATTTTGTTTACAATAAAGTTCTATATTCGATGATTGTTGGTGGAAATAAGCAGGGATAAAGACTAGAGGACATACTTTAAAATTTAAAACTCTATTTAGCAAGTCTCTTTTTCCTAACATATGGTATATACGGGTCAGACCCACGTAGGAGCCAATATGCTAAGTCGAGTATAGATAATTTAATAGAAGTTTATAAAAGTTTCCAAGTATATTTGACAATTTAAGTAAAAAATAAGAAGTTATGTAGCAGAACTTGATTTACTTCTGAAACAGAATGTGTATATCACATGTAAAAAGGTTAACTTTACACCTTTTAATAGACACTTTAAAAACACTGAAACCACAAATTTGGTGATTGATGGGGTCCTAACAATATCATCTTAGAAAGATGGTGATGTTGGCTTTACTAATTGGAAGAGTGGATGCATATATTTTCAAGATTATAATCTTATGATTCCTTGAAGATATTTTATTATTATGCCTAATATGAGCACAACTTAATAGTAGGTTACTGTCATTTGTTGATAAGTGAACGAACCTATGAAACTTGCCTTGAATATATACTTGCGTCGTGTTTAAAAGGAAGAAAAAAAAAGTTACCTTAAGGACCATCTTCAGGGACTTGAGCTCCCTATGTATAATTGTTACCAAATTTTAACTTCACTATTCATCTCTTAAGGAAATAGTAGGATCCAAGAATCAAAAAGAGTATAATGAAAAGGGACAATACCTGCATATAACAAAATAGTTATTATACAAGCAATAAATAAAGTTTCGTAAACTGTATGTTTTCTATAGTTATATGGTAATTTGTGACAAGGAAAACTCCAGGTAAAATTTCTTACGTCTTTATGTGATGATGAGTAATCCATTCGTGGAAGAACATAACTTTTTACGCCAAGTTTATAGACCAAAGAGCCATCGGGATAATACAATCCAAAATTCCTCTCTGACATTGGACCAGGCTTTTCATTCTCATTAAAAAGGGCAAAAAGGTAAATATCAATCGGTTGTGAAGGACGGGCCGGAGTACCTTCCCCTTGTTGCATCCTCTGCATCAAATTTCTATTATATATGCCTGCATTTTCTACTGTTGCTCCGGCTTCATTTTCATCGCCTTTAGAAGGCCAACCGGTCTCAGAAATTTTAACTTCTACATCGTTGTGACCCAATGCTTTTATAGCAGAATAAACAGCATCAATTTGTGCATACAACATATTATCATACTTTAAATTCGTATTTGGGTCAACCGATCCATTGTTTGGTTCAAAAAGCACGTATTCCAAAGGGACATGGGTCGGATCACTTTTGTATGCAAAATAAGGATACGCGTTAATGAAAAATGGCGAGTCAACCTGAGCATGAAAGTCAAGTATCGGCTTTATATATTGCACCATGCTTTCTTGAAACGAACCTTGTGAGGGTGGGAATGAAGTAGCTAAAATTTGTAGCGAATGAGCCGTTGTTATGTAAACTTGTTTGTTTAGTCCAAGAGTTACTAAAGCACCATACATAGTTTTCATTGCAGGCAATAGATACGACGCTAATTGAGTATCTTGACCTCCTAAAACTTCGTTTCCAACATTGATCATTGTTATCTTCGTTTGTGAAATATATGGTTGTACGTTTTGTTGAATCCATGTTTGCGCTTGTTGAGGATCTTTCATTTTTTGAAGGTTTTCGTTACCTAAACCAATGATGAACTCGACATTGGTTCCTGCAAATGCTTCTAACACTTTAGGTTCGGCGTCATAAACTTTTACTCTATTAATGTTTAACGAATTAAGGAGGCCGGATACTTGTGTTGGAGGTGGAAGATTGTTAGCGATTCGTCCATAGTTTACTCCAACTCCAATGCTATTGATACCGAAATACAACTCTGGAAAAAGAAAATTTGGGTAAAAATTAACTTGAATTCTTTTATACACTTCATGTCGGATTATAACCATCCCAAAATATTCGAGTGGTTGAGTTCTTATTTAGTTAAAAGAGGTCTAATGTTCAAAAATCACTTTAGCATAATCTTGGGTGTCAGTGCAAATGTTTGAAAACGATACGTACACTAGTACTAAAACTTTATTCATTTACTCGTTTACTTTAACTAAATTATTACATTACATTATAAATTATTACGGTGTAGTATATTTATGCATATGATAAATTCAAGAAGCATAATTAGTATTAAGATTAGTTTAACTGTTTAAGTTTTAAACATATTGTTGTATATCGTTTCCTATTATATAGCCTATATATATGTGGTATGTATCTTTTTATATATGTACATGTATTAATATATTTAGATAACTAAAACTAATCTTTAACCTTAATAATTAGTCTCCAAATTCGTAATCTTTATTAAAATTCATATTTAATACTGAGAAAGCAATCTAAAATTCTCATTTTAAAATCATCCAAAGAATAGATAAATGGCAAAAGCAAGTAGTAATTCTGAATTACTAACTCACCAGTTATAAGTACAATTAAAAAAATGTAGTAATATTTCAATAAAGTTTACCTGATAAGGTGAATATCAGCAACAGAAGTGTACGGAAGATAGCAGCCATAGAAAATGATGTGAAGTACTGCCGCTACTCCGCCGGAGAAAAACAACTCACGGTTGTTTTTTACTTTTTAGAACGAAGAAGAAACAGGGGAATGAAAATAAATGTATGTATGTGTTTGATATATGTAATAAATAGATAGAAATGAAATGATGATGTCATTTAAATTGAATTTGGTTGGTCTGAACGATTTTTTATATAACGCTGTCGAACGAGTGAATGACACGTGTGTACGTTTCTACCTCCCTCAAAGCTAGCTGCCAATACAGTCTTCTTTTTTGGTTATATAACCGACTTATATATTTTTTTGACGAAAATACCCTTGATCAAAGAGATTTTTTTTTTGAAAGGCAAGCTTGCATCAGTCCGGACCGAAGCTTAGTCATCATTTGCACACACACGCGCTTTCGGGCAGGAAACCCGAACCACACTCTGAGGATCCGACCCTTAAACCATCCCGAGGGGCAGGCGGACCGGATCTTAGTCCCGGAGCGGGTCGGTAAAACCTTCCCTTTGGGCCACCTTCAAGGAATAATGTTTCAATTCCTAGAGCGGGTGACGAGGTTCGAACCCGAGAACTCTAGCCCTGCGAGTACACAAGTGTAACCGCGGTACCATTGAAGCAATGCTTCGTTGGTGATCAAAGAGATTTTTACTTTGAGTTTGGCCGTCTTATTTTGTATTTATTTATATTGTTTTTTTTTTAATTATCTTAGAAAACAAAAAACTTTTAGTTGAATTTTTTTTTTTTTTTTTTTGAAAAGCAAGTTAAATTTAAGGTGATAAGTAATTAAAATAATTATAACATCTATCTATAGTTTCTATTAAAATCCTATAATGATAATTTCATTATTAGGCTAATTCTTTTGTTAAAAAAATTAAAAATAAAAAGAAAAAAATCTATGTCATCTTGATATTAATATTAATTATATATTTTATTTATTTATTTAATTTAAGTTAACTAAAATTATGTAGCAATTAATAATATAGATTTATTGTTATCTATAATTTAATTCGATGTTATATTGTTAGTTAACGATTCATGTCTATAAATTTGGCAACACTCTAAATATTACCATAAAACGATATGTACTATCTTTAAAATATATAAAGTGATTCTCAGTATAATCAGTTTATGAAATTCACGAGGGTATGAATAATACTAATGATTTTAAAGACATGTTTAGTGAAGATTTCATTTACATATCAATTGATTTTAAGAATTATTTAAAGAATCAATATATTTAACTCTTATTCAATTGTACGTATAAAATCAATTTTATAGTAAAATATAAATCTAAAATAATAATGTCATAAATAAATAAGAATTATCCAAGTTTAAAAAAATTCAAAAAGAAATAAAAAATTTCTTAGCCTCCTCATGATGATGTCATTAAAATAATTAATTATTTTTACTAAAAATATTAACATGTTAATTGTATAATATATGAAGCATTATGTAATCTTATGATAAAATAACCCATGACCATATGTAAAATATTTGAAGCATTATGTATAACTTTATGGTAAAACACTCTCATGACCATATGTACAAACTTTAAAATTAATTGTACTGTAGTGACCCGAAAAATTTCGACTAATTTTAAATCAAACTCTCGATACGATATTGTATTTTCAACACGATAAGCAAAGTCTGTTAGGTTGGATCTCAAAAATTTTGAACTGTTTCATATATTCAATTGACCTTCGACCATTCCCGACGATTCACGAACAACTATTTGTAAATAGTTACATATATATTTATATATATATATATATATATATATATATATATATATATATATATATATATATATATATAAATATTATTGTAAATATATATATAATATTATATTTAGTTGTTTAAAAGAATATAATTAATATATTTATTTACTTAAACTTGTTAATTAAGATTTTATATATATATATATATATATATATATATATATATATATATATATATATATATATATATATATATATATATATATATATATATATATATATATATATATATATATAATGTGTATATTGAAAATGAATGATTTCGAGCCTAATTAGTAAACGTCAGTAACACTCGGCTGACGTTTCGTTAGTTTTAATGTAGACATATTACATGTTCATGAAGGACTAAAATAAAAGTTGAACTGTAAATCGATTACGAAGATGTTAGATTTGTTAAAAATATTTTTACCTTTTTAAGTTTAAATATTAGTACTCCGAACATATAAATTGGAACAGAAAATAAATAATTATCGAACCTTTTTGATCAGGTTTCAAATAGTTAATGAGTGAAATAATTAAATATATTTAATCTAAAAATTTGGGATTTTTAGGAACCCTTTTGTACGTTAACTGTTTAGCAAAGGAGCACGAACTAATACACTTGAAAATAGTGTCGGCAGAGTAAAAGTTCTATACACCCGTGAATGTAAATCATGGTCACTGTTTTTGCCTTTTCTTAATTATCATTCAATTGTTAAATATATGATACATTCATTTTTTGTAAACTACTCACATCAACTTTGTCTTCCCTTTATTTTTATTTTGATCGATCATTATTGATCAACCTACTCGCCATCTTTGTTCACCATGTACAACCATCGGACCACCCTCCATCACGCCAAACCACCATCCTCAACACTTGTTCCATATAAAACCCACCACTCCCGTGTTTTCTTGTTTCTCCGTCAACCGTCATTGTAGTGACCCGAACTTTTCCATGTTTATATATATTAATTGAGATTGATATTTACATGATTAAATGTTTCCAACATGTTAAGCAATCAAACTTGTTAAGACTTGATTAATTGAAATATGTTTCATATAGACAATTGACCACCCAAGTTGACCGGTGATTCACGAACGTTAAAACTTGTAAAAACTATACGATGACATATATATGGTTATATATATAGTTAACATGATTTTATTATAAGTATGTATCTCATTAGGTATTTTAACAATGAGTTATATACATAAAAATGAGACTATTAATTTAAGAAACTCGAAAACGATATATATAACGATTATCGTTATAACAACGTCTTACTAGGTACATATGAATCATATTAAGATATTGATACACTTGGTTAATTATGTTAAATGATAAGTAAATATATTATTAAGTGTATTAACAATGAAATACATATGTAAAAATAAGACTACTAACTTAATGATTTCGAAACGAGACATATATGTAACGATTATCGTTGTAACGACATTTAACTGTATATATATCATACTAAGATATATTATATATCATAATATCATGATAATATAACAATTTAACATCTCATTTGTTATAATAAACAATGGTTTAACAACATTCAACAAGATCGTTAACCTAAAGGTTTCAAAACAACATTTACATGTAACGACTAACGATGACTTAACGACTCAGTTAAAATGTATATACATGTAGTGTTTTAATATGTATTCATACACTTTTGAAAGACTTCAAGACACTTATCAAAATACTTCTACTTAACAAAAGTGGAAGTATGTTTTCTAAAATGGTCATCTAGACGTCGTTCTTTCGACTGAAATGACTACCTTTACAAAAACGACTTGTAACTTATTTTTCCGACTATAAACCTATACTTTTTCTGTTTAGATTCATAAAATAGAGTTCAATATGAAACCATAGCAATTTGATTCACTCAAAACGGATTTAAAATGAAGAAGTTATGGGTAAAACAAGATTGGATAATTTTTCTCATTTTAGCTATGTGAAAATTGGTAACAAATCTATTCCAACCATAACTTAATCAACTTGTATTGTATATTATGTAATCTTGAGATACCATAGACACGTATACAATGTTTCGACCTATCATGTCGACACATCTATATATATTTCGGAACAACCATAGACACTCTATATGTGAATGTTGGAGTTAGCTATACAGGGTTGAGGTTGATTCCAAAATATATATAGTTTGAGTTGTGATCAATACTGAGATACGTATACACTGGGTCGTGGATTGATTCAAGATAATATTTATCGATTTATTTCTGTACATCTAACTGTGGACAACTAGTTGTAGGTTACTAACGAGGACAGCTGACTTAATAAACTTAAAACATCAAAATATATTAAAAGTGTTGTAAATATA
Source organism: Rutidosis leptorrhynchoides (assembly GCF_046630445.1). NCBI lineage: Eukaryota > Viridiplantae > Streptophyta > Magnoliopsida > Asterales > Asteraceae > Rutidosis > Rutidosis leptorrhynchoides. The sequence continues at coordinate 404,281,084 of NC_092336.1, read as the reverse complement.
TTTTGAACATACTTTGATATATATGTATATATTGTTATAGGTTCGTGAATCAACCAGTGGCCAAGTCTTACTTCCCGACGAAGTAAAAATCTGTGAAAGTGAGTTATAGTCCCACTTTTAAAATCTAATATTTTTGGGATAAGAATACATGCAGGTTTTATAAATGATTTACAAAATAGACACAAGTACGTGAAACTACATTCTATGAGTGAATTATCGAAATCGAATATGCCCCTTTTTATTAAGTCTGGTAATCTAAGAATTAGGGAACAGACACCCTAATTGACGCGAATTCTAAAGATAGATCTATTGGGCCTAACAAACCCCATCCAAAGTACCGGATGCTTTAGTACTTCGAAATTTATATCATATCCGAAGGGTGTCCCGGAATGATGGGGATATTCTTATATATGCATCTTGTTAATGTCGGTTACCAGGTGTTCACCATATGAATGATTTTTATCTCTATGTATGGGATGTGTATTGAAATATGAAATCTTGTGGTCTATTGTTACGATTTGATATATATAGGTTAAACCTATAACTCACCAACATTTTTGTTGACGTTTAAAGCATGTTTATTCTCAGGTGAATATTAAGAGCTTCCGCTGTTGCATACTAAAATAAGGACAAGATTTGGAGTTCATGTTTGTATGATATTGTGTAAAAACTGCATTCAAGAAACTGATTTCGATGTAACATATTTGTATTGTAAACCATTATGTAATGGTCGTGTGTAAACATGATATTTTAGATTATCATTATTTGATAATCTACGTAAAGCTTTTTAAACCTTTATTTATGAAATAAAGGTTATGGTTTGTTTTAAAAATGAATGCAGTCTTTGAAAAACGTCTCATATAGAGGTCAAAACCTCGCAATGAAATCAATTAATATGGAACGTTTTTAATCAATAAGAACAGGACATTTCAGTTGGTATCAGAGCGTTGGTCTTAGAGAACCAGAATTTTGCATTAGTGTGTCTTATCGAGTTTGTTAGGATGCATTAGTGAGTCTGGACTTCGACCGTGTTTACTTGAAAAATGATTGCTTAACAAATTTTGTTGGAAACTATATATTTTTAACATGTGAATATTATGTGAAATATTAATCTCTTAACGCGTTTGATATTATGTGATAGATGTCTACCTCTAGAACAAGTCCCATTAACTCACCAAATAATAATGAAGAGTCAAATGTAAATTGGAATGATTCGTGGACTGATTCACAAGTTCCCGAAGAGGAACCGGAAGAAGAGTCGGAACCAGAAGAAGAATCGGAACCGGAAGAAGAATCGGAACCGGATGAAGAAATAGAACCGGTGGGGGAAATAATAAAACGGTTAAGAAAAAGAAAATCCTCAACCAACCGACCAAGGTTAATTATGGTCAATGGTGTTTCCGCTAAGGAAGCAAAATATTGGGAGGATTACCAATTCTCCGATGAATCGGATTCTGACGAGAATTCCGATGATGTTATAGAAATTACCCCAACTGAATTTAAAAAGGCAAAAGAAAATAATAAGGGAAAGGGCATAAAAATAGAGAAATCTAATTCCAACCCCGATGAACTTTATATGTATCGTCAACCCCCGAAGTCCTTAAGTTGTAACAATGACCCGGGAACCTCTAAACCACCAGGTTTTTCTAAACCAATGTGGAAAACGACGGCTCGTATTAGGGGAATGAAACAACCCCAAACCGTTTAACCAAAAACGGAGTACTTTTTTTTTTTTTTTTTTGTTAGGTCCCAATATCACCCAAGTATACAAACCATTTCGAAATAGTTATCCATATACAATTTATCATAATAACACGTTAAACATTTTATCTCGACTCTTGGTTTACAATGACACCATACATCATTACGAGAATGTATTTCACATACAAGGTTTGACTCGACACAACCAAACGATGCGACCTCGAAACATTTATACAACACCACGGTTAAGACACAATAGCCCAACCCGATACCAAGAGCATAATCCCGAGGATCTACAAAATCCCCAATCCACATCCATATCCGAAAGCTACCCCATAGAGCCCAAGCGCTACTACGCAACTAGTCTATCAACTAGCTAGCTTCACAATCACAATACCTGTAAAAAGGTAAACAACGAGAGGGGTAAGCTAACGCTTAGTGAATGCAATAATTATACATATACATATATAATCTACTTACTTGCAAACACTTACACAATACCGCATACAAGCTAGCAATTCGACAGCCATGCAAACATCATGCATAAACTACTATCCACAATTCACAAGAAGCTAGCAACAACAATAGCATATAGTTCACAATTTAATATGCTAAATACAAATTCACTCAACCATGGTTAACCAATCGTACAAGGGAACGGTACTTGAAAGACCATCGGAGTTCATAACATCCATTAGTGTTACTTAAACACCGCGTAATCACTAATCCCCCGGGTGATGTCTTGAACACCGCGACTAACTCACCCCCATGACAATGTGGCGTCTTGAACACCGCGACGATTCCACATGTCAATCAAAACAATGAGTGGTGTCTTGAACACCGCGACAATTCCACTCCCATGACAATGTGATGTCTTGAACACCGCGACAATACCACATGTCAATCAAACAATGAGTAGTGTCTTGAGCACCGCGACAATGCTACTCGTTACTTAGAATGTGGTGTCTTGAACACCGTGACAATTCCACATTCATATCACACAAATAAATACATTATATACGTACACGCATAATTATTCCACTCACCTCGAGATGCATGCACAAGTCATGTATGTAAAGTCGCCACCAAACGCAACCGAGCAAGCTTTTACCTATAATATACATATAGGTATTCACACAATCAACACACATTCCCTTCAAGAGAATTTGACGCAAACACCCTTAACCAAGGGTTTATACCTACCTCCACAATCCACCCATTTAGACACCTAAGTGCAAAATACACCTTTTTATACATTTAACGACACCCGAAGGTCCAAAACTAACGAGACTAGTTCCCGCGTTCCCGAAATACCCAAATACATCAACTTTAGCCATTAAATGCATACTATCTTGTATATTGCCCAAAAACCCGTTTCATGGTTGACCAAGTTTGACTTTATGGTTAAAATACCAATTTCAACCCGAAATCATTTCTCACGTTCACTTTCATTCAAAAATGCCATTTAACACTTAACAAAAAGTGTTTAACATCCATTTAATTCAATTTAGTGTCATTACCAAATTTGACCCAATCAAAGTCGACCCATTTTGACCTAAGTCTCAAAAATGCCCAAAATCACTAACGACTAGTGATTATATTACCAAAACACCAAATAACACCTAAAACAAGTATTTACATACTTAATTCACCAAAACTTGACTCAAAACCCATTTTGACACATAAACCCTAATTTTGACCCATTACAAAATTAGTCAACTCAAATACACCCAAAAAGGGTTCCAACGCTTCCAAAATCACTAAACTAAGTGAGTACACCCAAAACCAAAGCCTAATCATGGCCAAAACGTCAATCAACCCAAAACCCGCCATGTATCAAAAATAACTAGTTTCCATAAACCCACTTCATCATCTAAATGGGTTTTACAACTAAAAATCTAAAAACCCTAACTTGAATATTAAATCATAAAGATGAATTTCGGAATTAGAACATACCATTACTACCACAACGTAGCCGTGAACGAGGAGAACAACTTTAACTCTTGTGACCCGACCCAAAACACTCTTCTTCTTCCCCGATTTGAGCTTTCTCTCTCTAAACCCTTTACTCTCTCTCTAGGGTTTGGTGTGTGAGTGGGAGGGAAGGAGAATGAAGAGAATGAGGTTTGGATAAGATTGGGATCAGTTTTATGGCCAAAAACCCGTCCATATGTGAAATACCAACTTTGCCCTTCATTTAACTCATTAAAAGGCTGAACAGCACCAGATCGTGCCTATTGTCGCGCCGCGGAGCAATTTGTCGAGCCGTGGCCCAAAGGGTGATTTTAGAACATGTTTTTCAAGCTTTCTGACCTTCAACATAGGCATTTGTCGCGCCGCGGAGCAATTTGTCGCGCCGTGACAATTGCCTGTTTCATCCGAACTTCAGCAAACTTGTTTTGGCCATAACTTTTTGACCGTAACTCCGTTTTCGATGAATCAAATATCGTTGGAAACGTAATAAGATTTCCTTTCTAATGGTAAGGTTTTGAAATGTCAACTCAAACTTTATTTGGGATCGAAAAGGTACGTACACATCATGTAACTCAAACAACGTCCAGTTTTCTTCGACATTCGAACAAGCAACACGTGTACGCTTGGTACACTTCATGCACTCATCGTACAATCATCTTTATACTATTATACAACCAAGTATGAACATTCTAAAGATCAATCAAGTACCTCAGACATGTATGAAGAAAAACGGGATGTTACAACTCTCCCCCACTTAAATTCAATCACGTCCTCGTGATCCTAGTCACTTAACTAATTCGAACCTACACTCTATAGTCCTCCGACACACATCCAAACTCGATGTCTGCAACAATTCCATTAACAATTTCCATTAATCCGAAGTTTTCACCACACGCTAATAATCCCTAGCGTGCATTACCGCAACAAGCGATATTTCACGCGCTCAACGTTCAAGCTGCCTCCATTAAAACTCTGCACTTTAACTGTCCATAACGCAACACTCAACCGGTCAATCAAGTATGTTCTCTATTTCAAGAACCAACCTCCCTCATTTCCGCAACCGGATTATTCCTTCAACGAAGAAATTTCGGTATCACCAAAATAATCACTCTAGGGAACACAAACTTTCCCATCGATCGATCCGCACACGATCACCAGTCTCTGGATTAATCCAGGACGACAATAATACACCACGAACTAGGAAAATCATCAACACTCGACACAGGGTTTCTCCTCCAAACCCTACAACGCATCCATACCCTACGGCTCCTTAGTACTAGCATGGAAACTATTCGTGTACTAGAATCCTGTCAATGGCGAATTATTATCCCGACAATTCGCAATTCGTCACACGACCCTTAAAATATTCACCGACGTCGGGTGAACCCTACTACCTAGACCGTCCATAAAGGATGGCCTTGACATTTCCATGCAACCAACGGGTCGCATCACTAGGGAACACACTCTCGCAAACAAACAACAACCGCGTGTCTCGACGTGAGACAAACAGAACCGGCGCTCCCCGCCTCACAACCATCCACAAAGTGGAATAATCCACTGAAAATTCTCACGATCACGTTTCCCGACAGGGAAAATACAGTATTCACTGTCATCTCGAACTCGTACTCACTTGACAGTACTATCCGAGTTTCACATCTACCCAAATTATTATCACGAGAGCACCCACAATAACAATTACATTCTCTCACTTCCGTGATCTCAAACTTCACACTTGGTCTCATACTGCACCTTGGTACCACACGACCACCTTACTTAAGAGGTCTTACACTTCACTTGATCTAGTACCACGGGAGCTTCCTCGGGTGGCAGTAAAAACTCCCCCACTTAGGATCTAGCTCCACATTCTTACCGCAAAGATGATAACATCCCGCGGAATTACCATTCCACAACACACATGATCATTCTCATCACTAATCATAAACACCGAATCACTGCAAATTCACTTTAGGCTCTCAGAGCCGTCATACAAAATTACCGGAGGTGTCGTACACGCGACGACTTCGCACCTTCATACCACAAATCACAATCGACTGCCTTAATCGTTCGCAAGGCGAACTCCGCCAAAGTCCCACATACGTCTCTATGCCTAAGCATACGTCATTCCGATTAATCAATCGTACATCTCAGTCGAGATCGCCCGACCTTCCACGCAACGAACCCTTACCAACAATTGCTCACTCCCATGGAGAAGAGTGACCAATCCGACACAATAATTGCATCGACCGCAATATCAACACTTCATCTTAACCTTCGGCCTAACCGTCCATGAACTCCATTACCAGCTCACCGGTTATCTTCACCCATATAACACTTAAGAGCAACAAGATTCGCTCATCAGTCACTTCCCAAGAAGTATTTACCGAAATGCTCTTAAACTCCGACTTTCTTAACCGTCGAATTACAATCACTCGTCGATCACTGTTGTAATCTCCGCTACTTCTAAGGGCATCTCACGGGCACCCTAAGCACAGAGTGATCACACCATCACCGGAGTTGAACATTACACTAGCAGGTATAAGAAGGCACCTGACGCAGTGTCATGCAGACTCCCACCACAATCTACCGAAATTTAGAACTCGATCTTTGGGTTTCATACACCCGATGTCACCCATTTTACCACAATAATAACTCGAAGTCACACCTATCCGACAAACCTTACAGTTTATTGTCTTCTTGAAAGTTTCTAGCGATCACACGCTACACACACCACAAGGCCAAAACAACATAGCCTAACGAAACCTTTCATCCAATCACTAAGGGGATGCTTGGAAACACCAAGTCTTACATCCTTTCTACACCTCGATAAAACCACTACTACAAGGGGTATTCCCTTAAGAATGTTGCCCTATAATCAACAACACACTAACGCAACCATCGTCATACGGGTCCCACTCCCATGAGTTTAATGACCCAAGGACTCCCCGATTCGCAAATTCCAAGGCGACACACACAACAAGAATCCTAACACGATTCTCTAACCACACACTCTACCGAGTGTAACTCAAAACTACAATCATTAAACTTGTCGCATTCCATTACGGAATTCAAGTCCTCGTCGCACACACACAAGAGTAATTTCGTCATCCCAGTTACGATGGGTAACTAAAACCAATAACAATCTCAACAGTGCACCCACTACCCAGGGTGACTAAGCACGCACCAAAGTCGTGAGTTGGCTCGCTCACTTAACTAACCGAATCCATCGTACACTTCCCGACTCACAAAGAACCTGATGTGACAACAAGCACATCACTCGAGACTACTATACCCTAGGAACCAATAGAAGATTCCTAATTCGTCCCGTTCTACCCCAACCATGCCACGTTTCCTCCGTTCGGTACTTGTCATGTCATGCTTAGTGTCAAGATACACTTTCGTAATAATGGTGATCGGTCATTATTACAAATGTGTACCTTACCATTTCCACACGGTCACGCAAAGTACTTTACCCGGACTGACGCAACATTCACACAAAATAACACGCGATAAATTCTAGTACCCGAATGACCAAAGTCCTTACGTGAACTTGATCACTCAAAACCGTCAAACATACGAATCTCTCTAATAGATTCATTCCTAGGATACCACGCAAAAGATACCTGTATATATATACACCTATATACAATATAATAATAAATGTACACAAGTACACTGCAACCACAAGTCAACCTACATCCTAGGTGACTATCACTAAAACAATGTCCACGTTCGCCTACTTACATTAGGCACTAGCTATCTAAGGCACTAATTCACACACGAAATAAGGCCCCACATAATCACACTTTTGACAAAAATAAGTCCTAGTTAGTCACCTACTCTAAGGCACTAACAAATCTCAATCCGACCCGTATTCCTACAAGTCCCGCAAATAACGCACATCCGTCAAAAGTCTAAGACTAGGCACCTATTCCAAGGTCACCTAATTCCCTTAGACTATGCTCTGATACCACTTGAAACAACCCCAAACCGTTTAACCAAAAACGGAGTACTTTTTTTTTTTTTTTTTTGTTAGGTCCCAATATCACCCAAGTATACAAACCATTTCGAAATAGTTATCCATATACAATTTATCATAATAACACGTTAAACATTTTATCTCGACTCTTGGTTTACAATGACACCATACATCATTACGAGAATGTATTTCACATACAAGGTTTGACTCGACACAACCAAACGATGCGACCTCGAAACATTTATACAACACCACGGTTAAGACACAATAGCCCAACCCGATACCAAGAGCATAATCCCGAGGATCTACAAAATCCCCAATCCACATCCATATCCGAAAGCTACCCCATAGAGCCCAAGCGCTACTACGCAACTAGTCTATCAACTAGCTAGCTTCACAATCACAATACCTGTAAAAAGGTAAACAACGAGAGGGGTAAGCTAACGCTTAGTGAATGCAATAATTATACATATACATATATAATCTACTTACTTGCAAACACTTACACAATACCGCATACAAGCTAGCAATTCGACAGCCATGCAAACATCATGCATAAACTACTATCCACAATTCACAAGAAGGTAGCAACAACAATAGCATATAGTTCACAGTTTAATATGCTAAATACAAATTCACTCAACCATGGTTAACCAATCGTACAAGGGAACGGTACTTGAAAGACCATCGGAGTTCATAACATCCATTAGTGTTACTTAAACACCGCGTAATCACTAATCCCCCGGGTGATGTCTTGAACACCGCGACTAACTCACCCCCATGACAATGTGGCGTCTTGAACACCGCGACGATTCCACATGTCAATCAAAACAATGAGTGGTGTCTTGAACACCGCGACAATTCCACTCCCATGACAATGTGATGTCTTGAACACCGCGACAATACCACATGTCAATCAAACAATGAGTAGTGTCTTGAGCACCGCGACAATGCTACTCGTTACTTAGAATGTGGTGTCTTGAACACCGTGACAATTCCACATTCATATCACACAAATAAATACATTATATACGTACACGCATAATTATTCCACTCACCTCGAGATGCATGCACAAGTCATGTATGTAAAGTCGCCACCAAACGCAACCGAGCAAGCTTTTACCTATAATATACATATAGGTATTCACACAATCAACACACATTCCCTTCAAGAGAATTTGACGCAAACACCCTTAACCAAGGGTTTATACCTACCTCCACAATCCACCCATTTAGACACCTAAGTGCAAAATACACCTTTTTATACATTTAACGACACCCGAAGGTCCAAAACTAACGAGACTAGTTCCCGCGTTCCCGAAATACCCAAATACATCAACTTTAGCCATTAAATGCATACTATCTTGTATATTGCCCAAAAACCCGTTTCATGGTTGACCAAGTTTGACTTTATGGTTAAAATACCAATTTCAACCCGAAATCATTTCTCACGTTCACTTTCATTCAAAAATGCCATTTAACACTTAACAAAAAGTGTTTAACATCCATTTAATTCAATTTAGTGTCATTACCAAATTTGACCCAATCAAAGTCGACCCATTTTGACCTAAGTCTCAAAAACGCCCAAAATCACTAACGACTAGTGATTATATTACCAAAACACCAAATAACACCTAAAACAAGTATTTACATACTTAATTCACCAAAACTTGACTCAAAACCCATTTTGACACATAAACCCTAATTTTGACCCATTACAAAATTAGTCAACTCAAATACACCCAAAAAGGGTTCCAACGCTTCCAAAATCACTAAACTAAGTGAGTACACCCAAAACCAAAGCCTAATCATGGCCAAAACGTCAATCAACCCAAAACCCGCCATGTATCAAAAATAACTAGTTTCCATAAACCCACTTCATCATCTAAATGGGTTTTACAACTAAAAATCTAAAAACCCTAACTTGAATATTAAATCATAAAGATGAATTTCGGAATTAGAACATACCATTACTACCACAACGTAGCCGTGAACGAGGAGAACAACTTTAACTCTTGTGACCCGACCCAAAACACTCTTCTTCTTCCCCGATTTGAGCTTTCTCTCTCTAAACCCTTTACTCTCTCTCTAGGGTTTGGTGTGTGAGTGGGAGGGAAGGAGAATGAAGAGAATGAGGTTTGGATAAGATTGGGATCAGTTTTATGGCCAAAAACCCGTCCATATGTGAAATACCAACTTTGCCCTTCATTTAACTCATTAAAAGGCTGAACAGCACCAGATCGTGCCTATTGTCGCGCCGCGGAGCAATTTGTCGCGCCGTGGCCCAAAGGGTGATTTTAGAACATGTTTTTCAAGCTTTCTGACCTTCAACATAGGCATTTGTCGCGCCGCGGAGCAATTTGTCGCGCCGTGACAATTGCCTGTTTCATCCGAACTTCAGCAAACTTGTTTTGGCCATAACTTTTTGACCGTAACTCCGTTTTCGATGAATCAAATATCGTTAGAAACGTAATAAGATTTCATTTCTAATGGTAAGGTTTTGAAATGTCAACTCAAACTTTATTTGGGATCAAAAAGGTACGTACACATCATGTAACTCAAACAACGTCCAGTTTTCTTCGACATTCGAACAAGCAACACGTGTACGCTTGGTACACTTCATGCACTCATCGTACAATCATCTTTATACTATTATACAACCAAGTATGAACATTCTAAAGATCAATCAAGTACCTCAGACATGTATGAAGAAAAACGGGATGTTACAGGGAACATCATATATCCCTAGAAACTTGGCAAAACGAACCAAAACCGAAGAAGAAGAAACAAGCGAGTCGGAATAAGATAGTTGTATTCGTGTGGTGTAATATATGTAATATAGTGTGCTTATGCTTTATGATATATGTAAAAATTGCTTGTATTAATAAGTATTTTTTTTATGAATCTAACTCTTGTCTATTTTACAGTATAGAAACACAAAATGGATAGACAACCCAATATTTTAAGAGACCTACCCGGAGACATGATTGATGAAATCTTGTCTAGAGTCGGTCAGAATTCTTCGGCACAACTATTTAAGGCGAGATCAGTTTGTAAGACATTCGAAGAACGTTCCAAGAATGCCTTGGTTTATAAAAGGCTTTCGTTCGAAAGATGGGGGATATCACATTGGGAAATCCATAAGTTACGATGTGTTTACTTTGACGCATATATTGCGGGGAACCCAAATGCTATTCTACGCAATGGGTTAAGAAATTATTTTGACTCAATATATCCGAATATTGGACTTCGTGATTTAGAAAAAGCGGCTAACATGCAACATAAAGAAGCATGTTATGCTTACGGATTAGTAATGTTCGCTTCTCACCAAAGTGAGAACTAGAACATCGGCCTACAACTATTAAACAAAACGTTCCCACAAGTGACGGAGTCGGTAATTGGGGTAAGAAATGAGGTTTTTAGATTGTTACGGGACTGTTGGACATTACGTAACCCTCGTCCCTTTGACGACGTTACAACACGCTGTCTTATCAACGGCCATAACGGTTATGTTCCACAAGACCAAGGATGGGAAGTAGTCCTAGTAAAACCAGAATGCATGACTTGTTTCTGGACGTATGAATTACGTGTCTTTATTGCCTTTGCTGAACGACTTGTGTACTAGCTAGAATTATCTTCACAACTATCTTGTATCAAAGTTATTGTGTGCTATATTTCATGCTTTATGTAAAATAAGCGGTATTGTAAGTTTGTAAAATATTGTATAAAAGTTTGAACGCGAAATATTATTATAATCAGTTTTTCATATAGAATTGTAGTAGTTGAATTGTATATTAGCTACTAAGTATGAACTTAACGGGTAGGTACTACCCGAATTTAAACTTATAAAACGCTAATATGAAGAAAAAGCTTTTATAAATGAGTTCATATTATGCTACGAAATACTATTAACTACTCTTAATATTCTGTATGATTAACTTGTTCCATTTGACTATTTTGAAGGAAATGACACCGACTACTCGACACACCGTGAATATGAATGAAGAGGAATTCCGTACTTTTCTAGCTTCAAACATAGCCGCTGTACAGGCTGCGCTACATACCAACAATAACCTTGGAACTAGCAGTACAGGAAATCGTGTAGGATGCACCTACAAAGAATTCACTGCCTGCAAACCTTTAGAATTTGATGGAACCGAAGGACCGATCGGATTGAAACGGTGGACCGAGAAGGTCGAATCGGTGTTTGCCATAAGTAAGTGTACTGAAGAGGACAAAGTAAAGTACGCTACGCATACCTTCACAGGTTCTGCGTTAACATGGTGGAATACCTATCTAGAGCAAGTGGGACAAGACGATGCGTACGCACTACCGTGGTCAGCATTCAAGCACTTGATGAACGAGAAGTACCGTCCCAGAACCGAGGTCAATAAGCTCAAGACAGAACTTAGAGGGTTACGAACCCAAGGATTTGATATTACCACGTACGAAAGACGATTCACAGAATTGTGCCTATTGTGTCCGGGAGCATTCAAAGATGAGGAAGAAAAGATCGACGCGTTTGTGAAAGGATTACCGGAAAGAATCCAAGAAGATATAAGTTCACACGAGCCCGCCTCCATACAACAGGCATGTAGAATGGCTCACAAACTAGTGAACCAAATTGAAGAAAGAATTAAAGAACAGACTGCTGAAGAGGCCAATGTGAAGCAAGTCAAAAGAAAGTGGGAGGAAAACGGTGATAAGAATCACCAATACAACAACAACAGCAATTACAACAATAATCGCAACAATTATCCCAACAATCGCAACATCAATCGCAACTACAACAAACGGCCCAACAACAACAACAACAACAACAACAACAACAACAATCATTCCAACAACAATAATAACCGCAACAACAACAACAATCAGAAGCAGCTATGCCAAAGGTGTGAAAAGTATCACTCGGGGTTCTGCACCAAATTTTGCAACAAGTGTAAAAGAAATGGTCATAGCGCGGCGAAGTGTGAGGTCTACGGACCAGGGGTTAATAGAACGAAAGGAACAAATGGTGTCGGAACGAGTAATGGCGGAGCAAGTAGTGTCGGAGCAAGTTATGCCAATGTAGTTTGTTATAAATGTGGAAAACCGGGCCACATTATTAGAAATTGCCCGAACCAGGAGAACACGAATGGACAAGGCCGCGGAAGAGTTTTCAATATTAATGCGGCAGAGGCACAGGAAGACCCGGAGCTTGTTACGGGTACGTTTCTTATTGACAATAAATCTGCTTACGTTTTATTTGATTCGGGTGCGGATAGAAGCTATATGAGTAGAGATTTTTGTGCTAAATTAAGTTGTCCATTGACGCCTTTGGATAGTAAATTTTTACTCGAATTAGCAAATGGTAAATTAATTTCAGCAGATAATATATGTCGGAATCGAGAAATTAAACTGGTTAGCGAAACATTTAAGATTGACTTGATACCAGTAGAGTTAGGGAGTTTTGATGTGATAATCGGTATGGACTGGTTGAAAGAAGTGAAAGCAGAGATCGTTTGTTACAAAAATGCAATACGCATTATACGAGAAAAAGGAAAACCCTTAATGGTGTACGGAGAAAAGGGCAACACGAAGCTACATCTTGTTAGTAATTTGAAGGCACAAAAACTAATAAGAAAAGGTTGCTATGCTGTTCTAGCACACGTCGAGAAAGTACAAACTGAAGAAAAGAGCATCAATGATGTTCCCGTCGCAAAAGAATTTCCCGATGTATTTCCGAAAGAATTACCGGGATTACCCCCACATCGATCCGTTGAATTTCAAATAGATCTTGTACCAGGAGCTGCACCAATAGCTCGTGCTCCTTACAGACTCGCACCCAGCGAGATGAAAGAACTGCAAAGCCAATTACAAGAACTTTTAGAGCATGGTTTCATTCGACCAAGCAAATCACCGTGGGGAGCTCCTGTTTTGTTTGTCAAGAAGAAAGATGGTACATTCAGGTTGTGTATCGACTACCGAGAGTTGAACAAACTTACCATCAAGAACCGCTACCCACTACCGAGAATCGACGACTTATTTGATCAACTACAAGGCTCGTCTATTTATTCAAAGATTGACTTACGTTCCGGGTATCATCAAATGCGGGTGAAAGAAGATGATATTCCAAAGACTGCTTTCAGAACACGTTACGGTCATTACGAGTTTATGGTCATGCCATTTGGTTTAACTAATGCACCAGCTGTGTTCATGGACCTTATGAACCGAGTGTGTGGACCATACCTTGACAAGTTTGTCATTGTTTTCATTGATGACATACTTATTTACTCAAAGAATGACCAAGAACACGGTGAACATTTGAGAAAGGTGTTAGAAGTATTGAGGAAGGAAGAATTGTACGCTAAATTTTCAAAGTGTGCATTTTGGTTGGAAGAAGTTCAATTCCTCGGTCACATAGTGAACAAAAAAGGTATTAAGGTGGATCCGGCAAAGATAGAAACTGTTGAAAAGTGGGAAACCCCGAAAACTCCGAAACACATACGCCAGTTTTTAGGACTAGCTGGTTACTACAGAAGGTTCATCCAAGACTTTTCCAGAATAGCAAAACCCTTGACTGCATTAACGCATAAAGGGAAGAAATTTGAATGGAAGGATGAACAAGAGAAAACGTTTCAGTTATTAAAGAAAAAGCTAACTACGGCACCTATATTGTCATTGCCTGAAGGGAATGATGATTTTGTGATTTATTTTGACGCATCAAAGCAAGGTCTCGGTTGTGTATTAATGCAACGAACGAAGGTGATTGCTTATGCGTCTAGACAATTGAAGATTCACGAACAAAATTATACGACGCATGATTTAGAATTAGGCGCGGTTGTTTTTGCATTAAAGACTTGGAGGCACTACTTATATGGGGTCAAAAGTATTATATATACCGACCACAAAAGTCTTCAACACATATTTAATCAGAAACAACTGAATATGAGGCAGCGTAGGTGGATTGAATTGTTGAATGATTACAACTTTGAGATTCGTTACCACCCGGGGAAGGCAAATGTGGTAGCCGATGCCTTGAGCAGGAAGGACAGAGAACCCATTCGAGTAAAATCTATGAATATAATGATTCATAATAACCTTACTACTCAAATAAAGGAGGCGCAGCAAGGAGTTTTAAAAGAAAGAAATTTAAAGGATGAAATACCCAAAGGATCGGAGCAGCATCTTAATATTCGAGAAGACGGAACCCGGTATAGGGCTGAAAGGATTTGGGTACCAAAATTTGGAGATATGAGAGAAATGGTACTTAGAGAAGCTCATAAAACCAGATACTCAATACATCCTGGAACGGGGAAGATGTACAAGGATCTCAAGAAACATTTTTGGTGGCCGGGTATGAAAGTCGATGTTGCTAAATACGTAGGAGAATGTTTGACGTGTTCTAAGGTCAAAGCTGAGCATCAGAAACCATCAGGTCTACTTCAACAACCTGAAATCCCAGAATGGAAATGGGAAAACATTACCATGGATTTCATCACTAAATTGCCAAGGACTGCAAGTGGTTTTGATACTATTTGGGTAATAGTTGATCGTCTCACCAAATCAGCACACTTCCTGCCAATAAGAGAAGATGACAAGATGGAGAAGTTAGCACGACTGTATTTGAAGGAAGTCGTCTCCAGACATGGAATACCAATCTCTATTATCTCTGATAGGGATGGCAGATTTATTTCAAGATTCTGGCAGACATTACAGCAAGCATTAGGAACTCGTCTAGACATGAGTACTGCCTATCATCCACAAACTGATGGGCAGAGCGAAAGGACGATACAAACGCTTGAAGACATGCTACGAGCATGTGTTATTGATTTCGGAAACAGTTGGGATCGACATCTACCGTTAGCAGAATTTTCCTACAACAACAGCTACCATTCAAGCATTGAGATGGCGCCGTTTGAAGCACTTTATGGTAGAAAGTGCAGGTCTCCGATTTGTTGGAGTGAAGTGGGGGATAGACAGATTACGGGTCCGGAGATTATACAAGAAACTACCGAGAAGATCATCCAAATTCAACAACGGTTGAAAACCGCCCAAAGTCGACAAAAGAGCTACGCTGATATTAAAAGAAAAGATATAGAATTTGAAATTGGAGAGATGGTCATGCTTAAAGTTGCACCTTGGAAAGGCGTTGTTCGATTTGGTAAACGAGGGAAATTAAATCCAAGGTATATTGGACCATTCAAGATTATTGATCGTGTCGGACCAGTAGCTTACCGACTTGAGTTACCTCAACAACTCGCGGCTGTACATAACACTTTCCACGTCTCGAATTTGAAGAAATGTTTTGCTAAAGAAGATCTCACTATTCCGTTAGATGAAATCCAAATCAACGAAAAACTCCAATTCATCGAAGAACCCGTCGAAATAAAGGATCGTGAGGTTAAAAGACTTAAGCAAAACAAGATACCAATTGTTAAGGTTCGATGGAATGCTCGTAGAGGACCCGAGTTCACCTGGGAGCATGAAGATCAGATGAAGAAGAAATACCTGCATCTATTTCCAGAAGATTCGTCAACACCTTCAACAGCTTAAAATTTCGGGACGAAATTTATTTAACGGGTAGGTACTGTAGTGACCCGAACTTTTCCATGTTTATATATATTAATTGAGATTGATATTTACATGATTAAATGTTTCCAACATGTTAAGCAATCAAACTTGTTAAGACTTGATTAATTGAAATATGTTTCATATAGACAATTGACCACCCAAGTTGACCGGTGATTCACGAACGTTAAAACTTGTAAAAACTATATGATGACATATATATGGATATATATATATATATATATATATATATATATATATATATATATATATATATATATATATATATATATATATATATATATATATATATATATATATATATATATAGTTAACATGATACTATGATAAGTAAACATATCATTAATTATATTAACAATGAACTACATATGTAAAAACAAGACTACTAACTTAATGATTTTTAAACGAGACATATATGTAACGATTATCGTTGTAAAGACATTTAATGTATATATATCATATTAAGAGATATCCATACATGATAATATCATGATAATATAATAATTTAAAATCTCATTTGATATTATAAACATTAGGTTAACAACATTTAACAAGATCGTTAACCTAAAGGTTTCAAAACAACACTTACATGTAACGACTAACGATGACTTAACGACTCAGTTAAAATGTATATACATGTAGTGTTTTAATATGTATTTATACACTTTTGAAAGACTTCAATACACTTATCAAAATACTTCTACTTAACAAAAATGCTTACAATTACATCCTCGTTCAGTTTCATCAACAATTCTACTCGTATGCACCCGTATTCGTACTCGTACAATACACAGCTTTTAGATGTATGTACTATTGGTATATACACTCCAATGATCAGCTCTTAGCAGCCCATGTGAGTCACCTAACACATGTGGGAACCATCATTTGGCAACTAGCATGAAATATCTCATAAAATTACAAAAATATGAGTAATCATTCATGACTTATTTACATGAAAACAAAATTACATATCCTTTATATCTAATCCATACACCAATGACCAAAAACATCTACAAACACTTTCTTTCATCAATTTTCTTCATCTAATTGATCTCTCTCAAGTTCTATCTTCAAGTTCTAAGTGTTCTTCATAAATTCTACAAGTTCTAGTTACATAAAATCAAGAATACTTTCAAGTTTGCTAGCTCACTTCCAATCTTGTAAGGTGATCATCCAACCTCAAGAAATCTTTGTTTCTTACAGTAGGTTATCATTCTAATATAAGGTAATAATCATATTCAAACTTTGGTTCAATTTCTATAACTATAACAATCTTATTTCAAGTGATGATCTTACTTGAACTTGTTTTCGTGTCATGATTCTGCTTCAAGAACTTCGAGCCATCCAAGGATCCGTTGAAGCTAGATCCATTTTTATCTTTTCCAGTAGGTTTATCCAAGGAACTTAAGGTAGTAATGATATTCATAACATCATTCGATTCATACATATAAAGCTATCTTATTCGAAGGTTTAAACTTGTAATCACTAGAACATAGTTTAGTTAATTCTAAACTTGTTCACAAACAAACGTTAATCCTTCTAATTTGACTTTTAAAATCAACTAAACACATGTTCTATATCTATATGATATGCTAACTTAATGATTTAAAACCTGGAAACACGAAAAACACCGTAAAACCGGATTTACGCCGTCGTAGTAACACCGCGGGCTGTTTTGGGTTAGTTAATTAAAAACTATGATAAACTTTGATTTAAAAGTTGTTATTCTGAGAAAATGATTTTTATTATGAACATGAAACTATATCCAAAAATTATGGTTAAACTCAAAGTGGAAGTATGTTTTCTAAAATGGTCATCTAGACGTCGTTCTTTCGACTGAAATGACTACCTTTACAAAAAAGACTTGTAACTTATTTTTCTGACTATAAACCTATACTTTTTCTGTTTAGATTCATAAAATAGAGTTCAATATAAAACCATAGCAATTTGATTCACTCAAAACGGATTTAAAATGAAGAAGTTATGGGTAAAACAAGATTGGATAATTTTTCTCATTTTAGCTACGTGAAAATTGGTAACAAATCAATTCAAACCATAACTTAATCAACTTGTATTGTATATTATGTAATCTTGAGATACCATAGACACGTATACAATGTTTCGACCTATCATGTCGACACATCTATATATATTTCGGAACAACCATAGACACTCTATATGTGAATGTTGGAGTTAGCTATACAGGGTTGAGGTTGATTCCAAAATATATATAGTTTGAGTTGTGATCAATACTGAGATACGTATACACTGGGTCGTGGATTGATTCAAGATAATATTTATCGATTTATTTCTGTACATCTAACTGTGGACAACTAGTTGTAGGTTACTAACGAGGACAGCTGACTTAATAAACTTAAAACATCAAAATATATTAAAAGTGTTGTAAATATATTTTGAACATACTTTGATATATATGTATATATTGTTATAGGTTCGTGAATCAACCAGTGGCCAAGTCTTACTTCCCGACGAAGTAAAAATCTGTGAAAGTGAGTTATAGTCCCACTTTTAAAATCTAATATTTTTGGGATAAGAATACATGCAGGTTTTATAAATGATTTACAAAATAGACACAAGTACGTGAAACTACATTCTATGGTTGAATTATCGAAATCGAATATGCCCCTTTTTATTAAGTCTGGTAATCTAAGAATTAGGGAACAGACACCCTAATTGACGCGAATCCTAAAGATAGATCTATTGGGCCTAACAAACCCCATCCAAAGTACCGGATGCTTTAGTACTTTGAAATTTATATCATATCCGAAGGGTGTCCCGGAATGATGGGGATATTCTTATATATGCATCTTGTTAATGTCGGTTACCAGGTGTTCACCATATGAATGATTTTTATCTCTATGTATGGGATGTGTATTGAAATATGAAATCTTGTGGTCTATTGTTACGATTTGATATATATAGGTTAAACCTATAACTCACCAACATTTTTGTTGACGTTTAAAGCATGTTTATTCTCAGGTGAATATTAAGAGCTTCCGCTGTTGCATACTAAAATAAGGACAAGATTTGGAGTCCATGTTTGTATGATATTGTGTAAAAACTGCATTCAAGAAACTGATTTCGATGTAACATATTTGTATTGTAAACCATTATGTAATGGTCATGTGTAAACAGGATATTTTAGATTATCATTATTTGATAATCTACGTAAAGCTTTTTAAACCTTTATTTATGAAATAAAGGTTATGGTTTGTTTTAAAAATGAATGCAGTCTTTGAAAAACGTCTCATATAGAGGTCAAAACCTCGCAACGAAATCAATTAATATGGAACGTTTTTAATCAATAAGAACGGGACATTTCAGTCATCACCCTTTATTCCATCACCACTCTACCGCCGATATTGTTATGATCAAACTCTAAATCGCCATATGTTGAAGCTATATCAAACACAAATGAAACTGTTATTCACCTTCTTGTCGAAAACACCACTAAATAACCACCACAACACCATCACCAAGAATAACCCACAACCATCACCTTGTCCTCGTTTTTGTCACCAACCACCACTTCAAGCCGTCACCACCATCCATCACTCACTATTGCTTCCTGTTTCAGGTTCGACAAAACCACATCGCCATAACCAAACCGACACTTCCATCTCTCTCTTCTCTCTCTTCCTTCTATTTCTTCTCACCATAACCGCCACCATGAATAAGCATAGCCATTGCAAACCTTCTGCTTGTTTACTACCACAACCACCACAAATCACTCTAGTGATATTCGGTTCCTTATGTTTTCTGTTATGATTCGAACCATCAACTATCTTCACAACCAAACAGCCACCTCTAATATGGAACCCATGCTGCTACTTCAATAACCTGTTTCTATTTTACTATTATTCGAAAACCATACAATTAAAACCACAGAACCTACTTTACTAGTTCTATTATTCTGGCAAACCATTCCACTATTTCTGTTACAGTAATGATCGAAAATGAAGATGAGGACATGAAGGAGACAATGAATTGTGATGAGATCCTCTCCTGTTTATGTTTACGATTCAAACCAAAACCCACCACATATTTATTATATTCGATCTCCATTGTTATTTCTACTCTCCGTTTTCGTTTATTGATCAAGAACCATACCATATAACCCTACAAACCACCATCAAACTCTATTGCTAACTGCTACAGCGGCTGAGGTATTACTTTTCTGTCAAACCTTTAACGCAAACCAGATTTTCCTGCTGTTGCTACTATCCTTATGTTTATAGTTGAAAATCATGAACCTTTAAAAAGGTTAAAGCTAAAGTGGACGTATTTTTATTCTATTAGATTAGTTAGTGGGATGATAAGGTTATGGTGGGGTTTTGAGTGACTAGTTCAAAAGGTTTATTCTGGCGGAGAAACCCTGACTCCGTGTGACTATGTCACCCATACCGCCCACCCCGCTAGGGCTAAGTAAGCCGTGTAAAGCACCTCCCCCACAATACCCAACAGGAAGTTGCAGGCCGAGAATCGAACCTGCACCTATCTGTATTCAATAAGGCCCTCCTGTGGGCCCTGGGATCATAAGCAACGGGTACCACTGAAGCACTGCTTCGTTGGTTTGAGTGACTAGTTAGACGTTTCTTTTTCCTTTTATTTTGATTAAGCTGCTAAATCTAGACAACATCAATTTGAAATTGGGCCGATGATCTTATGACTTGTTGGGCTCCTTTATAAATCAGATTAGGCCAGTAGCAAAAACGGGTTTCTTAGTGATTGGGCTTTTGTTGGACTTTGGATCTTCTGGCCTTGAAACAACGTATCACCATGGCTCTATTTATTGAGGCAACACCAAGCGTCGATTAAGTGACGTCTTGACTGCCGCTTAGAGCCTAAATTGATTTTCAGGCAGACTTTTAAACTCATGAAAATCTGATTCTACCATTTTCATGGCATCTTTATTTTATTTTCATTTTTATTTTTATTTTTATTTTTATTTTTATTTTATTTATTTTTATCTTTTTTTTCCCTACTATTTCTTAGTTTTTATTTAAAAAAAACAAATTTACTACTTTTTGGCCGGAGGTCCACTCGGAAGCAATCTCTTTATCCGTCGAAGAAAGACAGGGATGACTTTCTCTACTTTTCTGGGTGGTGAAATGACCTGTTTTTATTCTCGGGTAGGGGAAGGATTGTCCACATCTCACCTCCCTCATACACCACTCAGGTGGTATTGGGTTTTGTTGTTGTTGTTGTTGTTGTTGATGATGATAAAGATGATAGTGATGAAACTAGAAGAATGATGATGATGGTGAGCAATTATGATTCATGAATGATGATTTCCTAATAATGAATTCGCTATTATGTAGATGATGATGATATAAGAATGATGAATGATAATGAGGATAGATGAAGATTAGGATTTGATAATGATGATATAATGGGTATGATGATTAGATGATTATGGTTATGATTAGGAAAATGATGAAGATGAAATCACATAAAATAACGAGTAGTTATAACCGTTTAAATCGCTAAGTAAATCAGAAAAGAAATGGCGGAGCTTTGATTATGGATGTTATCGGGTTAGCGGGACGTCGCGGGTTCAAAACCCGGACTTGGGCATTTTTTTCTTAAGAGCTACTTCTTTAAGATAGTACTACTATTACCAATATTATTATTATTGTTATTATTACTATTATAATAATAATAATAATAATAATAATAATAATAATAATAATAATAATTATTATTATTATTATTATTATTATTATTATTATCATAAACATTAATATTAGTAATATTATTAATATGATTATTAAAATTATTATCATTAATATTATTATTATCATTATTAAAAAAATTATCATTTTTATTAAAAGTAACATTATTATAAAAATTATTATTTTAACACTATCATTTTTATTATTATTATTATTATTATTATTATTATTATTATTATTATTATTATTATTATTATTATTATTATTATTATTATTATTATTATTATTATTATTATTATTATCATTATTATTATTACTATTATTATTATTGAAATATAACTTTTTATTTATTATTATTTTACCAAGTAAATATTAGTTATACAACACTATACTTAATAACATATAGCATAAAAATATATATAAATTCGTTCGATTACCAGTATATGTGTTAATGTATATATATAAATGATATAGGTTCGTGAATCCAAGGCCAACCCTACACTTGTTCAATGTTGTCATATGTATTTTTACTACAAAATACAGTATAGTGAGTTTCATTTGCTCCCTTTTTAAATGCTTTTTCAATATATATTTTTGGGACTGAGAGTACATGCGCTGCTTTTATAAATGTTTTACCAAATAGACACAGGTTATCGAAACTACATTCTATGGTTGGATTATCGAATCGAATATTACCCCTTTTACTTTGGTAGCCTAAGAATTAGGGAACAGACACCCTAATTGACGCGAATCCTAAAGGTAGATCTACGGGCCCTAACTCCCCCCATACTGGAAAATGGTATGCTTTAGTACTTCGAGTTATTAATACAGATGGATTTCTGTTTTGGGGATATTCTATATGCATTATGTTAACGTCGGTTACCAGGTGTTCAATCCATATGAATGATTTTTAAACACTTGCGAGTGTATGATTATTGAATGAAGGAAATCTTGTGGTCTATTAAAATAATAGAAATGATTGTTTATGATAAACTAATGAACTCACCAACCTTTTGGTTGACACTTGAAAGCATGTTCATTCTCAGGTATGAAAGAAATCTTCCGCTGTGCATTTACTCATTTTAGAGATATTACTTGAAGTCATTCATGACGTATTTCAAAAGCCGTTGCATTCGAGTCGTTGAGTTCATCAAGATTATTATTAAGTCAATTATTGTCGGATATATTATGAAATGGTATGCATGTCGTCAACTTTCGATGTAATGAAAGTTTGTCTTTTAAAAACGAATGCAATATTTGTAAAATGTATCATATAGAGGTCAAGTACCTCGCGATGTAACCAAATGTAATGTATTCGTCCAGATGGATTAGGACGGGTCGCTTCATGTGGTATCAGAGCGGTGGTCTCAGCAAACCAGGTCTTGCATTAGTGTGTCTAACTGATAGTTGTTTAGATGCATTAGTGAGTCTGGACTTTGACCGTGTTTGCATGTTAAAAGTTTTGCTTATCATTTCTTGTCGGAAATTATCTGTTAATCAATCTTAAGTTTTGACACGTGTTTTTTCATTTATTGCATACAAAGTGTATAGACGAATCATATTCTATCATATCTATTACCGTGGATCTTATTTGGAATCTTCCGAAATTTCCTCCATAAATTACGGAATCTTTTTGCTATATATATGTATTCAAGAAGAGGGAGATATCATCCAGTATTTAGCCCTCAATTTATATCACGAAATCATTTCATAACTTTCTGTGATCGCGTAAGATGGCCTCTTCGAATAGACCAAGTTCCTCCAGCTCCGAAGACAGCGTGACGGGAACGCAACAACCGATCAACTACCATGATTTCTTTAGAAAGTGAGGATGGATTCGTGAAATACTTACCCTATAGAGAAATGAAGAAGGTACTCCATATCACGAGCCAAACTTACCACCTAATGTCGGAGTACTAGATCCGCTTACCGACGAACCTATTCGCAACACCGTTTTCACTCTTTTCGCAAGAATTTTCCGCCTCGAAGGTCGACTCGATGTAGTTAAAGATAGGATTCGTCCTCTACTCCCGAATTCTAATCAGATAGGATTATTAGAAGAAGTTAGAAGACTTCGAACCAAATATCAAGAATTGACAAACCTTACGGAAGAATGGGTAGAACTAATTCATAGACTCGAGCATAAAGTAGAAACCCTGGAGGTGATGGTGTTTGATTTGGAAGCTAGGATCGCACCTACTACGCAGGTACCACCATCAATACCAATAGCATCATCAACACCACCAGCACCAGCATCATCCCCATCACCACAAGCTCCGTAAGCACCACAGATACCGAAGAGTACCGAGAATGATGAATTATGAAATATTAATTCATTACGTTCTGTCATGATTAAAAGATATATGTATATATATTTATGTGTATCTCGAGATCGTAATAAAAATTCTTTTCATATTAACTATGACGTGTGAATTTTTAACGGGTAGGTAATACCCGAGAAAGATAAAAGAAGCTTTAAAGGGCTTCTATCATAATTGATTCACATATGCTATCATTCACATCTTTCATCAACGATTTAACAATCGATATCTATAAGGTTTATATTCGATCTATATATCGTCCTACATCGATTATTTTTGTTCTACATCATTTATATTCGTTCTACATGGCAATTATGTAAACTCTAATGTTTTAGAGATTATGTATTCTAGTTCTAATGGTAAAAATCAAATGAGTTTAATATTATATTAACTCATTAAATCCATGATTACATCTGAAGAAAATATATATGTAAGTATATTTTCATAAAGATTGTAATTGAAAATTCTTTTGTACAAACTGTTAATGATGAGAATATTTTAACGGGTAGGTAATACCCGAGGAATATTTAGATTTCACATTAATAAGTTACACTGTACATTCTTCCAATATGATTCAATAGTCATTTACTATCCTATTTACATCCACAGATATATGTATCCGTTCACCGCAGAATAACCGTTTTCATTCAAATTTCATATTTTGATTTTGACATATCAGAATCCAACAAGTGGCATAATGAAGAAAACATTATAAAATTTGTTAGAAACAAACAAATTAACAATGAGAAATTTTGTTAAGAATCCACGCTAACTGTTCCTAGCTAACTGATCCTAGCTAACTGATTACATTTTATTTATCTCAATTTATTTATCGCAATTTATATTCTCGCAATTTTATTTATCGTCATTTAAATTCTGTTATTTATTTTACGCATTTTTAATATCGGGACACGTATACAAGGTTTTGACATATCATATCGACGCATCTATATATATTATTTAGAATAACCATAGACACTCTATATGCAGTAATGATCGAGTTAGCTATACAGGGTTGAGGTTGATTCTACAATAATATATATACTTTGAGTTGTGATTGAGTCTGAGACATGTACACGGGTCACAATACGTATTAATTAATTCGAGTATTATATATTAAACTATATATGAATTATTGGACTGTTACTGTGGGCTATCGACTGTGGACTAATAACATTGGACAATTAAAATGAATTAAAATATTGATTATAACATATGAAACTAAACATTTCTTCAAGTTTGCCACTTAATCTCATCTTAAACCTCATTTGTAACTTGACGATTACAATCTGCGTTCAAACTTTTCATGATTATTGAAAACACCTCAATCCAGAGGATGAACGAAACACACTTCATCTACGGAAGAAAAGATTGATGCATATAGTTATGCACCTGAAAAACTCTCGAAACCTGAGTAAATGTTTAACACGTATCTGTGCTAATTCCTTTAGTGTTATTATTACTCAAAATAACTTGGTGATTCCTTTCAAAGTAACAAATTTTGTCATAGCTCCAGCAAGTCAACTTCGACTTTTCATTCGAAACAACCTTATTATAACCTTGATATATATGCGTACTCATTTATTTTACCGAAGAACCTTTTATATTCCACCATATTATCATCAGAGTTTAATCATCTAAAAACACAATTCTCCTGAAACCACTTCAGATTGATAACCTCCGATTCAGATATGGTAGCATTAAATGCAGAGGGAACAGCAAAATTGTAGATGATCTAAACGGCCAAAAGTTTGATAATAAGGAATGGAAGGTTGGAAATGCTCAATGGAAATTTTAGTACCGAAAAACGGATTATGCAAAACTATGAAGGAAGCCGTGGACAAATTACAAAGACTAAACCTGCCTTCAAAGAATCCAAATGATTCATCATCTACTGAAGTCATTATCGAATACCTTGCTTCTGACTCTAAACTCTTGTGGACAAATTTTCTTCACCATCCTTCGATATTAGAAATTCCAAGATATCATCGTATCTTTCATTATAAATATCCTCCATATTTCTGAAGATATTTTCATAACTATTCTTATCTGAACTCAATTATCTCCTCGTGCTATCTGTGTTACATCATAAAGAAAATTGTTTTAGTTTCTAAAAATTCTATAACCTTCGAGTTTGAATTATGAATGATTCCTGGAGAAGTGTAGGGAATTGAAGCATGAGTTAGTATAATATAATGACGTCAGACCAACGTGGTTATATTACAGTAAGTCATGCTGAATTTCTAATGGAACGTGATGATGGTTCACAGATCTTACCCTCATCATGTGCCATGTTACATAACTCTTTCATTCTACTTAACCTCTAAACATATCTAGAGATTATTTTCTTGATAGTTATATCCTTACCATGATTCCAGCAGTTTGCTAATTAATCATGATATTATATTTTCTTTCTGATTAGAAGATTTCCTTAAATTCCTTGAATTTCGGAAATCCACCATGACTACGTCAAAAGTTCAGACGAAACTTTTCACTCTTTTGTGATAGCTTCACTCGTACGCTTCACATGATCGAATCGTTTTATCTATATTAATCAATAATGATAAAACTCTAACTCATATTCGTCATGAAAACATTTTTATTGTTAGCCATGACGACCTCACTCAAATTTCGGGACGAAATTTCTTTAACGAGTAGGTACTGTAGTGACCCAGAAAATTTCGACTAATTTTAAATCAAACTCTCGATACGATATTGTATTTTCATCATGATAAGCAAAGTCTATTAGGTTGGATCTCAAAAATTTTGAACTGTTTCATATATTCAATTGAACTTCGACCATTTTCGACGATTCACGAACAACTATATGTAAATAGTTACATATATATTTAAATATATATATATATATATATATATATATATATATATATATATATATATATATATATATATATATAATAATATATATATAATATATATATAAATATTACTTGTAAATATAAAATATTATATTTAGTTGTTTAAAAGAATATAATTAATATATTTATTTACTTAAACTTGTTAATTAAGATTTGATATATATATATATATATAGAATGTGTATATTGAAAATGAATGATTTCGAGCCTAATTAGTAAGCGTCAGTAACACTCGGTTGACGTTTCGTTAGTTTTAATATAGATATATTACATGTTCATGAAGGACTAAAATAAAAGTTGAACTGTAAATCGATTACGAAGATGTTAGATTTGTTAAAAATATTTTTACCTTTTTAAGTTTAAATATTAGTACTCCGTACATATAAATTGGAACAGAAAATAAATAATTATCGAACCTTTTTGATCAGGTTTCAAACAGTTAATGAGTGAAATAATTAAATATATTTAATCTAAAAATTTGGGATTTTTAGGAACCCTTTTGTACGTTAACTGTTTAGCAAAGGAGCACGAACTAATACACTTGGAAATAGTGTCGGCAGAGTAAAAGTTCTATACACCCGTAAATGTAAATCATGGTCACTGTTTTTGCCTTTTCTTAATTACCATTCAATTGTTAAATATATGATACATTCATTTTTGGTAAACTACTCACACCAACTTTGTCTTCCCTTTGTTTTTATTTTGATCGATCATTATTGATCAACCTACTCGCCATCTTTGTTCACCATGTACAACCATCGGACCACCCTCCATCACGCCAAACCACCATCCTCAACACTTGTTCCATATAAAACCCACCACTCTCGTGTTTTCTTGTTTCTCCGTCAACCGTCATCACCCTTTATTCCATCACCACTCTACAGCCGATATTGTTGTGATCAAACTCTAAATCGCCATATGTTGAAGCTATATAGAACACAAATGAAACTGTTATTCACCTTCTTGTCGAAAACACCACGAAATAACCACCACAACACCATCACCAAGAACAACCCACAACCATCACCTTGTCCTCGTTTGATCACCAACCACCACTTCAAGCCGTCACCCCCATCCATCACTCGCTATTGCTTCCTGTTTCAGGTTCGACAAAACCACATCGCCATAACCAAACCGACACTTCCATCTCTATCTTCTCTCTCTTCCTTCTATTTCTTCTCACCATAACCGCCACCATGAATAAGCATAGCCATTGCAAACCTTCTGCTTGTTTACTACCACAACCACCACAAATCACTCTAGTGATATTCAGTTCCTTATGTTTTCTGTTATGATTCGAACCATCAACTATCTTCACAACCAAACAGCCACCTCTAATATGGAACCCATGCTGCTACTTCAATAACCTGTTTCTATTTTACTATTATTCGAAAACCATACAATTAAAACCACAGAACCTACTTTACTAGTTCTATTATTCTGGCAAACCATTCCACTATTTCTGTTACAGTAATGATCGAAAATGAAGATGAGGACATGAAGGAGACAATGAATTGTGATGAGATCCTCTCCTGTTTATGTTTACGATTCAAACCAAAACCCACCACATATTTATTATATTCGATCTCCATTGTTATTTCTACTCTCCGTTTCCGTTTATTGATCAAGAACCATACCATATAACCCTACAAACCACCATCAAACTCTATTGCTAACTGCTACAGCGGCTGAGGTATTACTTTTCTGTCAAACCTTTAACGCAAACCAGATTTTCCTACTATTGCTACTATCCTTGTGTTTATAGTTGAAAATCATGAACCTTTAAAAAGGTTAAAGCTAAAGTGGACGTATTTTTATTCTATTAGATATGGCCATTGAGTAGCCTTAACCCTAAATTCAACAATAACTATGACTATCAAAATGCACGAATGTGAATCATGAGGTTGGCTGCCTAGCGTTGAAAGTTAGAATTTATATGTGATTACGTTATGAACTTAACAAATTGTGGTCTATTTTATGTATCTAATTGCAATTTCATTTTGTTTTTTACTCTGTTTTTGAAGTAGACTTTATTTAAATATATATGTGTAAAAATGATATATTTAAATTTGTGTCGTCTTTTTATTTAATTAAACTAGATTAATATAAAAGTTATGATAAAATTAAAATAATTAAACATTGAAAATGATTAGTTAATTAATTGCATTTGAAAATGATTAGTTAATTAATTGCAATTAGATGGCATATGCTAACCTTCTTTAATATAATATGAAATATAATAATATACTAAGATATACTATATCGCGACCCAAATAAATCATACCCTTTTCAATTTGATAGATAGAAAAGGAATAAAAAATATGTTTTCTTGTTCAAGTAAATATTATTAGTGAAATTTGAACATTAAACCTCTAATAGTATATCATTACCTCAACCACTAAACATTGATAGTTTAAAAGTATGAAAGATGATTGAGCTATTTATAGAACTAGGCTTAATACAATATTCTAATTCTTAAAGATCATAATAAATAGATCCTTGCCAATTTTTTACGATAGAAATATGATTATTTAAAGTTTAGTAATCAGGACATGCTTCAGTTTGAAGTTACCATGATCACTTTAAACTTGTAGGGATAACTTTGTTGTGACGAATTATCACTTGTTCTTTTTATATGTCTAATAAACAAAATAATTTGGAAAAGGTAAAGTGGAACAAGTTGTAATCCTTGAAAAGAACTAGAAAGCCGTTTGACGTATGCCTTACCAAGACCCGTCCTGTTATAAACAAAAATTAAACATTATTTATCATAACAAACACTATATTAACTGAAATTATATATACTACTCGTATAAGCTTGTAAATCCGAATGCACAACTTTTGCATCAAAAAAGTATCCTTTTTTCTCTCGCCTACTTCCGCCATACGTATGGCCAAACTATCCCTAGCTAACTCAAGGTGAGTTGGTGTCTGTAGTGCCATAGCCATAACGAGCCATGGTAACCTCCATGACTAAAATAAAAAGCAATGATGGCCGTGTTAACAACAGAAAAGTACAAAGCTGAAATATTTTGTTACTGAGAATTTAATCAATTATTTCAAACTGATGAAGTGATATTTACAATGGGGGATGATTCTAACACACCATTTTTTGATCCTTACACACATATTTTAACCTTTTACTCTTCTAATAATACTTCATTTCTTTAAATTGGTGTGTGAGGAACAAAAAAGGGTGTGTTAGAATCATCCCCCATTTACAATAGCTATAGAAGCCCTTTTATACAATAAAATAAGTATCGGCTAATTTTATTTAAAGTTAAGCTCCAATACTAATTTTAGAATCACTTAATTACATAAGAAAAAGTGGATGTACGTAGCTGTTGCAGCTAGCCGATTGTATCCGTTGAATGCTGATATTTAAGTCATCTTGTGATCCATCTATAAGTAGATATGATGAAGATGACTTTCTTCTTATCCAAAGTCAAACCTTCGCTAAAAGGCCAAACATCTTCTCAAAGTAATATCATTTGTTTTCTAACACTCTCCCTGAAGTTGAATAGTGGGGTATCCGATATTCAACTTGACAAGAACGTCAATGAAGAATCGTTCGTTGACTGATTTGGTGAGGATGTCGGCTAGCTAGTCTTTTGATCTAACGAAAGGGAGAGAAATTATTTCTGGATCTAATTTCTCCCTTATAAAGTGTTTGTCCACTTCAACATGTTTAGTTCGGTCATGTTGAACTAGATTTTCCGAGATGGCAATGGCTGCTTCGTTGTCGCAAAAGATTTTACTAGTATCTTCTGGTGGGCTACTCATATCTGTTAATAGCTTTCATATCCATAATGCATCAGCTACTCCCTTTGTTATCCCTCTAAATTCTGGTTCGGCATTTGATACAGAGACGGCCTTTTGTTTCTTGCTTATCCATGCAACTAGATTTCCTTCGACAAGCGTAAATAAGCCGGATGTAGATCTGTATCCCTTTTTCTCCGGCCCAGCTTGCGTCTGTATATATTTGGGTATTGAGATGCCCATTATTTTTTTAAAAACAACTCCATGTCCAGCTGTTTTCTTCAGATATCTTATAATCCTTATTGAAGCTTCCATGTGGTGAGCCTACGGTCAATGCATGAACTGGTTCATAACTCATACCGCATGAGCTATATCTGGCGGAGTATGGGCAAGTTATATGAATTTTCGTACGATTCTTTAGTATTGGTCTTTATCAGCTAGATCGGCTTCATCTTCCATATGCAGCTGATTTGGGATCATGTGGTTTCAGCTAGTTTGCAATCAGTCATCTCTGTTTCTGCAAGAAGATTGAGTATATATATATATTTTTAACAAATGAATATTTCTAGTTGGGATCGTAAAACTTCAATCCCTAAAAAATATTTAAGTCTGCCTAAGTCTTTCATTTCAAATTCATTGATTAAATTAGTTTTTAAGTTTGAAATTTTCTCTTTATCATTTCCTGTAATTATCATGTCATCAACATAAATAATCAAACATGTAATGAGGTTATTAGATAATCAAACATGTAATGAGGTTATTTCCTTGTTTGAGAAGAAGAGTATGGTATGAGTTACTTTGTCTAAACCATATTTCTTCATAGAATGTAAATTTCCCAAACCAAGCTCGTGGAGATTGTTTCAAATCATACAAGAATTTTTTAATGTGACAAACTTCCCTATTTTCAAAGTTTCTCGCAAGTCCTGGTGGGGCTTCAATAGTACCATCGGGTATGTGTTTTATTGTAAACACCCATCGACATCCTACAGGATTCTTACCTTAAGAAATGACACATTTTCCCATGTGTCATTTGTCTTTAAGGCTTCCATCGCCTTTATCCAGTTTGTTGACTATAAGGCTTGTTCCACATAAGTTAGGGCCTGTTTACTTGTGCCTTAATTGACTTAATTGTCTGGGTAAATTATTCGGTCAGTTTTTTTGCTTGTTTACTTAGTACTTTTTGAGTCACCATATCCAAATGAAGGGATTTTTGGGACACCCAAATGTAGTGACCCGAACTTTTCCATGTTTATATATATATATATATATATATATATATATATATATATATATATATATATATATATATATATATATATATATATATATATATATTAAATGAAATTGTTATTTACATGATTAAGTATTTCCAACATGTTAAGCAATCAAACTTGTTAAGACTTGATTAATTGAAATAGGTTTCATATAGACAATTGACCACCCAAGTTGACCGGTGATTCACGAACGTTAAAACTTGTAAAAACTATACGTCGACATATATATGGTTATATATATAGTTAACATGATATTATGATAAGTAAACATATCATTAAGTATATTAATAATGAACTACATATGTAAAAACAAGACTACTAACTTAATGATTTTGAAACGAGACATATATGTAACGATTATCGTTGTAACGACATTTAATGTATATATATATATATATATATATATATATATATATATATATATATATATATCATATTAAGAGATATTCGTACATCATAATATCATGATAATATAATAATTTAAAATTTCATTTGATATTATAAACATTGGGTTAACAACATTTAACAAGATCGTTAACCTAAAGGTTTCAAAACAACATTTACATGTAACGACTAACGATGACTTAACGACTCAGTTAAAATGTATATACATGTAGTATTTTAATATGTAATCATACACTTTTGAAAGACTTCAAGACACTTATCAAAATACTTCTACTTAACAAAAATGCTTACAATTACATCCTCGTTCAGTTTCATCAACAATTCTACTCGTATGCACCCGTATTCGTACTCGTACAATACACAGCTTTTAGATGTATGTACTATTGGTATATACACTCCAATTATCAGCTCTTAGCAGCCCATGTGAGTCACCTAACATATGTGGGAACAATCATTTGGCAACTAGCATGAAATATCTCATAAAATTACAAAAATATGAGTAATCATTCATGACTTATTTACATGAAAACAAAATTACATATCCTTTATATCTAATCCATACACCAACGACCAAAAAAACCTACAAACACTTTCATTCTTCAATTTTCTTCATCTAATTGATCTCTCTCAAGTTCTATCTTCAAGTTCTAAGTGTTCTTCATAAATTCCAAAAGTTCTAGTTTCATAAAATCAATAATACTTCCAAGTTTGCTAGCTTACTTCCAATCTTGTAGAATGATCATCCAACCTCAAGAAATCTTTCTTATTTATAGTAAGATATCTTTCTAATACAAGGTAATACTCATATTCAAACTTTGATTCAATTTCTATAACTATAACAATCTTATTTCGAGTGGAAATCTTACTTGAACTTGTTTTTCGTGTCATGATTCTGCTTCAAGAACTTTCAAGCCATCCAAGGATCCTTTGAAGCTAGATCTATTTTTCTCATTTCTAGTAGGCTTATCCAAGGAACTTAAGGTATTAATGATGTTCATAACATCATTCGATTCATACATATAAAGCTATCTTATTCGAAGGTTTAAACTTGTAATTACTAGAACATAGTTTAGTTAATTCTAAACTTGTTCGCAAATAAAAGTTAATCCTTCTAACTTGACTTTTAAAATCAACTAAACACATGTTATATATCTATATGATATGCTAACTTAATGATTTAAAACCTGAAAACACGAAAAACACCGTAAAACCGGATTTACGCCGTCGTAGTAACACCGCGGGCTGTTTTGGGTTAGTTAATTAAAAACTATGACAAACTTTGATTTAAAAGTTGTTATTCTGGGAAAATGATTTTTATTATGAACATGAAACTATATCCAAAAATTATGGTTAAACTCAAAGTGGAAGTATGTTTTCTAAAATGGTCATCTAGACGTCGTTCTTTCGACTGAAATGACTACCTTTACAAAAACGACTTGTAACTTATTTTTCCGACTATAAACCTATACTTTTTCTGTTTAGATTCATAAAATAGAGTTCAATATGAAACCATAGCAATTTGATTCACTCAAAACGGATTTAAAATGAAGAAGTTATGGGTAAAACAAGATTGGATAATTTTTCTCATTTTAGCTACGTGAAAATTGGTAACAAATCTATTCCAACCATAACTTAATCAACTTGTATTGTATATTATGTAATCTTGAGATACCATAGACACGTATACAATGTTTCGACCTATCATGTCGACACATCTATATATATTTCGGAACAACCATAGACACTCTATATGTGAATGTTGGAGTTAGCTATACAGGGTTGAGGTTGATTCCAAAATATATATAGTTTGAGTTGTGATCAATACTGAGATACGTATATACTGGGTCGTGGATTGATTCAAGATAATATTTATTGATTTATTTATGTACATCTAACTGTGGACAACTAGTTGTAGGTTACTAACGAGGACAGCTGACTTAATAAACTTAAAACATCAAAATATATTAAAAGTGTTGTAAATATATTTTGAACATACTTTGATATATATGTATATATTGTTATAGGTTCGTGAATCGACCAGTGGCCAAGTCTTACTTCCCGATGAAGTAAAAATCTGTGAAAGTGAGTTATAGTCCCACTTTTAAAATCTAATATTTTTGGGATGAGAATACATGCAAGTTTTATAAATGATTTACAAAATAGACACAAGTACGTGAAAGTACATTCTATGGTTGAATTATCGAAATTGAATATGCCCCTTTTTATTAAGTCTGGTAATCTAAGAATTAGGGAACAGACACCCTAATTAACGCGAATCCTAAAGATAGATCTATTGGGCCTAACAAACCCCATCCAAAGTACCGGATGCTTTAGTACTTCGAAATTTATATCATATCCGAAGGGTGTCCCGGAATGATGGGGATATTCTTATATATGCATCTTGTTAATGTCGGTTACTAGGTGTTCACCATATGAATGATTTTTATCTCTATGTATGGGATGTGTATTGAAATATGAAATCTTGTGGTCTATTGTTACGATTTGATATATATAGGTTAAACCTATAACTCACCAACATTTTTGTTGACGTTTAAAGCATGTTTATTCTCAGGTGAATACTAAGAGCTTCCGCTGTTGCATACTAAAATAAGGACAAGATTTGGAGTCCATGTTTGTATGATATTGTGTAAAAACTGCATTCAAGAAACTGATTTCGATGTAACATATTTGTATTGTAAACCATTATGTAATGGTCGTGTGTAAACAGGATATTTTAGATTATCATTATTTGATAATCTACGTAAAGCTTTTTAAACCTTTATTTATGAAATAAAGGTTATGGTTTGTTTTAAAAATGAATGCAGTCTTTGAAAAACGTCTCATATAGAGGTCAAAACCTCGCAACGAAATCAATTAATATGGAACGTTTTTAATCAATAAGAACGGGACATTTCAGTTGGTATCCGAGCGTTGGTCTTAGAGAACCAGAATTTTGCATTAGTGTGTCTTATCGAGTTTGTTAGGATGCATTAGTGAGTCTGGACTTCGACCGTGTTTACTTGAAAAATGATTGCTTAACAAATTTTGTTGGAAACTATATATTTTTAACATGTGAATATTATGTGATATATTAATCTCTTAACGCGTTTGATATTATGTGATAGATGTCTACCTCTAGAACAAGTCCCATTGACTCACCTAATAATAATGAAGAGTCAAATGTAAATTGGAATGATTCATGGACTGATTCACAAGTTCCCGAAGAGGAACCGGAAGAAGAGTCGGAACCGGAAGAAGAATCGGAACTGGAAGAAGAATCGGAACCGGAAGAAGAAATAGAACCAGTGGGGGAAATAATAAAACGGTTAAGTAGAAGAAAATCCTCAACCAACCGACCAAAGTTAATTATGGTCAATGGTGTTTCCGCCAAGGAAGCAAAGTATTGGGAGGATTACCAATTCTCCGATGAATCGGATCCCGACAAGGATTCCGATGATGTTATAGAAATTACCCCAACACAATTTAATAAGGCAAAAGAGAACAATAAGGTAAAGGGCATAAAAATAGAGAAATCTGATTCCAACCCCGATGAACTTTATATGTATCGTCAACACCCGTATTTCTTAAGTTGTAACAATAACCCGGGAACCTCTAAACCACCAGGTTTTTCTAAACCAATGTGGAAAACGACGGCTCGTATTAGGGGAACATCATATATCCCTAGAAACTTGGCAAAACGAACCAAAACCGAAGAAGAAGAAATGAGCGAGTCGGAATAAGATAGTTGTATTCGTGTGGTGTAATATATGTAATATAGTGTGCTTATGCTTTATGATATATTTAAAAATTGCTTGTATTAATAAGTATTTTTTTTATGAATCTAACTCTTGTCTATTTTACAGTATAAAAACACAAAATGGATAGACAACCCAATATTTTAAGAGACCTACCCGGAGACATGATTGATGAAATCTTGTCTAGAGTCGGTCAGAACTCTTCGGCACAACTATTTACGGTGAAATCAGTTTGTAAGACATTCGAAGAACGTTCCAAGAATGTCTTGGTTAATAAGATACTTTCATTTGAAAGATGGAGGATATCACATTGGGAAACCCATAAGTTATGATGTGTTTACTTTGACGCATATATTGCGGGGAACCCAAATTCTATTTTACGCAACGGGTTAAGAAATTATTTTGACTCAATGTATTCGAATATAGGACTTCATGATTTAGAAAAAGCGGCTAACATGCAACATAAAGAAGCATGCTATGCTTACGGGTTAGTAATGTTCGCTTCTCACCAAAGTGAGAAAAAGAACATCGGGCTACAACTATTAAACAAAACGTTCCCAAAAGTGACGGAGTCGGTAATTGGGGTAAGAAATGAGGTTTTTAGATTGTTAAGGGACTGTTGGATATTACGTAACCCTCTTCCCTTTGACGACATTACAACACGCTGTCTTATCAACGACCATAACGGTTATGTTCCACAAGACCAAGGATGGGAAGTAGTCATAGTAAAACCAGAATGCATGACTTGTTTCTGGATGTATGAATTACGTGTCTTTATTGCCTTTACTGAACGACTTGTGTACTAGCTAGAATTATCTTCACAACTATCTTGTATCAAAGTTATTGTGTGCTATATTTCATGCTATATGTAAAATAAGCGGTATTGTAAGTTTGTAAAATATTGTGTAAAAGTTTGAACGCAAAATATTATTATAATCAGTTTTTCATATAGAATTGTAGTAGTTGAATTGTATATTAGCTACTAAGTATGAACTTAACGGGTAGGTACTACCCGAATTTAAACTTATAAAACGCTAATATGAAGAATAAGCTTTTATAAATGAGTTCATATTATGCTACGAGATACTATTGACTACTCTTAATATTCTGTATGATTAACTTGTTTCATTTGACTATTTGAAGGAAATGGCACCGACTACTCGACAAACCTTGAATATGAGCGAAGAGGAATTTCGTGCCTTTCTTGCTTCAAACATAGCCGCAGTACAGGCTGCGCTACATACCAACAATAACCTTGGATCTAGCAGTACAGGAAATCGTGTAGGATGCACCTACAAAGAATTCACTGCCTGCAAACCTTTAGAATTTGATGGAACCGAAGGACCGATCGGATTGAAACGGTGGACCGAGAAGG
The DNA here is from genome assembly GCF_046630445.1 of Rutidosis leptorrhynchoides. NCBI lineage: Eukaryota > Viridiplantae > Streptophyta > Magnoliopsida > Asterales > Asteraceae > Rutidosis > Rutidosis leptorrhynchoides. Next base: position 404,243,395 of record NC_092336.1, on the reverse strand, counting down.
TTGAATCGGTGTTTGCCATAAGTAAGTGTACTGAAGAGGACAAAGTAAAGTACGCTACGCATACCTTCACAGGTTCTGCGTTAACATGGTGGAATACCTATCTAGAGCAAGTGGGACAAGATGATGCGTACGCACTACCGTGGTCAGTATTCAAGCACTTGATGAACGAGAAGTACCGTCCCAGAACCGAGGTCAATAAGCTCAAGATAGAACTTAGAGGGTTACGAACCCAAGGATTTGATATTACCACATACGAAAGACGATTCACAGAATTGTGCCTATTGTGTCCGGGAGCGTTCGAAGATGAGGAAGAGAAGATCGACGCGTTTATGAAAGGATTACTGGAAAGAATCCAAGAAGATATAAGTTCACACGAGCCCGCCTCCATACAACAGGCATGTAGAATGGCTCACAAACTAGTGAACCAGATTGAGGAAAGAATTAAAGAACAGACGGCTGAAGAGGCCAATATGAAGCAAGTCAAAAGAAAGTGGGAGGAAAACGGTGATAAGAATCACCAATACAACAACAACAACAATTACAATAATAATCGCAACAACTATCCCAACAATCGCAACATCAATCGTAACTACAACAAACGGCCCAACAACAACAACAACAACAACAGCAACAACAACAACAACAACAACAACAACAATAGCAACTACAACAATCATCCCAACAACAATAACAACCGCAACAACAACAACAATCAGAAGCAGCTATGCCAAAGGTGTGAAAAGTATCACTCGGGGTTCTGCACCAAATTTTGCAACAAGTGTAAAAGAAATGGTCATAGCGCGGTGAAGTGTGAGGTCTACGAACCAGGGGTTAACAGAACTAAAGGAACAAATGGTGTCGGAACGAGTAATGGCGGAGCAAGTAGTGTCGGAGCAAGTTATGCCAATGTAGTTTGTTATAAATGTGGAAAACCGGGCCACATTATTAGAAATTGCCCGAACCAGGAGAACACGAATGGACAAGGCCGCGGAAGAGTTTTCAATATTAATACGGCAGAGGCACAGGAAGACCCGAAGCTTGTTACGGGTACGTTTCTTATTGACAATAAATCTGCTTACGTTTTATTTGATTCGGGTGCGGATAGAAGCTATATGAGTAGAGATTTTTGTGCTAAATTAAGTTGTCCATTGACGCCGTTGGATAGTAAATTTTTACTCGAATTAGCAAACGGTAAATTAATTTCAGCAGATAATATATGCCGGAATCGAGAAATTAAACTGGGTAGCGAAATATTTAAGATTGATTTGATACCAGTAGAGTTAGGGAGTTTTGATGTAATAGTTGGAATGGACTGGCTGAAGAAGGTGAAAGCAGAGATCGTATGTTATAAAAATGCAATTCGCATTGTACGAGAAGAAGGAGAACCCTTAATGGTGTACGGAGAAAAGGGCAACATGAAGCTACATCTTATTAGTAATTTGAAGGCACAAAAACTAATAAGAAAAGGTTGCTATGCTGTTCTAGCACACGTCGAGAAAGTACAAACTAAAGAAAAGAGCATCAATGATGTTCCCGTCGCAAAAGAATTTCCCGATGTATTTCCGAAAGAATTACCGGGACTACCTCCACATCGATCTGTTGAATTTCAAATAGATCTTGTACCAGGAGCTGCACCAATAGCTCGTGCTCCTTATAGACTCGCACCCAGCGAGATGAAAGAACTGCAAAGCCAACTGCAAGAACTATTAGAACGTGGTTTCATTCGACCAAGCACATCACCATGGGGAGCTCCTGTTTTGTTTGTCAAGAAGAAGGATGGTACATTTAGGTTGTGTATTGACTACAGAGAGTTGAACAAACTTACCATCAAAAACCGTTATCCACTGCCGAGAATTGACGACTTATTTGATCAACTACAAGGCTCGTCAGTTTAGTCGAAGATTGATTTACGTTCTGGATATCATCAAATGCGAGTAAAGGAGGATGATATTCCAAAAACTGCTTTTAGGACGCGTTATGGTCATTACGAGTTTATGGTTATGCCGTTTGGATTGACTAACGCACCAGCTGTGTTCATAGACCTTATGAACCGAGTGTGTGGGCCATATCTTGACAAGTTTGTCATTGTTTTCATCGATGACATACTTATTTACTCAAAGAATGATCAAGAGCACGAAGAACATTTGAGAAAAGTGCTAGAAGTATTGAGGAAAGAAAAACTGTACGCTAAGTTTTCAAAGTGTGCATTTTAGTTAGAAGAAGTTCAATTCCTCGGTCACATAGTGAACAAAGAAGGTATCCAGGTGGACTCGGCAAAGATCGAAACCGTTGAAAAGTGGGAAACCCCAAAAACTCCGAAGCATATACGTCAATTTTTAGGATTTGCTGGTTACTACAGAAGATTCATCCAAGATTTCTCCAAAATAGCAAAACCCTTGACTGCATTAACGCATAAAGGGAAGAAATTTGAATGGAAGGATGAACAAGAGAAGGCGTTTCAATTATTGAAGAAAAAGCTAACTACTGCACCTATATTGTCATTGCCTGAAGGGAATGATGATTTTGTGATTTATTGTGATGCATCAAAGCAAGGTCTCGGTTGTGTATTAATGCAATGGACGAAGGTGATTGCTTATGCGTCTAGACAATTGAAGATTCACGAGCAAAATTATACGACGCATGATTTGGAATTAGGCGCGGTTGTTTTTGCATTAAAGACTTGGAGGCACTACTTATATGGGGTCAAAAGTATTATATATACCGACCACAAAAGTCTTCAACACATATTTAATCAGAAATAACTGAATATGAGGCAGCGTAGGTGGATTGAATTATTGAATGATTACGACTTTGAGATTCGTTACCACCCGGGGAAGGCAAATGTGGTAGCCGACGCCTTGAGCAGAAAGGACAGAGAACCAATTCGAGTAAAATCTATGAATATAATGATTCACACTAACCTTACTACTCAAATAAAGGAGGCGCAACAAGGAGTTTTAAAAGAGGGAAATTTAAAGGATGAAATACCCAAAGGATCGGAGAAGCATCTTAATATTCGGGAAGAAGGAACCCGGTATAGGGCTGAAAGGATTTGGGTACCAAAATTTGGAGATATGAGAGAAATGGTACTTAGAGAAGCTCATAAAACCAGATACTCAATACATCCTGGAACGGGGAAGATGTACAAGGATCTTAAGAAACATTTTTGGTGGCCAGGTATGAAAGCCGATATTGCTAAATATGTAGGAGAATGTTTGACGTGTTCTAAGGTCAAAGCTGAACATCAGAAACCATCAGGTCTACTACAACAACCTGAAATCCCGGAATGGAAATGGGAAAACATTACCATGGATTTCATTACTAAATTGCCAAGGACTGCAAGTGGTTATGATACTATTTGGGTAATAGTTGATCGTCTCACCAAGTCAGCACACTTCCTGGCAATAAGAGAAGATGACAAGATAGAGAAGTTAGCAAGACTGTATTTGAAGGAAGTCGTCTCCAGACATGGAATACCAATCTCTATTATCTCTGATAGGGATGGCAGATTTATTTCAAGATTCTGGCAGACATTACAGCAAGCATTGGGAACTCGTCTAGACATGAGTACTGCCTATCATCCACAAACTGATGGGCAGAGCGAAAGGACAATACAAACTCTTGAAGACATGCTACGAACTTGTGTTATTGATTTCGGAAACAGTTGGGATCGACATCTACCGGTAGCAGAATTTTCCAACAACAGCTACCATTCAAGCATTGAGATGGCGCTGTTTGAAGCACTTTATGGTAGAAAGTGCAGGTCTCCGATTTGTTGGAGTGAAGTGGGGGATAGACAGATTACGGGTCCAGAGATAATACAAGAAACTACCGAGAAAATCATCCAAATTCAACAAAGATTGAAAACCACCCAGAGTCGACAAAAGAGCTACACGGACAGTAAAAGAAAAGATATAGAGTTTGAAATTGGAGAAATGGTCATGCTTAAGGTTTCACCTTGGAAAGGCGTTGTTCGATTTGGTAAACGGGGTGAACTAAATCCAAGGTACATTGGACCATTCAAGATTATAGATCGTGTCGGACCAGTAGCTTACAACTGGAGCTACCTCAACAACTCGCGGCTGTACATAACACTTTCCACGTCTCAAATTTGAAGAAATATTTTGCTAAAGAAGATCTCACTATTCCGTTGGACGAAATCCAAATCAATGAAAAACTTCAATTCATTGAAGAACCCGTCGAAATAATGGATCGTGAGGTTAAGAGACTTAAACAAAACAAGATACCGATTGTTAAGGTTCGAAGGAATGCTCGTAGAGGACCCGATTTCACCTGGGAGCGTGAAGATCAGATGAAGAAGAAATACCCGCATTTATTTCCAGAAGATACGTCAACACCTCCAACTGCTTAAAATTTCGGGACTAAATTTATTTAACGGGTAGGTACTATAGTGACCCAAACTTTTCCATGTTTATATATATATTAAATGAAATTGTTATTTACATGATTAAGTGTTTCTAACATGTTAAGCAGTCAAACTTGTTAAGACTTGATTAATTGAAATAGGTTTCATATAGACAATTGACCACCCAAGTTGACCGGTGATTCACGAACGTTAAAACTTGTAAAAACTATACGACGACATATATATGGTTATATATATAGTTAACATGATATTATGATAAGTAAACATATCATTAAGTATATTAATAATGAACTACATATGTAAAAACAAGACTACTAACTTAATGATTTTGAAACGAGACATATATGTAACGATTATCGTTGTAACGACATTTAATGTATATATATATATATATATATATATATATATATATATATATATATATATATATATATATATATATATATATATATATCATATTAAGAGATATTCGTACATCATAATATCATGATAATATAATAATTTAAAATCTCATTTGATATTATAAACATTGGGTTAACAACATTTAACAAGATCGTTAACCTAAAGGTTTCAAAACAACACTTACATGTAACGACTAACGATGACTTAACGACTCAGTTAAAATGTATATACATGTAGTGTTTTAATATGTATTCATATACTTTTGAAAGACTTTAAGACAATTATCAAAATACTTCTACTTAACAAAAATTCTTACAATTACATCCTCGTTCAGTTTCATCAACAATTCTACCCGTATGCACCCGTATCCGTACTCGTACAATACACAGCTTTTAGATGTATGTACTATTGGTATATACACTCCAATTATCAGCTCTTAGCAGCCCATGTGAGTCACCTAACACATGTGGGAACCATCATTTGGCAACTAGCATGAAATATCTCATAAAATTACAAAAATATGAGTAATCATTCATGACTTATTTACATGAAAACAAAATTACATATCCTTTATATCTAATCCATACACCAACGACCAAAAATACCTACAAACACTTTCATTCTTCAATTTTCTTCATCTAATTGATCTCTCTCAAGTTCTATCTTCAAGTTCTAAGTGTTCTTCATAAATTCCAAAAGTTCTAGTTTCATAAAATCAAGAATACTTCCAAGTTTGCTAGCTTACTTCCAATCTTGTAGAGTGATCATCCAACCTTAAGAAATCTTTCTTATTTACAGTAAGATATCTTTCTAATACAAGGTAATACTCATATTCAAACTTTAATTCAATTTCTATAACTATAACAATCTTATTTCGAGTGGAAATCTTACTTGAACTTGTTTTTCGTGTCATGATTCTGCTTCAAGAACTTTCAAGCCATCCAAGGATCCTTTGAAGCTAGATCTATTTTTCTCATTTCTAGTAGGCTTATCCAAGGAACTTGAGGTAGTAATGATGTTCATAACATCATTCGATTCATACATATAAAGCTATCTTATTCGAAGGTTTAAACTTGTAATCACTAGAACATAGTTTAGTTAATTCTAAACTTGTTCGCAAATAAAAGTTAATCCTTCTAACTTGACTTTTAAAATCAACTAAACACATGTTCTATATCTATATGATATGATAACTTAATGATTTAAAACCTGGAAACACGAAAAACACCGTAAAACCGGATTTACGCCGTCGTAGTAACACCGCGGGCTGTTTTGGGTTAGTTAATTAAAAACTATGACAAACTTTGATTTAAAAGTTGTTCTTCTGGGAAAATGATTTTTATTATGAACATGAAACTATATCCAAAAATTATGGTTAAACTCAAAGTGGAAGTATGTTTTCTAAAATGGTCATCTAGACGTCGTTCTTTCGACTGAAATGACTACCTTTAAAAAAATGACTTGTAACTTATTTTTCCGACTATAAACCTATACTTTTTCTGTTTAGATTCATAAAATATAGTTCAATATGAAACCATAGCAATTTGATTCACTCAAAACGGATTTAAAATGAAGAAGTTATGGGTAAAACAAGATTGGATAATTTTTCTCATTTTAGCTACGTGAAAATTGGTAACAAATCTATTCCAACCATAACTTAATCAACTTGTATTGTATATTATGTAATCTTGAGATACCATAGACACGTATACAATGTTTCGACCTATCATGTCGACACATCTATATATATTTCGGAACAACCATAGACACTCTATATGTGAATGTTGGAGTTAGCTATACAGGGTTGAGGTTGATTCCAAAATATATATAGTTTGAGTTGTGATCAATACTGAGATACGTATACACTGGGTCGTGGATTGATTCAAGATAATGTTTATCGATTTATTTATGTACATCTAACTGTGGACAACTAGTTGTAGGTTTCTAACGAGGACAACTGACTTAATAAACTTAAAACATCAAAATATATTAAAAGTGTTGTAAATATATTTTGAACATACTTTGATATATATGTATATATTGTTATAGGTTCGTGAATCGACCAGTGGCCAAGTCTTACTTCCCAACGAAGTAAAAATCTGTGAAAGTGAGTTATAGTCCCACTTTTAAAATCTAATATTTTTGGGATGAGAATACATGCAGGTTTTATAAATGATTTACAAAATAGACACAAGTACGTGAAACTACATTCTATAGTTGAATTATCAAAATTGAATATGCCCCTTTTTATTAAGTCTGGTAATCTAAGAATTAGGGAACAGACACCCTAATTGACGCGAATCCTAAAGATAGATCTATTGGGCCTAACAAACCCCATCCAAAGTACCGGATGCTTTAGTACTTCGAAATTTATATCATATCCGAAGGGTGTCCCGGAATGATGGGGATATTCTTATATATGCATCTTGTTAATGTCGGTTACCAGGTGTTCACCATATGAATGATTTTTATCTCTATGTATGGGATGTGTATTGAAATATGAAATCTTGTAGTCTATTGTTACGATTTGATATATATAGGTTAAACCTATAACTCACCAACATTTTTGTTGATGTTTAAAGCATGTTTATTCTCAGGTGAATACTAAGAGCTTCCGCTGTTGCATACTAAAATAAGGACAAGATTTGGAGTCCATGTTTGTATGATATTGTGTAAAAACTGCATTCAAGAAACTGATTTCGATGTAACATATTTGTATTGTAAACCATTATGTAATGGTCATGTGTAAACAGGATATTTTAGATTATCATTATTTGATAATCTACGTAAAGCTTTTTAAACCTTTATTTATGAAATAAAGGTTATGGTTTGTTTTAAAAATGAATGCAGTCTTTGAAAAACGTCTCATATAGAGGTCAAAACCTCGCAACCAAATCAATTAATATGGAACGTTTTTAATCAATAAGAACGGGACATTTCACCAAAAAAGTAGTGTCCTCCCCCTATGGACACTTTAATTCCATTATTTTTCCAAAATTAACCACCATTAATTCTTCCTTGCACGCCATTATTTCTTCACCTTCATCATTAACTCATTATGTATCTCTGCATCACTATTGCCCAGGTTTCTTTATACCTTCATCATATTCTATGATATTTTGTTTTATTTATTAAATTTTCTTTTATATCTATGATTTTTTATTTGATAATTCCATAGATCTACCTGTATTTTTGATCGGAAGTTGCAGGTTCATAGAGGAATTTGACCGGAAGTGACAGATTTGAATGAAAGTGGCAGATTCATATCGCAATGGGAGTCACCAAAAAAACAGGTGACAAATACGAAGATGGAAAGATTTTTTTGTCGAACCTGTTCCTGTTTTGCTAACTCTATAATATGGAGTATTTGTTTTTAGGTTTTTCAACTTTGGGGTGTTGAGTTGAAGATGATTCATGAACTTGATCTCACTAATAATTGGTTGATGCCTCATCGCCTTTAATCGAAATATGATTGGATTATTATTATTATTCCTTTGGTGTTAACTAATAATAACGAATAATGATACTATTATTTTAGTAATTGTTTTATAAATTACAAGTATAAAATTTGATGACAGTATTCATGTGATTGTAGTTTCGTGTGATTGTAGTGTCAGGGGTGGATCGTGCCGGAAGGTTTTAGGATTGTCGTGTTGGTACATTGTTTAGTATCACTTTTATTTGTCGTGGTAGGCTTGTTGATTCGTCATTGGTCTTATTTCTTGTAATCGTTTTAATACCTAGCATCTTGCTTGTCATACCCCGTCCAAATCCACCTGGACGAAGTCATCAACATCTGGTCCCATTGCGAGGTACTGACCTAAATATGCCATGAATGACTCCAAGTAATATCTTTAAAATGAGCAAATGCACATCGGAAGATTTCTTTCATACCTGAGAATAAACATGCTTAAAAGTGTCAACCAAAAGGTTGGTGAGTTCATAGGTTTATCATAAACAATCATTTCAACAATTTCAATAGACCACAAGATTTCAATTTATAAATAATCATACACTCGCAAGTGTATAAAACCATTCTATAAGTTGTGGGCACCCGGTAACTAGCCTTAACAAAAGTGTATACCCCTGAGTTATAATAATATGTGCACCGAATCAAGTGCGTTTCATTAACCTCGAAGTACTAAACACCCGTTCTTCTAAGTCAAAATCCATGACTAGTGCAACATTCTGGGTGGGGGTGTAAAACCCGATAGATCTATCTTTAGAATTCGCGCCTACCAGTTCATAAACCAATAGTTAAAGTTACCAAGCTAGAGGATTTTTGATTCAAACCCACGTAGAATTAATTTTAGTACTTGTGCCTATTTCGTAAAACAGTTATAAAATAGTGCATGTATTCTCAGCCCAAAAATATAGATTGCAAAAGCAATTAAAAAGGGAGCTATGAAAACTCACGATACGATATTTTGTAGTAAAAATATGCATACGACGACAATGAACAAGTGCAGTGTTGACCTCAGATTCACGAACTTATATCATATATATATATATATATATATATGTATATATGTATTATATATATATATATATATATATATATGTATATATATATATATATATATGTATATATAAATGTATATATGTATATATATATGTATATATGTATATATATGTATATATGTATATATATGTATATATCTATATATATATATATATATATATATATATATATATATATATATTAACACGTATAATTGAAATCGAACAAATTTATGTATTTATTCTTAGTGATCTAATTATTATATTTAATAATTTATAGGTTTCATTAATAATTTAGTTAGATATATTTACTTTATTTACTTTAGATAAATAAATATTATTTGTTATAAAAATATTAATATAGTTATGTTATATGTATTAAATATATTTTTATATAATTAATATTTATTTGTTATAGTATTAATAGTAGGAATAATATTAATAATAATGATACTTATAATAATAATAATGATAATACTAATAATAATATTAATATTGATAATAAAAATGATAATAATAATAAAATATATAAAAATTTTAATAATGATAGTAATAATAATAAAATAAAAAGGGTGTATTATTTTTATAATAAAACACTAATTTTTGATAAAAATTCTTAATACTAATAATACTTAATAATAATAATACTTGTTAATAAGTATATTAATGTTAATAATAGTAATAAAAATAATGACAACTTTAATAATTATAATGATAGTTTTAATGATAATAAAATGATAGTTTTAATAATACTAATAATAATACTACATTAATAATAAAAATGATAAAATTATTAATAATAATAATAATAATAATAATAATAATAATAATAATAATAATAATAATAATAATAATAATAATAATAATAATAATAATAATAATTATAGAATACAACCTTTGAAGAAACAAGCATTTAAAAAGAAACGCCACTGCCCAGGTTCGAACCCGCAACCTCTCATTCCCCAACCACACACCCAAACCATTGAACCATTGCTTACTTTCTAGTTATTACGCGAACATTTATATAATTAACATGTACGAAACTGTTATCATATTCATTATACTTCTATCATCATCATCTATCATCATACTATCATCATCTTTCCTTCATCATCATCATAATCTTAACAACATCATCTTAATCATCAACATCACAGCTTACCATCATCTTCATCGTCGACCTCCATCTTCATTATCCATGACTCGCTATCATCATCATCATTCGGTTTCTTCCTTCTTCGTCATTATAATCATTTTCACAGAATCGTTATCATCTCACTTCATCATCATCATTTTCGTTACCCAGCTACTGTTCATCTTCTTCTTTTCGCGTTTCATTTGTAAAACAAAAAACTAGTAGTGCAGCAGCAATTTTTGACTGTTTGTTGGTGGTTTTCTATCGAAAAAGAAGCTAAACAGATGGGTTACAGTAGCGAACAGCAAAACAATAAGTTGCAGTTTTATGAAAGTGATGGTGGTGGTTTTGGGTTTGAACATTAAGAGAAATTTCAGAAGTGATGGTGTTTGTTTGCTCACGAGGGTGGGGTTGTTCTCAACGAGATTAGAGAGAGAGGAGATGGTGCTCACAGTGAAGGGTGGCGAGGTGATTGGTGGTTCATGGTGGTTGTATGACAACCAAAATAGTAACAGCAAAAATGGTCGAGTAGCAATATCAGGAACACACACTAGCTGCAATTTGTGGCTGTTGTGGTGTGGTGCACAACAAGATCAATGAGGAAGCAGGAGTTAAGAATACAAGGTGGTGATTGGTGTTTGTTGATGGCCTTGGTGATCGATCATATGTATAATAGATGGATGAGAACATAAAAACAATAGCAAGTAGTCATCAAACACTAATGACAGTGGGTTTCAATCGTATGGCAGTTACCCGTTTGATGGTGGTGTTGTAGGTTGAAGATGGTAGTAATGATGGTGGTTGTTGTGGTTATGAAGAAGAGGGAGGACATGGTGGTTCCCGGTGGTGGCGGTATGAAAGTGAAATTGTGATGGCGGGTTGTCAAAGAAGAAAGGTAATAGGAGTGGGTTTGAGGTGGTGGTGTTTATCTTGCATATGTATATGCATTTATATATATAAATCCCGTATGTTTCTTAATGGTGAGGAGTTCAAACAAAGAAAAACACTAGCTCCTAATAATAATATAATAATACAAATTGACATTCAATTTAAGAAATTTAAACGTGCACAAACTTTACAGCTGTTTTAATTGATATTATCTGCCGACAGTTTATCAAGGATGGCTATATTGTGTCAAGTGCTATACAGTTAACGTATAAAAGTGTTCCTAAAAATCTCAAATTTTTAGCTTAAATATATTTAATTATTTCAATCATTAACTGTATAAAACCTGATCAAAAAGGTTCGTTGATTATTTTTTTTCTGTTCTATTAATATGTACGGAGTACTAAAATTTAATCTAAAAAAGTAAAAATATTTTTATCAAATCTAAAATCTTCGTAATCGATTCATAGTTCAACTTTTATTTTAAATTTTCTTAAAATCATATTAGATCTATATGAACACTAGCGAAATGCCAACCGAGTATTACAATCATTTACTATTTAAGCTCGAATCATTTATTTTCAATATACTATATGTATATATAAATACATTTTAATATCAGATTTATTATATAACTAAATATATTAAATATATATTTTCAAATAAATAAATTTAATATTTAATGTTATATATTTACAATTAATATTCATGTATATATATACATATATACATATATATATATATATATATATATATATATATATATATATATATATATATATATATATATATATACCTATATATAGGTATATATTTATATATAATAATATTTCTCATTACAACGTATAATATTTTATTTTACATATTATTTCTAGCATTTAAATCGTATTATATTTCAACTTAATATATATATATATATATATATATATATATATATATATACATATATATATATATATTTAAATATATATGCATCTATTTACAAATAGTTGTTCATGAATCGTCGAGAAAAGTCGAAGGTCAATTGAATATATGAAACAGTTCAAATTTTTTGAGACTCAACCTAACAGACCTTGCTTATCGTGTCAAAAATATTAAATCGTATCGAGAGTTTGATTTAAAATTAATCGAAATTTTTCGGGTCGTCACAGTGCCTACCCGTTAAAGAAATTTCGTCCTAAAATTTGATCGAGGTGGTCATGGATAACAATAAGAATGTTTTCATGACGAATATTAGTTGATAAATAGAGTTTTATCACTATAGAGTAATATGAATAAAATAATTCGATTACTCGAGGAGTATGATTGAAGCTATCGCAAAAGATTTGAAATGAAGAAATAAAGATTCGCCTTAACTTTTGACATAGTCACGGTTAATTTCCGGAATTTAAGAAATTTAGAGAAAATCTTCGTAATCTATATAAGACTTGATTAAGGAAATTAGGATCCTCTTTGATTAAATGTGGTAACCTACCTCGATTACTATGTCTGATATTTCACTATAAATTGACCTCTTCCGTTCCATTATTTTCACTACTACTATTATTTCTTTCTCAATTCATACTTTCAAAAGATTTTGAAAATGCTGAATCAAGTTCTGATCCTTAATATTTTCCTGGTTATCATTTCTGTCATTCTTCTTTTTCATCTACCACCGGAGAAATCTGTTTACTTCTACTATTACCTTGGGGTTATAGTGTTTTTAATTCTCCCATGTCTTTATATTGCTATTCGCATTGATATACACGGTTTGTAATTTACATGTTGTTGTTGGGCTTTATATTTTCCCTTATATTTCGGAGCTCCATGCCTTTGTTTTCTCTTCTCGACTTTAAGTAAGGTGATTAAGACGTCTCGGATTTGTAGACTAAACCTTTGAATTTTGAATGAACATGACTAATATTCTAAGAAAGAAATTGTAATAGCACGATCTGATTTGTTAAATTACCAGAATTACAGAACATAGAACTATCAAGAATATATTTTATTGATATGTTCAGAGGTTAAGTAGAATGAAAGAGTTATGTAACATGGCACATGATGAGGGTATGGTCTACTGTGAACCATCACCACGTTCCATTAGAAATTTAACATGACTTACTGTAATATAATCACGTTAGCCAGGTGTCATTATATTATACTAACTCATGCTTCAATTCCCAACACTTCTCCAGAAAACATTCATAATTTATACTCGAATTTTTACAGAATGTAGAAACTAAAACAGTTTCCTTTATGATGTAATACGGATAGCACCAAGAGATAGAGAATTCCGGACAATAATATTTATGAAGATATCTTCAGAAATATCGAGGATATTTATAATGAAAGATACGATGGTATCTTAGAATTTTAATATCAAAAGATGATGAAGAAATTTGTCCGCAAGGATTTAGAATAAGTAGAAGCAAGATATTCGTTTAAAGGTTTCAGCAGATACTGAATTATCTGTATTCGTTAAGTACAGGTTTAGTCTTTGTGATTTGTCCACAGTCTCCTTCATGGTTTGCTTAATCCGTTTTCCAGTACCTATTTTCTATTGAGTGTTTCCAACACTCCATTCTTTATCATTAAACTTTTGGCCATTAAGACCATCTACAGTTTTGCTGCTTCATCAGCATTCAAAGTTATCATAACTGAATCATTGGTTATCAATCCGTGGTGTTTCAAGATTTTTGAAGGATTTGAACGTAGATTGTAATCATCAAGATAAAAAAAATGTTTAAGATGAAATCAAGTGGCAAACTTGAGGAAATATTTAACTGTAGAAGATGTAATTTATTAACGATATTTTAAGTCAAAATGTGTTGTAATTAATATTTCCTACTCTTTTAATACTTTTTAATTGTCCAAGGTTAGTAGTCCAATGTTAGTAGTCCAATAATCCAATAGTCCAATAGTACAATGGTTCAATATATAATCTTAGAATTAATCAAGATTATATTATATTGTCTCGGGATTAACCAAGACTAGTATATTATGACAGTATTTAAATGACGATAAATAAAGTGTGTAAAATAAATAACAGTATTTAAATGACGATAAATAAAATTGCAAGTATTAAAGTTGCGATAATTTATTGCGATAATTAAAATGACAATAAATAAAATGTAATAAGGAAATAGTCATAACGGGTATAGGAACAGTTAGCTAGGATTTGGTTAGTATAGATTTAAAATTTTACGTAGATAATTAATTGGTTACTAATCAATTTTATTTTGTCCATTATTTTCTTCATTATGCCACTTGTCAAATCTTGACTTGGATTCTGATCAGTAAAAATTCGTGTATGAAATTGAATTGGAATGAAAATGGTTACTCGTGGATGATTGGATACGTATATATGTGGTTGTAAGTAGGATAATAATTGACTGTTGAATCAGATTTGAAGAATGTACAGTGTAACATATTAATGTGAAATCAAAATATTTCTCGGGTATTACCTACCCGTTAAAATATTTTCACCATTAATAGTTTGTACAAAAGAATTTTTAATTACAATCTTTATGAAAATATACTTGCATATATATTTTCTTCAGATGTAATCATGGATTTAATGAGTCAATATGATATTAATCCCATTTGATTTACCGTTAGAACTAGAATACATAATCTGTAAAATATTAGAGATTACATAATCGCCATGAAGAACGAAGATAATGATGTCGAACGATATGTAGAACGATGATTATGCTCGAGGTATAGATTGTGATGTTGAGGCGTGTGATGTTGAGGTTTGTGTTGTTGGTGGTACAGCTGCTGATGCTGGTGGTACTGTTGGTGCCGGTGATGCTCCTGGTGCTTGTAAGTTGTGCACCATATTCTCTAAAGCTATTACTCGAGCGCGAAGCTCGTTGACTTCTTCTATTACTATGGGATGATTGGCGGTTAGAACGAGCGGATAAATAAGGTTTAGAATTGTAGATATTATGTAATCGTTGCGAGATATCCTGGCAATGAGGGTGAAAATGGTGTTTCGGAGTGGTTCGCCGGTAAGTGCTTCAGGTTCTTTGGCAAGAGGGAAATTTGGTGGGTGAAAGAGATCACCTTCTTGTCATCTCCATTGATCAAGTTGACTACGAACCCATCCCCAATTCATCCAGAATTGAAGATGACTAATTGGATGATCCATTTCGGTTATACTGCTTTCGGAGCTCAGGTGAATATCCATGTCGGAATAACTATCGGAATCCGGGAAATTTGAACTAGTTGCGAGTTCCATATGGTACGGTCGGATGAAGGATTTTTGATATGAAATGATTTTCAGATATCGGGTGATATTCTAATTACATAGAATACCTATATATATATAATTCAGAAGATCCCGTAGATTACGGAGGAATCTTCAGAAGCTGTCAGACAAAGTTTATAGTAATAGATATGCTAAGATATGAATCTTTTTATACACTAACTATGCAATAAATGTAGTAAGACGTGTCTAGACTTAAGAATGATAAGCAGGTAATTTTCCACTAGAAATGATAAACAAAACTTATAATATGCAGCTAAGGTCGAAGTCCAGAATCGCTAATGCATCCTAACGACGATCAGTTAGACACACTAATGCAAAACCTGGTTCGCTAAGACCACCGCTATGATACCACATGTCATACCCCGTCCAAATCCAGCTGGACGAAGTCATTAACATCTGGTCCCATTGCGAGGTACTGACCTAAATATGCCATGATTGACTCCAAATAATATCTTTAAAATGAGCAAATGTACAGCGAAAGATTTCTTTCATACCTGAGAATAAACATGCTTAAAAGTGTCAACCAAAAGGTTGGTGAGTTCATAGGTTTATCATAAACAATCATTTCAGTAATTTCAATAGACCACAAGATTTCAATTTATAAATAATCATACACTCGCAAGTGTATAAAACCATTCTATAAGTTGTGGGCACCCGGACTCTAGCTTTAACAAAAGTGTATACCCCTGAGTTATAATAATATGTGCACCGAATCAAGTGCGTTTTGTTAACCTCGAAGTACTAAACACCCGTTCTTCAAAGTTAAAATCCATGACTAGTACAACATTCTGGGTGGGGGTGTAAAACCCGATAGATCTATCTTTAGGATTCGCGCTTACCAGTTCATAAACCAATAGTTAAAGTTACCAAGCTAGAGGATTTTTGATTCAAACCCACGTAGAATTAATTTTAGTACTTGTGCCTATTTCGTAAAACAGTTATAAAACAGTGCATGTATTCTCAGCCCAAAAATATAGATTGCAAAAGCAATTAAAAAAGGAGCTATGAAAACTCACGGTACGATATTTTGTAGTAAAATATGCATACGACGGCACTGAACAAGTGCAGGGTTGGCCTCGGATTCACGAACCGATATCATTTATATATATTAACACGTATAATTGAAATCGAACAAATTTATGTATTTATTCTTAGTGATATAATTATTATATTTAATAATTTATAGGTTTCATTAATAATTTAGTTAGATATATTAACTTTATTTACTTTAGATAAATAATTATTATTTGTTATAAAAATATTAATATAGTTATTTTATATGTATTAAATATAATTTTTATATAATTAATATTTATTTGTTATAGTATTAATAGTAGGAATAATATAAATAATAATGATAATACTAATAATAATATTAATATTGATAATAAAAATGATAATAATAATAATAAAATATATAAAAATTTTAATATTGATAGTAATAATAATAAAATAAAAAGGTTGTATTATTTTTACAATAAAACACTAATTGTTGATAAAAATTCTTAATACTAATAATACTTAATAATAATACTTGTTAATAAGTATATTAATGTTAATAATAGTAATAAAAATAATGACAATTCTAATAATGATAATGATAGTTTTAATGATAATAAAATGATAGTTTTAATAATACTAATAATAATACTACATTAATAATAAAAATGATAAAATTAATATTAATATTAATAATAATAATAATAATAATATTAATAATAATAATAATAATAATAATAATAATAATTGTAATAATAAAAATAATTATAGAATACAACCTTTGAAGAAACAAGCATTTAAAAAGAAACGCCACTGCCCGGGTTCGAACCCGCAACCTCTCGTTCCCCAACCACACACCCAAACCATTGAACCATTGCTTAATTTCTGGTTATTACGCGAACATTTATATAATTAACATGTACGAAACCGTTATCATATTCATTATACTTCTATCATCATCATCTATCATCATACTATCATCATCTTTCCTTCATCATCATCATAATCTTAACAACATCATCTTAATCATCAACATCACATCTTACCATCATCTTCATAGTCTACCTCCATCATCATTATCCATGACTCGCTATCATCATCATCATCATCATCATCATTCGGTTTCTTCCTTCTTCGTCATTAAAATCATTTTCACAGAATCGTTATCATCTCACTTCATCATCATCATTTTCGTTACCCATCTACTGTTCATCTTCTTCTTTTCGCGTTTCATTTGTAAAACAGAGAACTAGTAGTGCATCAGCAATTTTTGACTGTTTGTTGGTGGTTTTCTATC
This sequence comes from Rutidosis leptorrhynchoides, assembly GCF_046630445.1. Classification (NCBI taxonomy): domain Eukaryota; kingdom Viridiplantae; phylum Streptophyta; class Magnoliopsida; order Asterales; family Asteraceae; genus Rutidosis; species Rutidosis leptorrhynchoides. The sequence continues at coordinate 404,225,538 of NC_092336.1, read as the reverse complement.
AAAAAAAAAAGCTAAACAGATGGGTTACAGTAGCGAACAGCAAAACAATATGTTGCAGTTTTATGAAAGTGATGGTGGTGGTTTTGGGTTCGAACAATAAGAGAAATTTCAGAAGTGATGGTGTTTGTTTGCTCACGAGGGTGGGGTTTGTTCTCAACGAGATTAGAGAGAGAGAGGAGATGGTGCTCACGGTGAAGGGCGGCGAGATGATTGGTGGTTCATGGTGGTTGTACGACATCCAAAACAGTAGCAGTAAAAATGGTCGAGTAGCAATATCAGGAACACACACTAGCTGTAATTTGCGGCTGTTGTGGTGTGGTGCACAACAAGATCAATGAGGAAGCAGGAGTTAAGAATACAAGGTGGTGATTGGTGTTTGTTGATGGCCTTGGTGATCGATCATATGTATAGTAGATGGAGGAGAACAGAAAAACAATAACAAGTAGTCATCGAACACTAATGACGGTGGGTTTCAATCGTCTGGCAGTTACCCCTTTGATGGTGGTGTTGTAGGTTGAAGATGGTAGTAACGATGGTGGTTGTTGTGGTTATGAAGAAGAGGGAGGACATGGTGGTTCCTGGTGGTGGCGATATGAAAGTGAAGTTGTGATGGCAGGTTGTCAAAGAAGAAAGGTAATAGGAGTGGGTTTGAGGTGGTGGTGTTTATCTTGCATATGTATATGCATTTATATATATAAATCCCGTATGTTTCTTAATGGTGAGGAGTTCAAACAAAGAAAAACACTAGCTCCTAATAATAATATAATAATACAAATTGACATTCAATTTAAGAAATTTAAACGTGCACAAATTTTACAGCTATTTTAATTGATATTATCTGCCGACAGTTTATCAAGGATGGCTATATTATGTCAAGTGCTAAATAGTTAACGTATAAAAGTGTTCCTAAAAATCTCAAATTTTTAGCTTAAACATATTTAATTATTTCAATCATTAACTGTATAAAACCTGATAAAAAAGGTTCGTTAATTATTTAATTTCTGTTCTAATTAATATGTACGAAGTACTAAAATTTAATCTAAAAAGGTAAAAATATTTTTATCAAACCTAAAATCTTCGTAATCGATTTACAGTTCACCTTTTATTTTAAATTTTCTTAAACTCATATTAGATCGATATGAACACTAGCGAAATGCCAACCGAGTATTACAATCATTTACTATTTAAGCTTGAATCATTTATTTTCAATATACTATATATATATATATAAATACATTTTAATATCTGGTTTATTATATAACTAAATATATTAAATATATATTTTCAAATAAATAAATTTAATATTTAATCTTATATATTTACAATTAATATTCATGTGTGTATATATATATATATATATATATATATATATATATATATATATATATATATATATATATATATATATATATATATATATATATAATATTTCTCATTACAACGTATAATATTTTATTTTACATATTTTACTTATAGGCAGTGTACCTAATCGTAAAGTAGTGTAGTTTTTAGTAAGTCCGGTTCGTTCCACAGGGAAATCTTTTAAACAAAGCTTAACGCTATATTAGTTTTAATTAATAAAAATACAAATATATATAAGTAATATTATTATTATAAAAAGGGGGTTTTTACCGTTTAATGACCGGTTTGTCGATTTTTAAAACTTTTAGTCACAGTTAAAACCTAATGTAAAATATTAAATAAATAAAAGACTTAATTTAAAGCGTAAAATAAATAACGATAATGAAATTGCAATAAATAAAAGTGCGATGAAATAAAATTGCGATAATTAAAAAGTGCGATAATTAAAAGTGCAATTAAATACAATGACAATAAATAAAAATGCAATAATTAGAAGTGCAATTAAATATGAAAATAAAGGAATTATGCTTATTTAAACTTCCATAATCATGATGTTTGACGTGTTGATTTTATTTTATTCCCATGGGTTAATTGTCCTTTGTCCTGGATTATTTAATATGTCCGTCTGGTTTTTGTCCATAACAGTCCATCAGTCATAAATATAAAGTGCGAGTGTCCTCGTCAAATTATCCTTACATCCAAAGTCAAATATTCCAACTAATTGGGGACTTAAACTGTAACAAGGTCTTAATACTTTGTTTAATAATTACACCAGGATGTCGACTGCGTGTAACCGAAGGTTTTAATACTTTGTTAACAATTATGCCAAGTGTCCTTATACATAATTTTTCCCTTGTTTTAATAATTCCATAGACTATTAATCCATTCCCGTGTCCGGTTAAATGAACGATTATTCGTACATATAAATATCCCGCCCATCGTGTCCGATCTAGTGTATATGGTTATTTATAGGGACGTCCAATTGTAAATCTTTATATTAAAATTAACAAACTATCATTTAGTTAAACAAATATAAAGCCCATTAATAGCCCATTGATGTTAAAGCTAATGGGTATAAAATACTATTAAATTTTACAAGGAAATACTATTAAATACGATACAATTTTACACAAGATATTTATTTATTTAGAGAATGGATATACTTAAACCTTGCTACAATACTTATAGATAGTGTACCTAATCGTACAGTAGTGTAGTTTTTAGTAAGTCCGGTTCGTTCCACAGGGAAAATATTTTAATCAAAGCTTAACGCTATATTAGTTTTATTCTATAAAAATACAAATATATATATAAGTAATATTATTATTATAAAGGGGGGTTTTTACCGTTTAATGACCGATTTGTCGATTTTAAAAACTTTAGTTGCAGTTAAAACAAAATGTAAAATATTAAATAAATAAAAGACTTAATTTAAAGCGTAAAGTAAATAACGATAATGAAATTGCGATAAATAAAAGTGCGATAAAATAAACTTGCGATAATTAAAAAGTACGATAATTAAAAGTGCAATTAAATACAATAACAATAAAAGTGCGATAATTAGAAGTGCAATTAAATATAAAATAAAGGAAATTAAATATGAGATATAAGAATTATGCTTATTTAAACTTCCGTAATCATGATGTTTGACGTGTTGATTTTAGTTTTATGCCCATGGTTTAATTGTCCTTTGTCCTGGATTATTTAATATGTCCGTCTGGTTTTTGTCCATAACAGTCCATCAGTCATAAATATAAAGTGCGAGTATCCTCGTCAAATTATCCTTATACCCGAAGTTAAATATTCCAACTAATTGGGGACTTAAACTGTAACAAGGTTTTATTACTTTGTTTAATAATTACACCAGGATGTCGACTGAGTGTAACCTAAGGTTTTAATACTTTGTTATCAATTATGCCAAGTGTCTTTGTACATAATTTCACCCCTGTTTTAATAATTCTAGTGGCTATTAATCCATTTCCGTGTCCGGTTAAATGAACGATTATTCGTACATATAAATACCCCGCCCATCGTGTCCGATCGAGTGTATATGGTTATTTATAGGGACGTTCAATTGCAATTCTTTATATTAAAATTAACAAACTATCATTTAGTTAAACAAATATAAAGCCCATTAATAGCCCATAGTCTAATTTCCACAAGTGTCGTTCTTTTGTCCAAACCCCAATTATGGTACAAAGCCCAATTACCCAATTTTAGTAATTAGCCCAACATCATGATTACTTCGTTTTAAATAAGCATAATAATAACTTAGCTACGAGACATTAAATTAAAAAGGTTGAACATAACTTACAATGATTAAAAATAGCGTAGCGTTACACGGACAGAATTTCGACTTACACCCTTACAACATTCGCTAACACACCCTTATTATTATAAATTAAAATTAAAATTATAATATAAATATAAATATTATACGTTGAATGAGGAGAAGAAAAAGATGTGTTTTGTGTTACACCAAAGCTCGATTTTTATTGGCCTGTGATCTGGAAAAGATGCTCATGCGATCACATGAGCTTTACCCTTCAAGGCCATGCGATCGCATGGCCAGCTGGGGAGACTCAAAAGTCTTTGTTTTTTTATGCCGACGGTTTTTAAATATAATATAATATATATATATTAATTTTAAGAATTAATTATATATTATATTATATTCATGTGCATAGTTGACTTGAAATTTTTAGTCCGTTGCGTCGAGCGTTGAGAGTTGACTCTGGTCCCGGTTCCGAATTTTCGAACGTCCTTGCGAATAATTTAATATCTTGTACTTTGCGTTTTGAATCTTGTACTCTTGTAATTTTGAGATGTTTCTTATCAATAATTGGAACCTTATTGATTGTATTTTGTACTTTTGAGCTTTTTGGTCGTTTGCGTCTTCAATTCGTCGAATCTGTCTTTTGTCTTCACCTTTTATTATTTAAACGAATATCACTTGTATATAGAACAATTGCAACTAAAAGCTTGTCTTTCTTGAGGAATAATGCTATGAAATATATGTTCGTTTTTAGCATTATCACCCATAGTCTAATTTCCACAAGTGTCGTTCTTTTGTCCAAACTCCAATTATTGTACAAAGCCCAATTACCCAATTTTAATATTTTAAGCCCACCATCATGATTACTTCGGTATTAAATAAGCATAATAATAACTTAGCTACGAGACATTAATGAAAATAACATAAACATAACTTACAGTGGGTGTTATTAGCGTAATGGTACACGGACAGAGTTTCGACTTACAAAACCTTAAAACATTCGACTAATCGATCCTTATTATTATCACTAACTTAAAATTAAAATTACAAATTGAGATTACGATTTGGAGTGATACTTGATACATAAAAATGGGGAAAGAAAAATATATATAAAATATAAAAGGTATATATAAATCGTCGAAATGCCTGTTCTTTTATAGGCAGAGAGTGCTCCACGAGTGCGGTGCATTTTGGTCTTCAAAGCTCCGCGAGTGCGGAAGTCGTGATTCCAGCTCATCCAAGTTTGGAACTTAGTCTGCCGACGGATTTTATTATAAATATAATATAAATATATAATTTATATAATTAATTATATATTATATTATATTTATATACATAATTAATTTATAATTTCCGATCCGTTGCGTCGTACGTTGAAAGCTGGTTCATGTCTCGGTTCCGGATTTTCGAACGTCCTTTCGTATAATTTAATATCTTGTACGATTAGGCAGCGGCACCGAAAATACTTGATGTTATGCGAGGTGTATATTGAATAGCTTATATTTTACTAGGAAAAACTATTAAATACAATACAATTTTACACAAGATATTTATTTATTTATAGAATGGATATACCTAAACCTTGCTACAACACTTATAGGCAGTGTACCTAATCGTACAGTAGTGTAGTTTTTAGTAAGTCCGGTTCGTTCCACAGGGAAATCTTTTAAACAAAGCTTAACGCTATATTAGTTTTAATTAATAAAAATACAAATATATATAAGTAATATTATTATTATAAAAAGGGGGTTTTTACCGTTTAATGACCGGTTTGTCGATTTTTAAAACTTTTAGTCGCAGTTAAAACCTAATGTAAAATATTAAATAAATAAAAAACTTAATTTAAAGCGTAAAATAAATAACGATAATGAAATTGCAATAAATAAAAGTGCGATGAAATAAAATTGCGATAATTAAAAAGTGCGATAATTAAAAGTGCAATTAAATACAATGACAATAAATAAAAATGCAATAATTAGAAGTGCAATTAAATATGAAAATAAAGGAATTATGCTTATTTAAACTTCCATAATCATGATGTTTGACGTGTTGATTTTAGTTTATTCCCATGGGTTAATTGTCCTTTGTCCTGGATTATTTAATATGTCCGTCTGGTTTTTGTCCATAACAGTCCATCAGTCATAAATATAAAGTGCGAGTGTCCTCGTCAAATTATCCTTATATCCGAAGTCAAATATTCCAACTAATTGGGGACTTACTTTGTTTAATAATTACACCAGGATGTCGACTGCGTGTAACCCAAGGTTTTAATACTTTGTTAACAATTATGCAAAGTGTCCTTGTACATAATTTCACCCTTGTTTTAATAATTCCATAGACTATTAATTCATTCCCGTGTCCGGTTAAATGAACGATTATTCGTACATATAAATATCCCGCCCATCGTGTCTGATGTGGTAGCGTGGGGGTACGTGATAGTACTATATTTTACTACGAAATACGTTACAAATTACACAAGTTTTAATTATTTATTTACAAATGGGATATACCTAAACCTTGCTACAACACTATAGGCAGTGTACCTAATCGTAGAGTAGTATAGTTTTTAGTAAGTCCGGTTCGTTCCACAGGGAGCTGGCTTATTTCACACTATATTTTAAACAATTATATTCGTACAAAATATATTATATTAATAATATATAAAAGGGGGTTTTACCGTTTAATGACCGGTTTGTCGATTTATATTTTAAGCGAAGCGTAAAGTAAATGACGATATTTAACTAACAATATAAAATAAATAACAATAATTAAAATGACAATAAATAAAAGTACGAGGAAAAATGAAATAAAATATATTATGCTTATTTAAACTTCCGTAATCATGATGTTTGACGTGTTGATTTTAGTTTTATGCCCATGGGTTAATTGTCCTTTGTCCTGGATTATTTAATATGTCCGTCTGGTTTTTGTCCATAACAGTCCATCGGTCATAAATTTAAAGTGCGAGTGTCCTCGTCAAATTATCCTTATACCCGAAGTCAAATATTTCAACTAATTGAGGACTTAAACTGTAACAAGATTTTAATACTTTGTTTAATAATTACACCAGGATGTCGACTGAGTGTAACCCAAGGTTTTAATACTTTGTTATCAATTATGCCAAGTGTCCTTGTACATAATTTCACCCCTGTTTTAATAATTCTAGTGGCTATTAATCCATTCCCGTGTCCGGTTAAATGAACGATTATTCGTACATATAAAAACCCCGCCCATCGTGTCCGATCGAGTGTAAATGGTTATTTATAGGGACGCCCAATTGTAAATATTTATATTAACATTAACAAACTATCATTTAGTTAAACAAATATAAAGCCCATTAATAGCCCATAGTCTAATTTTCACAAGTGTCGTTCTTTTGTCCAAACCCCAATTATGGTACAAAGCCCAATTACCCAATTTTAGTAATTAGTCCAACATCATGATTACTTCGTCTTAAATAAGCATAATAATAACTTAAGTATGAGACATTAATTTAAAAAGGAGAACATAGCTTACATTGATTATTTATCGCGTAGTGTTACACGGACAGAGCTCCGACTTTAAAACCCGTAAAATAACCTTTACATAACCCAAACTAATCTAATATAACACTAATCTATATTATATATATATATATATATATATATATATATATATATATATATATATATATATATATATATATATATATATATATATATATATATATATTATATTTATTTATATTATACTACGGAGTATTATTATTATTATGTTATTTTTACTCGCAGAATTCGTGACCTTTTATAGGCATTTTGGAATTTAGCAGCTCCGCGAGTCGTGGAGTTTTTGGCCTTCAAACTCCGCGAGTCGTGGAGTTTGAAAATCCAGCTCACAAACTTTTGGCTCCTAGCTTGTCGACATAATAAATATATAAATATAAAATATAAATAATTAATATAGTTATTTATATATTATATTATATTCTTGTGCATAACTAACTTGTAATTTTTGGTCCGTTGCGTCGGGCGTTGATAGTTGACTCATGTCCCGGTTCCGGATTTTCGAACGCCTTTTCGTATAATTTAATATCTTGTACTTTACGTTCCGTAACTTGTACTTTTGTCATTTTTAGACGTTTCTCATCAATAAATTGAACCACTTGGATTGTATCTTGTACATTTGAGCTTTTTGGACGTTTGCGTCTTCAAATCTTCGTTTTCGCCTTTTGTCTTCGCACTTATTTAATATAAACGATTACAACTTAAAATAGGACAATTACAACTAAATAATTTACATATTGGGAGGATATTGCTACTAAATATATGTTCATTTGGAGCACTATCAGTGTCCGATCGAGTGTATATGGTTATTTATAGGGACGTCCAATTGTAAATTTTTATATTAAAATTAACAAACTATCATTTAGTTAAACAAATATAAAGCCCATTAATAGCCCATAGTCTAATTTCCACAAGTGTCGTTCTTTTGTCCAAACCCCAATTATGGTACAAAGCCCAATTACCCAATTTTAATATTTTTAGCCCAACATCATGATTACTTCGGTATTAAATAAGCATAATAATAACTTAGCTACGAGACATTAATGAAAATAACATAAACATAACTTACAGTGGGTGTTATTAGCGTAGTGGTACACGGACAGAGTTTCGACTTACAAAACCTTAAAACATTCGACTAATCGATCCTTATTATTATAACTAACTTAAAATTAAAATTACAAATTGAGATTACGATTTGGAGTAATACTTGATACATAAAAATGGGGAAAGAAAAATATATATAAAATATAAAAGGTATATATAAATCGTCGAAATGCATGTTCTTTTATAGGCAGAGAGTGCTCCGCGAGTGCGGTGCATTTTGGTCTTCAAAGCTCCGCGAGTGCGGAGGTCGTGATTCCTGCTCATCCAAGTTTAGAACTTAGTCTGCCGACAGATTTTATTATAAATATAATATAAGCATAATTACCCAATTTTAGTAATTAGCCCAATTATGGTACAAAGCCCAATTATCCAATTTTAGTAATTAGCCCAACATCATGATTACTTCATTTTAAATAAGCATAATAATAACTTAGCTACGAGATATTAAATTAAAAAGGTTGAACATAACTTACAATGATTAAAAATAGCGTAGCGTTACACGGACAGAATTTCGACTTACACCCTTACAACATTCGCTAACACACCCTTATTATTATAAATTAAAATTAAAATTATAATATAAATATAAATATTATACGTTGAATGAGGAGAAGAAAAAGATGTGTTTTGTGTTACACCAAAGCTCGATTTTTATAGGCCTGTGATCTGGAAAAGATGCTCATGCGATCGCATGAGCTTTACCCTTCAAGGCCATGCGATCGCATGGCCAGCTGGGGAGACTCAAAAGTCTTTTGTTTTTTTATGCCGATGGTTTTTAAATATAATATAATATATATATATATTAATTTTAAGAATTAATTATATATTATATTATATTCATGTGCATAGTTGACTTAAAATTTTTAGTCTGTTGCGTCGAGCGTTGAGAGTTGACTCTGGTCCCGGTTCTGGATTTTCGAACGTCCTTGCGAATAATTTAATATCTTGTACTTTGCGTTTTGAATCTTGTACTCTTGTAATTTTGAGACGTTTCTTATCAATAATTGGAACCTTATTGATTGTATTTTGTACTTTTGAGCTTTTTGGTCGTTTGCGTCTTCAATTCGTCGAATCTGTCTTTTGTCTTCACCTTTTATTATTTAAACGAATATCACTTGTAAATAGAACAATTGCAACTAAAAGCTTGTCTTTCTTGAGGAATAATACTATGAAATATATGTTCGTTTTTAGCATTATCAAATATTCCCACACTTGAGCGTTGCTTGTCCTCAAGCAATATCGTCTTGAAATACTAGAATCACTTCTTTATTCTTCACACTTTGTACATCAGTGATTTCAATACGGCGGTATAAACAAATGGTAGTAACGATGTGGTTTACAGTCTCACATGACTTATGAAAATTTAGATCCTTTAGGAAATTGGATCTTTATGAAAACATTTGATTTTTTTGAAAATTAAATCTAGCTTTTACCCTAGATAAGTTTTCTGGAATAACCCTTCACCGGTGTTTGCAAAATATTTTTGTGGGTTTGGTGGGTTTCAGATTTGAAAATTTTAGCTCAAAACTTGTGGTTTTGTGTCACCCACTTGCTAACCTTGTATTGGGAAAGCAACACGTCCAGTATACTTGCTCCGTATATTACCTTTTGGTAAACTACCGTCCGGTTGTAAAGGAAAGCGTTGAACAAGCAACTGTTAAGGCAATGTCCCCTGACATGCTTTTAATTATGGTCTATAACGTGTCAGACGCAATTACTATCCTTGGTAGGAGCAATAGTAAAGCTCACTGATAATGCTAAAAATGAACATATATTTCATAGCATTATTCCTCAAGAAAGACAAGCTTTTAGTTGCAATTGTTCTATTTACAAGTGATATTCGTTTAAATAATAAAAGGTGAAGACAAAAGACAGATTCGACGAATTGAAGACGCAAACGACCATAAAGCTCAAAAGTACAAAATACAATCAAAGAGGTTCCAATTATTGATAAGAAACGTCTCGAAATTACAAGAGTACAAGATTCAAAACGCAAAGTATAAGATATTAAATTGTACGCAAGGACGTTCGAAAATTCGGAACCGGGACATGAGTCAACTCTCAACGCTCGACGCAACGGACTAAAAATTACAAGTTAACTATGCAAATAAATATAATATAATATTTAAATAATTCTTATAATTATTTATATATTATATAAATAAATAAAAACCGTCGGCAAGAAAGACTCCAAATTGTGTGAGCTGTATTTACAAACTCCGCGACTCGCGGAGTTTGAAGGCAAAAAGGGCCGCGAGTCGCGGAGCCCCAAAGTTTGAAACTCCCTATAAAGCCAACCGAATTCTGATCATTTTTCATCATCTAATATCTATCTCTCTCTCAATATATACGTAAATATATATATATATATATATATATATATATATATATATATATATATATATATATATATATATATATATAATTTATATTTTAATTTTAATTTTAATTTTAAATCCTAATAATAAGGGTATGTTAGCAAATATTGTAAGGGTGTAAGTCGAAATTCTGTCCGTGTAACGCTACGCTATTTTTAATCATTGTAAGTTATGTTCAACCTTTTTAATTTAATGTCTCGTAGCTAAGTTATTATTATGCTTATTTAATCCGAAGTAATCATGATGTTGGGCTAATTACTAAAATTGGGTAATTGGGCTTTGTACCATAATTGGGCTTTGGACAAAAGAACGACACTTGTGGAAATTAGACTATGGGCTATTAATGGGCTTTATATTTGTTTAACTAAATGATAGTTTGTTAATGTTAATATAAAGATTTACAATTGGGCGTCCCTATAAATTACCATATACACTCGATCGGACACGATGGGCGGGGTATTTATATGTACAAATAATCGTTCATTTAACCGGACACGGGAATGGATTAATAGCCACTAGAATAAGTAAAACAGGGGTGAAATTATGTACAAGGACACTTGGTATAATTGATAACAAAATGTTAAAACCTTGGATTACACTCAGTCGACATCCTGGTGTAATTATTAAACAAAGTATTAAAATCTTGTTACAGTTTAAGTCCCCAATTAGTTGGAATATTTAACTTCGGGTATAAGGATAATTTGACGAGGATACTCGCACTTTATATTTATGACTGATGGACTGTTATGGACAAAAACCAGATGGACATATTAAATAATCCAGGACAAAGGATAATTAACCCATGGGCATAAAACTAAAATCAACACGTCAAACATCATGATTACGAAAGTTTAAATAAGCATAATTCTTTTATTTCATATCTAATTTCCTTTATTTTATATTTAATTGCACTTCTAATTATCGCATTTTTATTGTTATTGTATTTAATTGTACTTTTAATTATCGTACTTTTTAATTATCGCAAGTTTATTTTATCGCACTTTTATTATTCTCAATTTCATTATCGTTATTTACTTTACGCTTTAATTTAAGTCTTGTATTTATTTTTAATATTTTACATTTGGTTTTAACTGCGACTAAAGTTTTAAAATCGACAAACCGGTCATTAAATGGTAAAAACCCTCCTTTATAATAATAATATTACTTATATATATATATTTGTATTTTTATAAAAGTAAACTAATATAGCGTTAAGCTTCCCTTAAATGCTTTTTCTTTAGACTAAGATTTAGGTGCTTTAGAATTTTGCGACGCCTTTTTAAGTTTTAGTACCTTTATAAGATATTGCCATTTGGGATTTAGTTTTTCCTGTAAGCTTTCATATTTTTAGACGACTTTTTCCTATGTATCAATTATCATTCCAATTAGTAATCTCAATTTGCGATAATAATTTTAAGTTAATTGTAGTAATAAGGTTAGGTTAGTCAAGTATTTTTAAGTTTTATAAGTTTCTTTTATTTTTCCGTCACCTTTTATTTTTCAACCATTTTTCTTTTTCGACCTTTTTCCGACGAACTCTTTTTCTTTCTTATTTCTCGCTATTCTAGTTTTGGGACATAGATTTTTATTCTACTTCTTATCTAAATTTCTTAAAATTACGAAAATTTATTTTGAGTGGTTAAATTGATAGACATCAAAATTTTCTGGTTCGTAGTAATAGTTGGATTTGTACGTGGACCGGGTTATTGGAGCCAAACAGTCCTCAATTATATTGAGACCAAACGAATCCTGCCCCTCTGCTGCATCTTTTGGCTATTCGAAACGTGGGCAAAATCAGAAAAGTCTATTGATTGGATAACTTATTATAATTTTTCTTTCCTTTTAAAAACTAATAGGATATTCAGTGAATGCACCGAGCAAGACGTTCACCACCTTTTGTACGTTCACCACCTGTAACTAGATCAAGACATTTAGCAAATATTACTGCCGTTGATTTTTCTTTAGAATCGTCATCCAGTCGACCAAGTACTCCAGTTCAAATTTCCGATAATCCATTTTTTGAACCCGACCTCACAATTGAGAATCCGGAGAATATTCAGGAACGATTCGTAGATCCTGAACCACTAAATTTTCCTCCGGAACTACCAATCATTCAAACAGAGATTGTTGAGGAACGAACCATTAAATCAGAATCCTCTAGTGATTCCGATTCAACAAATTCAATTATGGAGAATCTGGAACCTTTAAGTATGGAAGACCGAATGAGAGCTAAACGTACTGGCCAAGGTCACGCAATTACTCATCCAGACATTAATGCGCCAGATTATGAAATCAAAGGACAAATTCTACACATGGTGACTAATCAATGCCAATTTAGTGGTGCGCCGAAGGAAGATCCAAATGAACATCTACGTACCTTTAATAGGATCTGCACACTATTTAAAATCTGAGAAGTGGAGGATGAACAGATATATCTCATGTTATTTCCCTGGACTTTAAAGGGAGAAGCCAAAGATTGGTTGGAATCGTTACCTGAAAGGGCGATTGATACATGGGACGTTTTAGTTGAAAAATTTCTTAAACAATTCTTTCCGGCATCTAAAGCCGTAAGACTTCAAGCAGAAATTGTTACGTTCACACAGAAGCCAAATGAAACTCTATATGAGGCGTGGACAAGATTTGGAAAGTTGTTAAGAGGATGTCCGCAACATGGTTTAGACACCTGTCAAATAGTACAAATATTCTACCAAGGATGCGACATCACTACAAGGAAAGACATAGATATAGCAGCTGGTGGTTCTATTATGAAGAAAACCGAAACTGATGCTTACAAAATTATTGATAACACTGCTTCCCACTCACATGAGTGGCACCAAGAAAAAGATATCGTTAGATCATCTAAAGCAGCTAGAGCCGATTCTAGCCATGACTTAGATTCTATTTCCGCAAAGATAGATGCTGTGGAGAGACGAATGGAAAAGATGACTAAAGATATTCACTCAATACGAATTAGTTGTGAGCAGTGTGGAGGACCACATTTGACAAAAGATTGTCTCAGTATTGAATTAACAATGGAACAAAGAGAGAATATTTCATACATAAACCAAAGGCCTGGAAATAATTATCAGAATAATTATCAACCGCCAAGACCAATTTACAATCAAAACCAGAATTATAACAGAAATATTCCATACAACAACCAACAAGGTCCTAGCAATCAACAAGTATCCAATAATACTTACAATCAGCAAAGACCTAATTTTCAAAACAAACCACCATAACAAACCGATGATAAAAAGCCGAATTTAGAAGATATGATGACAAAGCTAGTTGAAACTCAAACGCAGTTTTTCACATCTCAGAAACAAACTAATGAACAAAATGCTCAAGCATTTAGAAATCAACAAGCTTCTATTCAAAATCTGGAACAAGAAGTAAGTAACCTAGCAAGGTTAATAGGTGAAAGAAAACCGGGAAGTCTACCTAGTGATACAAATGCTAATCCCCGGAATGAAATAGCTGAAGCCATTACCACAAGAAGTGGTACAACACTTAAACCACCTGAAATACCTGTAACTTCTGATGAAGCTATTCCTACTCCACAAGAACCACAACCTGCTCAAGATAAGGAAAAAGAACCGGTAGTTGAAAAGGTTAATGAAGATAACACAGTTAAGGCTAAACCTTATGTTAAACCATACCAACCACCACTTCCTTACCCGAGTAAAATGAAGAAAGAGAAACTTGAAGCCTAGCAATCCAAATTCTTGGATATGTTTAAACAGATAAATGTAAATCTTCCTTTCATTGATGTGATTTCAGGAATGTCTAGATATGCTAAATTCTTGAAAGATCTAATCTCAAATAGAAAGAAAATGGAAGAACTCTCGGCTGTTACTATGAATGCTAATTGTTCAGCAGTACTGTTGAATAAGATACCAGAAAAACTATCTGATCCAGGAAGTTTCACAATTCCATGTTTTCTGGGTAGTCTTAGTTCAATAGAAGCATTGGCAGACTTAGGTGCTAGTATAAATCTAATGCCATATTCACTATACGCTAAACTAGACCTTGGAGAATTGAAACCAACCAGAATAAGCATACAACTAACCGATAGATCAATAAAATATCCTAGAGGGATAATGGAGAACATGCTAGTTAAAGTTGGTACTTTAGTATTTCCAGTAGATTTTGTTGTTCTGGACATGGAAGAAGATTCTCATGTTCCTCTCATATTAGGAAGACCATTCTTAAACACGGCTAAAGCAATGATAGACGTGTTCGGTAAGAAACTGACCCTAAGTATAGAGGATGAGAGTGTTACCTTTTCAGTTGATAGAGCAATGCAACAACCGCAATCTGCAGATGATACATGTTATTATATTCAAACTATAGATGCACATGCAGAATTATTAGAAGAATTTCCAGAATTTCAAGGAACAGGAGAATGTTCTTTAGGAGAAGGTAATGAACCAATTGATGAAGCTGAAATGTTAGCTACACTTATAGCTAATGGATATGAACCAACAACAGAAGAAATTCAAATGCTAAAAGAAGAAGACAGATATCGATACAAATCATCGATAGAAGAACCTCTGAAATTAGAGTTAAAGCCACTTCCAAACCATTTGGAATACGCTTATTTACATGGTGAATCTGAATTACCTGTAATAATATCGTCTTCTCTTACTGAAAATGAGAAATCACAACTCATTTCTGTGTTGAAAGCCCATAAACCAGCCATTGCATGGAAGATTCATGATATTAAATGAATAAGTCCTTCGTATTGCACACATAAAATCCTTATGGAAGGAGGTCATAAAACGTACGTGCAACGCCAACAAAGACTAAATCCTAATATGCAAGATGTAGTTAAGAAAGAGATTATTAAACTGCTAGATGCAGGTTTAATTTATCCAATTTCTGATAGTCCATGGGTAAGCCCAGTCCATTGCATACCTAAGAAGGGTGGCATGACTGTCATTACAAATGAGAAAAATGAGCTTATTCCTACTAGGACTGTAACAGGATGGCGTGTGTGTATTGATTATAGAAAATTAAATGACGCCACCAGAAAAGATCACTTTCCCTTACCTTTCATAGATCAAATGTTGGAAAGATTAGCCGGAAATAGTTACTATTGTTTTCTAGATGGATTTTCCGGATATTTTCAAATTCCAATAGCACCCGAGGACCAAGAGAAAACCACATTCACGTGCCCTTATGGTACTTTTGCTTACAAACGCATGCCATTTGGACTTTGCAACGCCCCTGCAACCTTTCAAAGGTGTATGATGGCGATTTTTCACGACATGATAGAAGAATGCATGGAAGTTTTCATGGATGACTTTTCAGTCTTCGGTGATACATTTGAATCATGTTTAGTTAATCTTGAACGAATGCTTATTAGATGCGAACAATCAAATCTAGTACTTAATTGGGAGAAATGCCATTTCATGGTTAAAGAAGGCATCGTTCTTGGTCATAAAATTTCAAAAGAAGGAATTGATGTGGATAGAGCTAAAGTAGATGTAATTGCTAAACTTCCACATCCCACCAATGTTAGAGGAGTTAGGAGTTTTCTAGGGCATGCCGGTTTTTACCGACGTTTTATAAAAGATTTTTCTAAAATTGCCACTCCTATGAATAAACTCCTAGAAAAGGATGCTCCATTCATATTTTCAGATGAGTGTATCAAATCTTTTAATATATTCTTAAAGAAAAACTAACTAATGCGCCAATCATGATAACACCAAATTGGAATATACCATTTGAACTAATGTGCGATGCAAGTGATTTTGCAATGGGAGCCGTTTTAGGACAAAGGATTGAAAAACGATTTAAACCTATATATTATGCTAGTAAGACGTTACAAGGAGCACAAACGAACTATACAACTACTGAAAAAGAACTCCTTGCTATTGTCTTTGCTTTTGACAAATTTCGATCATATCTCGTTCTAGCAAAAACAGTGGTCTATACCGACCATTCTGCTCTTAGATACCTATTTTCAAAACAAGATGCTAAACCAAGATTAATCCGTTGGATCTTACTCTTACAAGAGTTTGATATTGAAATCCGAGATAAAAGAGGAGCAGAAAATCTCGCCGCTGATCATCTTTCTCGTCTTGAAAATCCCGAATTAGAAGTTCTAAATGAACCGCCCATACAAGGCAACTTTCCTGATGAATATCTATTGAAGATAGATTATAAAGAAATCCCATGGTTTGCAGACTATGCAAACTACTTAGTTTGTGGATTCCTTGAAAAAGGATTATCGTACCAAAAACGAAAGAAATTCTTCAGTGATATAAAACACTATTTTTGGGAAGATCCACATCTGTTTAAAAGTTGTCCCGATGGAATAATACGCCGATGTGTATTTGGAGATGAAGCTAGTAAAATATTAAACCATTGTCACACAGGACCAACAGGAGGGCATTATGGGCCTCAACTAACAGCAAGAAAAGTTTATGATGCTGGATTCTATTGGCCTACAATTTACAAAGACGCACACCTTCTTTGCAAGTCCTGTGATGCTTGTCAAAGGGCCAGAAAAATAAGTCAACGTGATGAAATGCCACAAAATGTCATCCAAGTATGTGAAGTATTTGACATTTGGGGTATTGACTTTATGGGTCCATTTCCAAAATCTCATAATAATCTATATATACTCGTAGCCATTGATTATGTATCTAAATGGGCGGAAGCACAAGCTCTCCCAACTAACGATGCACGAGTTGTAGTCAACTTTTTAAAACGTCTTTTTGCAAGGTTTGGAACACCGAAAGCTTTAATAAGTGATCGGGGTACTCATTTCTGTAATAATCAACTTAAGAAAGTTCTTAAAAGATATGGAGTAACTCATAAAATCTCCACCGCATATCATCCACAAACAAGTGGACAAGTTGAAAATACCAACCGAGCTTTAAAACGTATTCTAGAGAAAACCGTAGGATCAAATCCGAAGGAATGGTCCATTAAATTGGAGGATGCACTCTGGGCTTTTAGAACAGCCTACAAAACTCCAATTGGAACCACACCTTTTAGACTTGTTTATGGAAAAGCATGTCATCTTCCAGTAAAAATTGAACACAAAGCATTTTGGGCTTTGAAGACATGTAATCTTGATTTACATGAAGCCGGACGTCTACGATTAAGTCAACTAAACGAATTAGAAGAATTAAGACATGAAGCATACGATAATTCGTTAATCTATAAAGAAAGAATGAAGAAATGGCATGATAAAAGAATCAGAAGTTCAAAAGAATTTAAGGAAGGAGACAGAGTTCTTCTTTTCAATTCACGATTCAAGCTATTTCCTGGAAAATTGAAATCAAGATGGTCTGGACCATTCATAGTTAAAAGAGTTTTTCCATACGGAACGATAGAATTAATAAATTCAAATGAGATTGAATTTAAAGTTAATGGTCACAGAGTTAAACACTACATAGATAGTCCGATGGAAGTCGACAACGAAGTTAATCACAATTTCGACACCACAGCTAACTAAGTGTGGGGAGAATCAAGTCTTTAAAGGATAATATGTATTTTTGTTAGAGTTAGATTGTCTATTTTCGTGTAGTTCTCGAAAATGGAACCCGAATGGTCTTTCCCTAGCAGACCCTAAAGAACTAGTCTTCTCCCCCCATTCTGAATTTTTATTTTTTTAGGTTTTTACAAAATGAAGACTGCCTGTGAACTAAACCATGGTCTAATGCTACACGCTTTGATCACTAAACGTAATAATGACACACTTCCGAGTGAAATAGTATCAGTAATCAGAGAAAGAATGGACGGAGTTAGAAAAGAATCCAGATGCGAAGATAATAAGTTACAATTTGGTAAAGGAAAATCAAAATCCGCAGCAAAAAGAAGAGCACGACACCTAGAAAGATGTCACAAATGCGGAAAATGGTCACATGGAGGTAAATGTTCAAATAATCAAACCTATTCAAACACCGAATTTGTTACTTTATGCAGAGACGGACCGTTCATATGTTTAGAAGAAAAGACACTGAATGCTCGAGGTTACGCCTATGTAGCTATGGAAAACCAATTAAATCGACTATCTTATGAATGGGATAGATCATATAACTAAGAATACTATCTCACAGGTAAGTCTGTACAGTCTTTATTTATATTTCTATTTTTAACCTTTTGATAATAAACGCTAATTTGTTCGCTATAAAGTATTAAATTGGTATTGAATAAAATTAGGTTTGGCGACCGAAATTATTGATATCATTCAAAAATTTATTACATCACTGCGAAATTTAACGTTTATTCTTAAGGTATAAATATCTTTAATCAATCAACCCAAAATATTTCAAAAATTCGTCATGAGTTAAATTAGGTCTTGGAACCGAAATTACTTTACCGAAAAAAGGGGCGCATATTTTTGATAATATTTGATTGATTAAAGTGGGATAAAAAGCCAAAAAGATTTTTAATTTTATTTTTACCATGTTTTTAAAATTAATATATAAATCTTAAATGAATATTGTAAACTTTGTAAAAACAATATATTTAAAATTGTAAATATTTGAAAAATTAATATAAGTTTGGTGTGAATTTATAATATGAATTTTTAAATTAAGTTTGGTGTGAATTTTTAATTTTTAAAATATGAATTTTTAATTTTATGCATTTCAAATTTTAAAGTTTGGTGTGAATTTTTAATATTAATTTTGAATTTTATATTTAAATTGTGTGAATTTAAAAACAAAAATTTACTTTATCTCATTAAGTTAAAAATATGATTTTTAAAATTCGTCGTAAGTTGAAGACTAGGTTTTTAAACCGAAATTGCTTTACCCAAGGGAGAGACGAGAACTTTTATTATCATTATTTTTAATCTTATTGAATTAAAGTATGCCAAAAACATTAAAAAACCCAAAAATCTTAGCTTTTAAAACAATCGCTACAAAAAGACAAATTTTAAAATTTTGTCGAAGGACGGACTAGGACATCGATCTGAAACGACCTCGTCCTAAATAACAAGGGAAACAAAATTTTAAAATTAATTACTTAATTGTTTTAATTAGTATAAGATGTTAAAAAAAAAAAAAAAATACAAACTCCGTGACTCGCGGAGTTTGCAGTTTCAAACACCGCGACTCGCGGAGGGATCGAATTACAGAAAAAAAATATAAGAGCTGGAACAGCTCAGTCCACACAAAACCCACAGAAAACACTGCGAAAATACTCCACAAAAACCCGAAAAATACACCCCAAAATCACAATTTTTAACCGTTAATCATCAAATCTTTTACTAAAATCATGTTGAGAAGGATGCTATCAAGGAATTACTCAAGAAAAACGATAAATTTCTACACCTAAACACCATTTAATCCGAAAATTAGTGTTCTTGAGCAATTTTTTCCCCAATTTGATTTTGATGCTTTTTAGTGTAATTATGCTTAAATTGTTTATGTATTATGCTTGTATAACCTAGATTGATGCTATTTAACATGATTAGAAGCCTTAAACTTCAAATTTAGAGTAATCTAGGGTTTGTGTTCTTGAGCAAATTTGGGGCTTTTTGATATAAACAGGTTATGGCCGATTTTTGTCTTGAATTGTTACTAAATTAAGTAGTGTAACATGTTTAGGTAGTTAAATGATCCAAACTTTGAGCCTAAACATGATTTTGAGAATTAAAGTGGACTTTTTCAAGTCTAAAAATTCATGAACTTGATTTTTGAAAGATAATGCCATTTGAAACTTGTTTAATTGCTAGTAATGATTATTTTGACATGTTATTTGAGTTGAATGATTATGAACTTGGCGAACATTTTCGTATATGCTTATTTGAAAAAGCGTAGATTTGATAAAAATGTGAAAATGAGCTTAAGTTTGATATAAATTGATCATGTCATTGTAATTATTTTGATTGATGATTTTGCTGACACTAATGCATATTTGGATGCACAAAAATTGTGTTTGATGTGGTTTGCAGACTGAAAGGGGTGAATCTTCATCCCAAGCTCGCAATGCTCCTGCAGAGAATGCTGAACAACAGGAGGTGGATAGCTACTAAAAGCAAGATATACCTCATCCAGTCATGACATTTTCTGATATGCACTTGGAAGATTTGCATCCGAACCTGAGATTTGACAGACTTTGGATAGATTATCCAAAATACCAAAGGGGTTTGCATACTCTTCATTCTAAAGTTGTTGAGGTACCTAGGGTCATAGAATGGGGACCATTAGAAGCTGTAGAATTGGCCGGGCCAATTAGGGAATTACTTGCACAGAGGTATGGTAATTCTACTTTTAATGACTGGGTACGTTTATTCACCATGCGTAGACCTGTATATAAAGTATGGTGTGAAGAATTGTTGTGTAGTATAGAATTAAATGATCGGGTAGCTAGTTTAACCGATCGATCTTTTATTAGATTTTTGTTAGGAGGTTCGATGCGCCACATGTCTTTACTAGACATGGCTCAGGCTTTACGTATATATATGCCTGAGGAGTTAGCATCTGCCGATTGTAGAGGGTTGATACTAAATGGTAGAAAAATAGATGAAAATTTTGATACACATGGTGTATGGAGTCAAATGACAAGCCATCACCGATTCAAAGGGGGGAATTACTCTTATTTGGATATAGATAGAGCTGAATTAAGAGTGATTCATAGGTTTTTAGCTAATTCGATTACACAAAGAGGTAAGAACAAGGAAAAGGTAAATGAACGGGATTTGTTTTACCATAAGTGTATTCGAGACCCACAAAGCGCTGTAAGTATACCTTATTGTGTGGGTTATTATTTATCAGCTATGGTTAGGGGGATGAGACCGCATAGCATAATAGGAGGTGGTATTTTTATTACTTTGATTGCTGAATATCTCGGTGTGGATATAAGTCGGGGGGGATTATTAGTCAAAGAACCAGAACCCCGCGATACTATAGGTTTAAATGTATACCATGGTGCGAAAGTTTTGAAGAGGCGAAATAACGCCGCAGTACAATACCATGGTAGACATCCACAGGTTGAGAGAAACCAACAGCAAGGTAATGTAGGAGGGGGAAATGAAATGCAAGAAATGCAAAGGTTTATAGCTTCACAGGAGTACGAAAATGCTAGACAGAGAGCATTTGAAGATTGGCAAGTTCATCAAAACCAAATCATAGCTCATTGCCAACATATAGGTAGAAACTATATTCCTACGCCAAAACCCATATTCCCTCCCTGGTCTATAGAGATGCAACCACCGTATCCTACGTATAACCCTGCCGAAGCATTCTATAGCACCTATGGTTATGCATGGAACCCCTATTGGTACCAGTATCATCCCTAGTCTACTTAGTTTTATTTATTTTGTAATTTGTAATATTGATACGTTTAATACTTATGTTAATATTGTAATAGTTTTTATAATTTTCTAACTTTTATTCTTAGATTTTAATAATTTTTGAATGTGGGGTAATATACCAAACTTCAAAAATATGTATATATGTTTGCAGTTTATCTTATGTACACAACAGGGTAAAACAACGCATTTTCAAAGACTGGCATTAAGTTCAGCAAAAGCAACTAATTTTGACGACAAGATGCAAAATATATGTGAAATAACAACAAGACGGAATGAACAAATGATGTGCACCATTTATCATTCAGCAAACAAACGCCAATATATTTGGAAACTTTGGTAAAAATTTAATCATTTTCACAAATCACCCTCAATAATTTAAATTGTTACTGATTTCTTGCAAATGAGGGCATTGCAAGATCTTAAGTGTGGGAAGGGGTTAAATTCTTTCGGATTTTAAAATTTTTACTTTAAACACTTGGTTACCATTAAAAATACTAGTAAAGCAGTAGTTGTATTAGAATCTAGTGCTCTCTGATAATAAAGAACAGCCCTAGTCTTATATACTGACTACCCAATTCTAGGAAAATTTTTCAAAATTTTCAAATTAAATGAACTCTAAATCATGTTTATACATATTTATGAACGATAAAACTAGGTTTTAACACCGAAATTATTGTTACCTCAGAAAGAACATAAATTGAGAAACAAACTAAAATGTTAAAATTCATTTAAAATGGAATAGAGGACAATAAAAAGGAAAATAAAAGCCAAGTGTGGGAAAATTCTCCAAGTTATTCAAAACATATGTCACATATTTTTGTACAAATAACTGAAAATACTTTTGCTTTGGACTAAACTAAACTGTTTTACCCGATGAAAGAAAAGAAGAGATG
The DNA here is from genome assembly GCF_046630445.1 of Rutidosis leptorrhynchoides. Taxonomy (NCBI): domain Eukaryota; kingdom Viridiplantae; phylum Streptophyta; class Magnoliopsida; order Asterales; family Asteraceae; genus Rutidosis; species Rutidosis leptorrhynchoides. Next base: position 404,202,700 of record NC_092336.1, on the reverse strand, counting down.
GATCTACACGATGAATCAATTCCATCATTAAAAGGAAGTAAAGTCTTCCGAAAAAGACACGCGCTTCTTCATTTAAGTCAAGAAGTTGTCGTCCAGACCAGCTGTAGGTTGACGAAAAATCTAGAAAAGTCATCACTAAAATCAGCAGAAAATCCACGGACCTCAGCATTAAACAGGGTCGCCAAGTGGTCAGATTTATCCTAACCATGAGAAGGATTTATCTCGTACAATGGGGGGAACCATGAAAATTAGCTGGATAAGACTAATGAATCAGATCCCCAGAAAGGATAATCTCCTTAAAAGATCAAAAATCAGCTTTTAAGCCTGATATTACTCAATCCTTGAGATTGACCTTAAAGATTGAGAATTACAAACTCATGGAATTCAATGATATCTAAACTCGAGCTTGAACGAGAAAATATTTTGATCAAAATTACAAACCGATTTGTCTTCTGAAAACCCTATTTTCAATGCGTTCATTACCTTTGAACGTAAAATCCTAGGAATTCACCTGGAATTCATTAGGTCACCTGCACCAAATCGGGTGTCAACCGTAAGAACGGTGGTTGCATAGTGGTCAAAGACAGGACCTTGTGCCAGACCGAAAAATTATAAGGGTGAGCTTTACTATTGCTCCTACCAAGGATAGTAATTGCGTCCGACACGTTATAGACCATAATTAAAAGCATGTCAGGGGACATTGCCTTAACAGTTGCTTGTTCAACGCTTTCCTTTACAACCGGACGGTAGTTTACCGAAAGGTAATATACGGGACAAGGAAACTGGATGTGTTGCTTTCCAAATACAAGGTTAGCAAGTGGGTGACACAAAACCGCAAGTTTTGAGCTAAAATTTTCAAATCTGAAACCCACCAAACCCACAAAAATATTTTGCAAACACCGGTAAAGGGTTATTCCGGAAAACTTATCTAGGGTAAAAACTAGATTTAATTTTCAAAAGATTAAATGTTTTCATAAAGATCCAATTTCCTTAATGGATCTAAATTTTTATAGTCATGTGGGACTGTAAACCATATCGTTACTACCATTGTTTATACCGCCGTATAGAAATCACTGATGTACAAAGTGTGAAGAATAAAGAAGTGATTCTAGTATTTCAAGACGATATTGCTTGAGGACAAGCAACGCTTAAGTGTGGGAATATTTGATAATGCTAAAAACGAACATATATTTCATAGCATTATTCCTCAAGAAAGACAAGCTTTTAGTTGCAATTGTTCTATTTACAAGTGATATTCGTTTAAATAATAAAAGGTGAAGACAAAAGACAGATTCGACGAATTGAAGACGCAAACGACCAAAAAGCTCAAAAGTACAAAATACAATCAAAGAGGTTCCAATTATTGATAAGAAACGTCTCGAAATTACAAGAGTACAAGATTCAAAGCGCAAAGTACAAGATATTAAATTGTACGCAAGGACGTTCGAAAATCCGGAACCGGGACATGAGTCAACTCTCAACGCTCAACGCAACGGACTAAAAATTACAAGTCAACTATGCACATAAATATAATATAATATTTAAATAATTCTTATAATTATTTATATATTATATAAATAAATAAAAACCGTCGGCAAGAAAGACTCCAAATTGTGTGAGCTGTAAAAGCAAACTCCGCGACTCGCGGAGTTTGAAGGCAAAAAGGGCCGCGAGTCGCGGAGCCCCAAAGTTTGAAACTCCCTATAAAGCCAACCGAATTCTGATCATTTTTCATCATCTAATATCTATCTCTCTCTCTCTCTCTCAATATATACGTAAATATATATATATATATATATATATATATATATATATATATATATATATATATATATATATATATATATATATATAATTTATATTTTAATTTTAATTTTAATTTTAAATCCTAATAATAAGGGTATGTTAGCAAATATTGTAAGGGTGTAAGTCGAAATTCTGTCCGTGTAACGCTACGCTATTTTTAATCATTGTAAGTTATGTTCAACCTTTTTAATTTAATGTCTCGTAGCTAAGTTATTATTATGCTTATTTAATCCGAAGTAATCATGATGTTGGGCTAATTACTAAAATTGGGTAATTGGGCTTTGTACCATAATTGGGGTTTGGACAAAAGAACGACACTTGTGGAAATTAGACTATGGGCTATTAATGGGCTTTATATTTGTTTAACTAAATGATAGTTTGTTAATGTTAATATAAAGATTTACAATTGGGCGTCCCTATAAATTACCATATACACTCGATCGGACACGATGGGCGGGGTATTTATATGTACGAATAATCGTTCATTTAATCGGACACTGGAATGGATTAATAGCCACTAGAATAATTAAAACAGGGGTGAAATTATGTACAAGGAAACTTGGTATAATTGATAACAAAATATTAAAACCTTGGATTACACTCAGTCGACATCCTGGTGTAATTATTAAACAAAGTATTAAAATCTTGTTACAGTTTAAGTCCCCAGTTAGTTGGAATATTTAACTTCGGGTATAAGGATAATTTGACGAGGATACTCGCACTTTATATTTATGACTGATGGACTGTTATGGACAAAAACCAGACGGACATATTAAATAATCCAGGACAAAGGACAATTAACCCATGGGCATAAAACTAAAATCAACACGTCAAACATCATGATTACAGAAGTTTAAATAAGCATAATTCTTTTATTTCATATTTAATTTCCTTTATTTTATATTTAATTGCACTTCTAATTATCGCATTTTTATTGTTATTGTATTTAATTGTACTTTTAATTATCGTACTTTTTAATTATCGCAAGTTTATTTTATCGCACTTTTATTATTCGCAATTTCATTATCGTTATTTACTTTAAGCTTTAATTTAAGTCTTATATTTATTTTTAATATTTTACATTTGGTTTTAACTGCGACTAAAGTTTTGAAATCGACAAACCGGTCATTAAACGGTAAAAACCCCCCTTTATAATAATAATATTACTTATATATATATATTTGTATTTTTATAAAAGTAAACTAATATAGCGTTAAGCTTTGTTTAAAAAGATTCCCTGTGAAACGAACCGGACTTACTAAAAACTACACTACTGTACGATTAGGTACACTGCCTATAAGTGTTGTAGCAAGGTTTAAGTATATCCATTCTCTAAATAAATAAATATCTTTTGTAAAATTGTATCGTATTTAATAGTATTTCCTGCTAAAATTAATAGCTATTTTATATACACCTCACACGACATCACTCACCCTTTTGATTCTTCGGTCTGGCACAAGGTCCTGTCTTTGACCATGCTATGCAACCACCGTTCTTACGGTTGCACCCAATTTGGTTCAGATGACCTAATGAATTCCAGATGAATTCCTAGGATTTTACGTTCAATGGTAATGAACGCATTGAAAATAGGTTTTCAGAAAACAAATCGGTTTGTAATTTTATCAAAATATTTTCTCGTTCAAGCTCGAGTTTAGATATCATTGAATTCCATGAGTTTGTAATTCTCAATCTTTAAGGTCAATATCTAGGATTGAGTAATATCAGTCTTAAAAGCTGATTTTTGATCTTTAAAGGAGATTATCCTTTCTGGAGATCTGATTTATTAGTCTTATCAAGCTAATTTGCACGGTGCCTCCCATTGTAAGAGACAGATCCTCTCATGGTTAGGATAAGTCTGACCACTTGGCAACCCTGTTTGATGCTGAGGTCCGTGGATTTCCTGCTGATTTTAGTGATGACTTTTCTAGGTTTTTCGTCAACCTACAGCTGGTCTGGATGACAACTTCGTGACCTAAATCAAGAAGCGCGTGTCTTTTTCGGAAGACTTTACTTCCTTTAAATGATGGAATTGATTCATCGTGTAGATCCATCTTTCTTTCAAATATATTACAGTAAATCGGGTAAAACTGTTTAGTTTAGTCCAAAGCAAAAGTATCTTCAATTATTTGTTACAGAAATATGTGATATATGTTTAAGATAACTTGGTAATTTTTCCCACACTTGGCTTTTATTTTCCTTTTTATTGTCCTCTATTCCATTTTAAATGAATTTTAACATTTTGGTTTGTTTTTCAATTTATGTCCTTTCTGAGGTAACAATAATTTCGGTGTTAACACCTAGTTTTATCGTTCATAAATATGTATAAACATGATTTTGAGTTCATTTAATTGAAAATTTTGAAAAATTTTACTGGAATTGGGTAGTCAGTATATAAGACTAGGGCTGTTCTTTATCAGAGAGCACTAGATTCTAATACAACTACTACTTTACTAGTATTTCTAATGGTAACCAAGTGTATAAAGTAAAAATTTTAAAATCCGAAAGAATTTAACCCCTTCCCACACTTAAGATCTTGCAGTGCCCTCATTTGCAAGAAATCAGTAACAATTTAAATTATTGAGGGTGATTAGTGTGAAAATGATTAAATTTTACCAAAGTTTCCAAACATATTGGCGTTTGTTTGCTGAATGATAAATGGTGCATATCATTTGTTCATTCCGTCTGTTGTTACATCACATTTATCTTGTCATCAAAATTAGTAGCTTTTGCTGAACTTAATGCCAGTCTTTGAAAATGCGCTGTTTTACCCTGTTTTGTACAATTTACAATATACATACATACAAATATAAACATGCATGGAAATTTGAAATGAGACTTAATATCCCACTTTCAAAATCCTAAATGTGAAATATTAGTACACAATAATAATAAAAATGATAAAGATTACATAAGTATATTCAATAACATAAGTTTAAGCATGAATAAGTAAAAAGATAAAAACATAAAAATCATATAAATAACCAAATGGAACTAAATCAGTCTGGATATGGGTTCCAGTTCATCTCGTCAGGTGGGTTCCATTGTTGGTTATAGGTGTTCTGATAGGCTTGGTTATAGTCATACCGGTTAAAGGGTGGTCGGATATCGGGGCTGTGTGGCAGAAAATGAGCAGGTCGAGTAGGTACATAGTTATTTGGTACCTGATATGATAGCTGTCTCATGATTTGGTGCTGATGAACTAACCAGCTATCGTGTTGGCGTCGCCTATAATCCTCGTATACTCGCTCGGAGTTCCACTGCTCATACATACTATGTCTGGCCGCGTTCGTCATTGCTTCCTCATCTATACGAACGTGGACGTCAAGAATAGCATCTCGAAAGGCATCCCTAATGTCTTCCACCTCCTCCATTTCCTCGTCTGATCCTCTCTCTACCTGAGGATGAGATCCCTCATAAGGTACTACCTGATTACGTCTACTTTTCAATACCTTAGCACCCACATAAACTTTCAATCCTAAGGGCTCAACATGTTCTCTACAAAGCTGTAATGGACCACCTTGGTTCCTATCAACACCTAAATACTCTCCAATGAGAGTAACAAAAATACCTCCTCCTATTATACTCCCGTCCTGCATTCCCTCTACCATTTTAGATAAATAAAAAGCAACACAGTAAGGGATATTGACAAAGCTTCTAGGATCCCGAATACACTTTAGGTAGAATAAATCATGTAAGGTAATTTTTTCTTTATTGTGACCTCTCTGTGTAATCGAGTTAGCTAAAAATCTATGAATAATATGAAGCTCGGCTCTGTCAATATGTGTATAGGAGTGTCCTCCTGCTCGTGTAAAAACATCAAAATGTGACATACGCCTCCAAATGGCGTCAGCGTCAAAGTTGCTATCTACCCTTTCACCATAATGAATCAAATTTGTACAATCGGGTAATAGCAACTCACCAGGAGTATATATCTGTAAGGCCCTGGCCATGTCCAGCATGGACATTCTGTACATCCTACCACCAAGGATAAACCTAAGAAATCTTTTATCATCTATTCTAACTATATTTGTATCAAGTGATACAGTACTCATCAACTCAACACACCATTCCTTATAAACAGGTCTACGAATGGTGAAGAGACGTTCCCAATCTGTAAAAGAAGAACTGCCATACCTTTGTACCAAAAGCTGTCTAACACGGTCAGCTAGATGGACCGTTTCCAAAGGGGCCCAATCGATTACCCTTGGCACCTCTACATTTTTTTGTTACCAATTTGAATTTGTTCCTTTGATATGTCTCGTAATCTCTCCATCTCCTATCAAATCTTAGATTAGGATGCAGAGTGTGCTCAGGAATCGTTGGGAATTCTACTGGCGGCCTCATTGGGAATACTATGAATTCATCAACAAACTGTACCGGATCATAATAAGGTATGTGCTGATCAGGCCGTTGTTGTGGTTCTTGTTGTGGTTCTTGTTCGTGTTGCATTTCTGGTTCTGGTTCTGGTGCTGGTGCTGGTCGTCTAGATGATGATGCTCCTGAACCTCCCGTATCGACTTTCTGCAAAACACATTAAACACAAAATTTGTGCATCCAAATATGCATTAGTGTTAGCAAAATAACAACTTAAAACAATCACTATAACATGTTAAATCAAAATTAAACTTATACACATTTTCACAATTTTTCACAATTCTACACTTTTCAAATAAGCACATATGAAAATGTATACAAAATTCATAAGCATTTAACTCAAATAACATGTCAAAATAGTCATTACTAATAATTAAACAAGTCTCAAATGGCAAATATATCAAATTAATCAAGTTCATGAATTTTGGACTTAAAAAGTCCACTTTAATCTCTAAAAATCATGTTTAGGATCAATGTTTGGATCATTTAACTATCTAAACATGTTACACTACTCAATTTAGCAATAATTCATGATAAAAATCGGCCATAACCTGTTTATATCAAAAAGCCCCAAATTGCTCAAGAACACAAACCCTAGATTTCTAAAATTTTTGAAGTTTTTGGCTTCAAATCATGTTAAATAGCATCAATCTAGGTTATACATGCATAAAATACTAACAATTTAACACTAATTACACTAGAAATTAACTAAATTGTATTAGGTAAAAAAAAATTGGTAATTATCACAAAAACTAGGAATTTATAGAGTTTAGGGGTGTAATTTTTACCATTTTGCTGAAGAATGAGAATCTAGGCATGATTAGAGCAAGAAAAATGACGAATTACGGTGGAAAAATGATAAAATTTGGTGAGGTTTTGAATGTTTTTCGTATATGTGTGTGTGTTTATGTGGAGAAGACAGAACAGCGAGCTGTATGTATCAGGCCTGGAATTTGCCTCCATGCGATCGCATGGAGGGATAGTGAGAATCCCATGCGATCGCATGGGTAGCCGGCTAAAGTGATTTCATTTTTTTTTTAAACAACCTTATACTTTATAAAACATATAATTAATTAAATTCTAAAAATTTTGTTTTCCTTTAGGAGCGAGGGTGTTTCGGATCGATGTCCTAGTCTACCCTCGACAAAATTTTAAAATTTGTCAAATTAAAGCGCGATTTTAAAAGCAAAGATTTTTTTTTTTTTTTTTTTTGGCATACTTTAGTTCAATAAGATTAAAAATAATGATAATAAAAGTTCTCGTCTCTCCCTCGGGTAAAGCAATTTCGGTTCAATGACCTAGTCTTTAACTTACGACGAATTTTAAAAATCATATTTTTAACTTAGCAAAATAAAGTAAATTTTTGTTTTTAAATTCACACCAAACTTATATTTAAAATGCATAAAATTAAAAATTCTCACCAAACTTAATTAAAAATTCATATTATAAATTCACACCAAACTTATATTATATTTTTGTTTTTATACATACAAACTTATATTAAAAAGATTAATTTTTTCAAATATTTACAATTTTAAATAAGTTTACAATATTAAATTAATAATTATATATTAATTGTAAAAACATGGTAAAAATAAAATTAAAAATCTTTTTGGCTTTTATCCCACTTTAATCAATCAAATATTATCAAAAATATTCGCCCCTCTTTTCGGTAAAGTAATTTCGGTTCCATGACCTAATTTAACTCATGACGAATTTTTGAAATATTTTGGGTTGATTGATTAAAGATATTTATACCTTAAGAATAAACGTTAAATTTCGCATTGATGTAATAAATTTTTGTATGATATCAATAATTTCGGTCGCCAAACCTAATTTTATTCAATACCAATTTAATACTTTATAGCGAACAATTTAGCGTTTATTATCAAAAGGTTAAATATAAAAATAAAAAATAAAAACTGAACAGACTTACCTGTGAGATAGTATTCTTAGTTATATGATCTATCCCATTCATAAGATAGTCGGTTTAATTGGTTTTCCATAGCTACATAGGAGTAACCTCGAGCATTCAATGTTTTTTCTTCTAAACATATGAACTGTCCGTCTCTGCATAAAGTAACAAATTCGGTGTTTGAATAGGTTTGATTATTTGAACATTTACCTCCATGTGACCATTTTCCACATTTGTGACATCTTTCTAGGTGTCGTGCTCTTCTTTTCGCTGCGGATTTTGATTTTCCTTTACCAAATTGTAACTTATTATCTTCGCATCTGGATTCTTTTCTTACTCCGTCCAATCTTTCTCTGATTACTGATACTAGTTCACTCGGAAGTGTGTCATTATTACGTTTAGTGATCAAAGCGTGTAGCATTAGACCATGGTTTAGTTCACAGGAAGTCTTCATTTCCTAAATAAAAATAAAAATTCAGAATGGGGGGAGAAGACTAGTTCTTTAGGGTCTGCTAGGGAAAGACCATTCGGGTTCCATTTTCGAGAACTACACGAAAACAGACAATCTAACTCTAACAGAAATACATATTATCCTTTAAAGACTTGATTCTCCCCACACTTAGTTAGCTGTGGGATCGAAATTGTGATTAACTTCGTTGTCAACTTCCATCGGACTATCTATGTAATGTTTAACTCTGTGACCATTAACCTTAAATTCAATCCCATTTGAATTTATTAATTCTACAGTTCCGTATGGGAAAAATCTTTTGACTATGAATGGTCCAGACCATCTTGATTTCAATTTTTCAGGAAATAGCTTGAATCGTGAATTGAAAAGAAGAACTCTGTCTCCTTCTTTAAATTCTTTTGAACTTCTGATTCTTTTATCCTGCCATGTCTTCGTTCTTTCCTTATAGATTAACGAATTTTCGTATGCTTCTTGTATTAATTCTTCTAATTCATTTAATTGACTTAACCGTAGACGTTCAGCTTCATGTAAGTCGAGATTACATGTCTTCAAAGCCCAAAATGCTTTGTGTTCAATTTCTACTGGAAGATGACATGCTTTTCCATAAATAAGTCTAAAAGGTGTGGTTCCAATTGGAGTTTTATAGGCTGTTCTAAAAGCCCAGAGTGCATCCTCCAATTTAATGGACCATTCCTTCGGATTTGATCCTACGGTTTTTTCTAGAATACGTTTTAAAGCTCGGTTGGTATTTTCAACTTGTCCAATTGTTTGTGGATGATATACGGTGGGGATTTTATGAGTTACTCCATATCTTTTGAGAACTTTCTCAAGTTGATTATTACAGAAATGAGTACCCCGATCACTTATTAAAGCTTTCGGCATTCCAAACCTTGCAAAAAGACGTTTTAAAAAGTTGACTACAACTCGTGCATCGTTAGTTGGGAGAGCTTGTGCTTCCGCCCATTTAGATACGTAATCAATGGCTACGAGAATATAGAGATTATTATGAGATTTTGGAAATGGACCCATAAAGTCAATACCCCAAATGTCAAATACTTCACATACTTGAATGACATTTTGTGGCATTTCATCACGTTGACTTATTTTTCCGGCCCTTTGACAAGCATCACAGGATTTGCAAAGAAGGTGTGTGTCTTTGTAAATTGTAGGCCAATAGAATCCAGCATCATAAACTTTTCTTGCTGTTAGTTGAGGCCCATAATGCCCTCCTGTTGGTCCTGTGTGACAATGGTTTAAAATTTTACTAGCTTCATATTCGAATACACATCGGCGTATTATTTCATCTGGACAACTTTTAAACAGATGTGGATCTTCCCAAAAATAGTGTTTTATATCACTGAAGAATTTCTTTCGTTTTTGGTACGATAATCCTTTTTCAAAGAATCCACATACTAAGTAGTTTGCATAGTCTGCAAACCATGAAATTTCATTATAATCTATCTTCAATAGATATTCATCAGGAAAGTTGTCTTGTATGGCCGATTCATTTAGAACTTCTAATTCAGGATTTTCCTTTCATTGATGTGATTTCAGGAATGCCTAGATATGCTAAATTCTTGAAAGATCTAATCTCAAATAGAAAGAAAATGGAAGAACTCTCGGCTGTTACTATGAATGCTAATTGTTCAGCAGTGCTGTTGAATAAGATACCAGAAAAACTATCTGATCCAGGAAGTTTCACAATTCCATATTTTCTGGGTAGTCTTAGTTCAATAGAAGCATTGGCAGACTTAGGTGCTAGTATAAATTTAATGTCGTATTCACTATACACTAAACTAGACCTTGGAGAATTGAAACCAACAAGAATAAGTATACAACTAGCCGATAGATCAATAAAATATCCTAGAGGGATAATGGAGAACATGCTAGTTAAAGTTGGTACTTTAGTATTTCCAGTAGATTTTGTTGTTCTGGACATGGAAGAAGATTCTAAAGTTCCTCTCATATTAGGAAGACAATTCTTAAACACGGCTAAAGCAATGATAGACGTGTTCGGTAAGAAATTGACCCTAAGTATAGAGGACGAGAGTGTTACCTTTTCAGTTGATAGAGCAATGCAACAACCACAATCTACAGATGATACATGTTATTATATTCAAACTATAGATTCACATGCAGAATTGTTAGAAGAATTTCCAGAATTACAAGGAACAGGAGAATGTTCTTTAGGAGAAGGAACTGAACCAATTGATGAAGCTGAAATGTTAGCTACACTAATAGCTAATGGATATGAACCAACAATAGAAGAAATTCAAATACTAAAAGAAGAAGACAGATATCGATACAAATCATCGATAGAAGAACCTCCGACATTAGAGTTAAAGCCACTTCCAAACCATTTGGAATATGCTTATTTACATGGTGAATCTGAATTACCTGTAATAATATCGTCTTCTCTTACTGAAAATGAGAAATCACAACTCATTTCTGTGTTGAAAGCTCATAAACCAGCCATTGCATGGAAGATTCATGATATTAAAGGAATAAGTCCTTCGTATTGCACACATAAAATCCATATGGAAGAAGGTCATAAAACGTATGTGCAATGCCAACGAAGACTAAATCCTAATATGCAAGATGTAGTTAAAAAAGAAATTATTAAACTGCTAGACGCAGGTTTAATTTATCCAATTTCTGATAGTCCATGGGTAAGCCCAGTTCAATGCGTGCCTAAGAAGGGTGGCATGACTGTCATTACAAATGAGAAAAATGAGCTTATTCCTACTAGGACTGTAACAGCATGGCGTGTGTGTATTGATTATAGAAAATTAAATGACGCCACCAGAAAAGATCACTTTCCCTTACCTTTCATTGATCAAATGTTGGAAAGATTAGCCGGAAACAGTTACTATTGTTTTCTAGATGGTTTTTCCGGATATTTTCAAATTCCAATAGCACCCGAAGATCAAGAGAAAACCACATTCACGTGCCCTTATGGTACTTTTGCTTACAAACGCATGCCATTTGGACTTTGCAACGCCCCTGCAACATTTCAAAGGTGCATGATGGCGATTTTTCACGACATGATAGAAGAATGCATGGAAGTTTTCATGGATGACTTTTCAGTCTTCGGTGATACATTTGAATCATGTCTAGCTAATCTTGAACGAATGCTTATTAGATGCGAACAATCAAATCTAGTTCTTAATTGGGAGAAATGCCATTTCATGGTTAAAGAAGGCATCGTTCTTGGACATAAAATCTGAAAGGAAGGAATTGAAGTGGATAGAGCTAAAGTAGATGTAATTGCTAAACTTCCACATCCCACCAATGTTAGAGGAGTTAGGAGTTTTCTAGGGCATGCCGGTTTTTACCGACGTTTCATAAAAGATTTTTCTAAAATTGCCACTCCTATGAATAAACTCCTAGAAAAGGATGCTCCATTCATCTTTTCAGATGAATGCATCAAATCTTTTAATATTCTTAAAGAGAAACTCACTAATGCGCCGATCATGATAACACCAAATTGGATTCTACCGTTTGAACTAATGTGCGATGCAAGTGATTTTTCAATGGGAGCCGTTTTAGGACAAAGGATTGAAAAACGATTTCAACCTATATATTATGCTAGTAAGATGTTACAAGGAGCACAAGCGAACTATACAACTACTGAAAAAGAACTCCTTGCCATTGTCTTTGCTTTTGACAAATTTCGTTCATATCTCGTTCTAGCAAAAACGGTGGTCTATACCGACCATTCTGCTCTTAGATACCTATTTTCGAAACAAGATGCTAAACCAAGATTAATCCGTTGGATCTTACTCTTACAAGAGTTCGATATTGAAATCCGAGACAAAAAGGGAGCAGAAAATCTCACCGCTGATCATCTTTCTCGTCTTGAAAATCCTGAATTAGAAGTTCTAAATGAATCAGCCATACAAGACAACTTTCCTGATGAATATTTATTGAAGATAGATTATAATGAAATTCCATGGTTTGCAGACTATGCAAACTACTTAGTATATGGATTCCTTGAAAAAGGATTGTCGTACCAAAAACGAAAGAAATTCTTTAGTGATATAAAACACTATTTCTGGGAAGATCCATATTTGTTTAAAAGTTGTCCCGATGGAATAATACGCCGATGTGTATTCGGAGATGAAGCTAGTAAAATTTTAAACCATTGTCACACATGACCAACAGGAGGTCATTATGGGCCTCAACTTATAGCAAGAAAAGTTTACGATGCTGGATTCTATTGGCCTACAATTTTCAAAGACACACACCTTCTTTGCAAATCCTGTGACGCATGTCAAAGGGCCGGAAAAATAAGTCAACGTGATGAAATGCCACAAAATGTCATTCAAGTATGTGAAGTATTTGACATTTGGGGTATTGACTTTATGGATCCATTTCCAAAATCTCATAATAATCTCTACATTCTCGTAGCCATTGATTATGTATCTAAATGGGCGGAAGCACAAGCTCTCCCAACTAACGATGCACGAGTTGTAGTCAACTTTTTAAAACGTCTTTTTGCAAGGTTCGGAGCACCGAAAACTTTAATAAGTGATCGGGGTACTCATTTTTGTAATAATCAACTTGAGAAAGTTCTTAAAAGATATGGAGTAACTCATAAAATCTCCACTGCTTATCATCCACAAACAAGTGGACAAGTTGAAAATACCAACCGACCTTTAAAACGTATTCTAGAGAAAACCGTAGGATCAAATCCGAAGGAATGGTCCATTAAATTGGAGGATGCACTCTGGGCTTTTAGAACAGCCTACAAAACTCCAATTGAAACCACACCTTTTAAACTCGTTTACATAAAAGCATGTCATCTTCCAGTAGATTCTGAACACAAAGCATTTTGGGCTTTGAAGACATGTAATCTTGATTTACATAAAGCTGGACGTCTACGGTTAAGTCAATTAAACGAATTAGAAGAATTGAGACATGAAGCATACGAAAATTCGTTGATCTATAAGGAAAGAACGAAGAAATGGTATGATAAAAGAATCAGAAGTTCAAAAGAATTTAAGGAAGGAGACAGAGTTATTCTTTTCAATTCACGATTCAAGCTATTTCCTGGAAAATTGAAATCAAGATGGTCTGGACCATTCATAGTCAAAAGATTTTTCCCATACGGAACTGTAGAATTAATAAATTCAAATGGGATTGAATTTAAGGTTAATGGTCACAGAGTTAAACATTACATAGATAGTCCGATGGAAGTTGACAACGAAGTTAATCACAATTTCGATCCCACAGCTAACTAAGTGTGGGGAGAATCAAGTCTTTTAAAGGATAATATGTATTTCTGTTAGAGTTAGATTTTCTGTTTTCGTGTAGTTCTCGAAAATGGAACCCGAATGGTCTTTCCCTAGCAGACCCTAAAGAACTAGTCTTCTTCCCCCCATTCTGAATTTTTTTTTTAGGTTTTACGAGATGAAGACTTCCTGTGAATTAAACCATGGTCTAATGCTATACGCTTTGATCACTAAACGTAATAATGACACCCTTCCAAGTGAAATAGTATCATTAATCAGAGGTAAATTGGACGGAGTAAGAAAAGAATCCAGATGCAAAAATAATAAGTTACAATTTGGTAAAGGAAAATCAAAATCCGCAGCGAAAAGAAGAGCACGACACCTTGAAAGATGTCACAAATGCAGAAAATGGTCACACGAAGGAAAATGCTCGACGAATCAAACATATTCCAATACCGAATTTGTTACTCTATGCAGAGACGGACCGTTCATATGTTTAGAAGAAAAAACACTGAATGCTCGAGGTTACGCCTATGTAGCTATGGAAAATCAATTAGTCCGACTATCTTATGAGTGGGCTAGAGCATATCACTAAGAATACTATCTCACAGGTAAGTTTGTACAGTTTTTATTTTTATTTTTATTTTTAACCTTTTGATAATAAACGCTAATTTGTTCGCTATAAAGTATTAAATTGGTATTCGATAAAATTAGGTCTTGCGATCGAAATTATTGATATCATACAAAAATTTATTACATCACTGCGAAATTTACCGTTTATTCTTAAGGTATAAATATCTTTAATCAATCAACCCAAAATATTTCAAAAATTCGTCATGAGTTAAATTAGGTATTTGAACCGAAATTACTTTACCGAAAAGTGGAGCGTATATTTTTGATAATATTTGATTGATTAAAGTGGGATAAAAGACCAAAAAGATTTTTAATTTTATTTTTACTTTGTTTTTAAAATTAATATTAAAATAATATTGTAAACTTGTTAAAATTAATATATATTTAAAATTGTAAATATTTGAAAAATTAATATTTTTAATATAAATGTATGAAAACAAAAATATAATTTAAGTTTGGTGTGAATTTTTTATATGAATTTTTAATTTTATGCATTTTAAATTTAAGTTTGGTGTAAATTTAAAAACAAAAATTTACTTTATTTTGTTAAGTAAAAAATATGATTTTTAAAATTCGTCGTGAGTTGAAGACTAGGTCGTTGAACCGAAATTGCTTTACCCGAGGGAGGGACGAGAAATTTTATTATCATTATTTTTAATCTTATTGAACTAAAGTATGCCAAAAACATTAAATAAAACCCAAAAATCTTTGCTTTTAAAACAATGTTTTGAAATAATGAAATTTTAAAATTTTGTCGAGGGACGGACTAGGACATCGTTCCGAAACAACCTCGTCCTAAATAAATGGAAAAACAAAATTTTAAATTTAATTTATGTTTTGTTAGTATAAGTTTTATATAAAAAAATAAAATAAAATAAAATAAAATAGCCGCGACTCGCGGAGGTTTTAGTGGGACCACCACCGCACTCGCGGAGCTTATAAAATCCATAAAAAAAATATAACTGGTCGAACAGACCAGTTTGTACACCACCCACACCCATTTTCTGCGAAAAACACACACAAAAAATCGCCCAAATTCGTGATTTTTCACCATTTTTCAACAAATCTTTCATAAAATCACAATGAGGAGACTATTATCAAGAAATTACTCAAGAAAATCGGTAAATTTCTACACCTAAACACCATTTAATCTGAATTTTTAGTGTTCTTGAACAATTTTATGCCTAATTCGATTTTGATGCTTTCTAGGGTAATAATGCTTCAATTGTTTGTGTATTATGCTTGTATAACCTAGATTGATGCTATTTAACATGATTAGAAGCTTTGAACTTCAATTTTTGAATAATCTAGGGTTTGTGTTCTTGAGCAAAATTAGGGCTTTTTGATATAAACAGGTTATGGCCGAATTTTGTTATTAGTTTATGCTAAATTGAGTAGTGTAACATGTTTAGGTTGCTAAATGATCAAAACTTTGATCCTAAACATGATTTATGAAGATTAAAGTGGACTTTTTGAACCAAAATTGCATGAACTTGATTTAATTGATATGAATGCCATGAGGAACTTATTTAATTGTTATAATGATTGTTTTTGACATGTTTTAAAAGATAAATGCGAAGGAACTTTGTATACATTTTGTAAAAGTATATTTGTAAAAGTGTAGAATTGTTAATATTTTGAAAATGTGTATAGAGTTTAATATGGATTAAACATGTCATTGTAATTATTTAAGATTTATGACTTTGCTAAAACTAATGCATATTTGGATGCACAAAAATTGTGTTTGATATATTTTGCAGACTGAAAGGGGTGAATCTTCATCCCAGGCTCGCAATGCTCCTCCGGAAGATGCAGATCAACAGGAAATTAATAACCAATACCGAAAAGATATGCCTCACCCAATTGTTTCATATTCAAACATTCATGAGGCAGATTTACATCCGAATTCGAGATTTGATAGATATTGCATAGACTATCCAAAATATCAAAAGAACCTGCACAACCTTGTATCTAATAATGTTGAGGTACCCAGAGTTATAGATTGGGAACCATTAGAGGTAGTGGAATTGGCCGAGCCAATCAGGGAATTACTTACTCAAAGGTATGGTAATTCTACTTTTAGTGATTGGGTACGTTTATTCAACATGCGTAGACCTGTGTATAGAGAATGGTGTATAGAGTTATTATGTACTATTGAAATAAATGATCGGGTAGATACTTTAACCGATCGTAGTTTTCTTAGATTTTTATTAGGAGGGGAGATGCGCCATATGTCTTTACTAGATATGGCTCGGGCTTTACGTATATATACGCCCGAGGAGCTAGCATCTTATGATTGTCAGAGGTTAATAGTTTATGGTAGGAGGGTGGATGAGAATTTTGATACGAATGACGTATGGAGTAGGATGACTAGCCATCGCCGATTCCAGGGGGGATTATACTCTTATCTTGATATTGATAGAGCTGAATTAAGAGTAATCCATAGGGTTTTAGCCAATTCGATTACACAACGAGGTAAGAATAAGGAAAAGGTAAATGAACAGGATTTGTTTTACCACATGTGTATTCGAGACCCACAGAGCGCTGTAAGTATACCTTTTTGTGTGGGTTATTATTTATTGACTATGGTTAGGGGTATGAGGCGTGGTAGCATAATAGGAGGTGGTATATTTATTACTTTAATTGCTGAATATCTCGGTGTGGATAGAAGTCGGGGGGGAATATTAATGGCAGAACCAGAACCCCGCGATAGAATAGATTTGCGTGTTTATCATGGTGCTAAAGTCTTAAAAAAATGAAACAACGCGGCAGCACGTTATGATGGCAGGCATCCACAGGTTAAGAGAGATCAACAGCAAGGTCAACCGGGAGGGGGTAATCCAATGACGGAAATGCAAATTTTTATGTCTCGACACGAGTATGAAATGGCTAGACAAAAAGCATTTCAAGATTGACAGTATCATCAAAGCCAAATCATAAGTCATTGTACACACGTAGGTAGAAACTACATTCCTACCGTTATGCCCGAATTTGCTCCTTGGAAATTAGAGAGCCGACCACCATATCCTACATATGACCCGGCCCAAGCATTTTACAGCATCTATGGATACGCTTGGGACCCATACTGGAACCATCCTCCTCATCCGTAATTTTATATTTTTGTTTATTTTATTGTAATGTTACTAATTCTTAATTTTCTTATTTCTTATTTTATTATTATAATAGCTTTTATAACTTTCTAACTTTATTAGATTTTAATAATTTTTGAATGTGGTGTGAAAACCCAACTTCAAAAATATGTATATATGTGTTTGTAGTTTATCTCATGTACAAAACAGGGTAAAACAGCGCATTTTCAAAGACTGGCATTAAGTTCAGCAAAAGCTATTAATTTTGATGACGAAACGAAAAAACAAATGTGATGTACCAACAGACGGAATGAACAAATGATGTGCACCATTTATCATTCAGCAAACAAACGCCAATATGTTTGGAAATTTTGGTAAAATTTAATTATTTTTCTACGTTAATCACCCTCAATAATTTAAATTGTTACTGATTTCTTGCAAATGAGGACATTGCAAGATCTTAAGTGTGGGAAGGGGTTAAATTCTTTCGGATTTTTAACATTTTTAACTTATACACTTGGTTACCATTAAAAATACTAGTAACGCAGTAGTTGTATTAGAATCTAGTGCTCTCTGATAACAAAGAACAGCCCTAGTCTTATATACTGACTACCCACTTCTAGTAAAAATTTTCAATTAAATGAATTCAAAATCATGTTTATACATATTTATGAACGATAAAACTAGGTGTTAACACCGAAATTATTGTTACCTCGGAAAGGACATAAATTGAGAAACAAACCAAAATGTTAGAATTCATTTAAAATGGAATAGAGGACAATAAAAATGCAAATAAAAGAAAATAAAAGCCAAGTGTGGGAAAATTTACCAAGTTATTTAAAACATAAGTCACATATTTTTGTAACAACTAACTGAAGATACTTATGTTTTGGACGATTTTAATCAGTTTTACCCGATTTACTGTAATATATTTGAAAGAAAGATGGATCTAAACGATGAATCAATTCCATCATTAAAAGGAAGTAAAGTCTTCTGAAAAAGAAACGCGCTTCTTGATTTAGGTCATGAAGTTGTCGTCCAGACCAGCTGTAGGTTGATGAAAAATCTAGAAAAATCATCACTAAAATCAGCAGGAAATCCACGGACCTCAGCATAAAACAGGGTCGCCAAGTGGTGAGACTTATCCTTACCATGAAAGGATCTGTCTTATAAAATGGGGAGGACGCCGTGCAAATTAGCTGGATAAGACTAATGAATCAGATCCCCAGAAAGGATAATCTCCTTAAAAGATCAAAAATCAGCTTTTAAGCCTGATATTACTCAATCCTAGAGATGGACCTTAAAGATTGAGAATTACAAACTCATGGAATTCGATGATATCTAAACTCGAGCTTGGACGAGAAAATATTTTGATCAAAATTATAAACCGATTTGTTTTCTGAAAACCCATTTTCAATGCGTTCATTACCATTGAAAGTAAAATCCTAGGAATTCACCTGGAATTCATTAGGTCACCTGCACCAAATCGGGTGTCAACCGTAAGAACGGTGGTTGCATAGCATGGTCAAAGACAGGACCTTGTGCCAGACCGAAAAAGTATAAGGGTGAGCTTTACTATTGCTCCTACAAAGGATAGTAATTGCATCCGATACGTTATAGACCATAATTAAAAGCACGTCAGGGGACATTGCCTTAACAGTTGCTTGTTCAATGCTTTCCTTTACAACCGGACGGTAGTTTACCGAAAGATAATATACGGAGCAAGTATACTGGACGTGTTGCTTTCCTAATACAAGGTTAGCAAGTGGGTGACACAAAACCTTAAATTTTGAGCTAAAAATTTCAAATATGAAACCCACCAAACCCACAAAAAGAATTTGTAAACACCGGTGAAGGTTATCCCGGAAAACTTATCTATGGTAAAAGCTAGATTTAATTTTCAAAAGATCAAATGTTTTCATAAAGATCCAATTTCCTTAATGGATCTAAACTTTTATAGTCATGTGGGACTGTAAACCACATCGTTATTACCATTGTTTATACCGCCGTATAGAAATCACTGATGTACAAAGTGTGAAGAATAAAGAAGTGATTCTAGTATATTTCAAGACTATATTGCTTGAGGACAAGCAACGCTCAAGTGTGGGAATATTTGATAATGCTAAAAATGAACATTTATTTCATAGCATTATCCCTCAAGAAAGACAAGCTTTTAGTTGCAATTGTTCTATTTACTAGTGATATTCGTTTAAATAATAAAAGGTGAAGACAAAAGACAGATGCGATGAATCTCTTCGTGCTATCAGTGTTACATCATATAGAAACTGTTAGTTTCTATATTCTGTAAACTTTTGAGCTTAAAATATGAATGTTATTGAAGTAATGTTGGGAACTGATGCATGAGTTAGTATAATATAATGACACTTGATCAACGTGATTATATTACAGAAAGTCATGCTGAGTTTTTAAATGAGACATGATGATTCACAGATTATAACGTCATCATATGCCATGTTACACGACTCTTACATTTTATCCCATGTTAATACTAATAATAATAATAATACCTATAACAGTAATGATAATAATAATATTTTTATTTTAGATCATAGCTTATTCATAGTTTTACTTATTTTCATATATATATATATATATATATATATATATATATATATATATATATATATATATATATAATTTTTAATCTTTACAATATTTTATCATAATACAATTAAATATATATAAAAATATTATATAACAAAAATATATTTGCAAGCTATGAAAGCAATGAAAAGTGAATGTTATGTATCGAGAGGATGATTTTATACACAGGTTATGTGTATGTTATTTTTGTGCACGGGATATGTGTACGGTTACTATGATTTATGAAAAATGGATTTCGTACACGAGAAATGTGTATTACCATTTCTTTCTTAGAACATTAACTATGTTCATTTCGAAGTTCATATCTATGAAATTCTGGACCGTTGCTCGCTTTACTAGAGGTCGAGAGGATAATAAAAAGGCAAAGAGATCCAAAATATAAGAGAAAATATAAAGCCTAATGACAACACCGAAATTACAAACCGTGGATATCAGTACGTATAGCAATATAAAGACACGGGAGGATTATAAATACAATAATCCCTAGAGCATAATAGAAATAAACAGATTCTTCAGAAAGGAGTTGGAAAAGAAGAACGATCATGGTGATAGTTAGAATAAGAACAAGGATCAGAACGGGGTTAAGTATTTTCATAAATCTTTTGAATTTGGGAATTGAGTATAGAAGTGGTGAAAACTAATGGAACGGAAAAGGTAAATTTATAAAGGAAATATCAGACAAAGCAATCGAGGCAGATGGTCGCATTTAATTAAAGAGATCCTAATTTCCTTAAATCTCGAAGAATCAGATCTTATAGATTTCGAAGATTATCTTTAAATCCCTTGAATTCCGGAATTCAACCATGACTACGTCACAAGTTAAAACGAAACTTCATTTATTCATTTCACTCTACGGCTACCACAAGCAACCACCCTCATCATCACTCTAACCATCACCTTTATAGTTCTTCATCTTCATGTTCTAATTAATTCGCAAGTCACCACAACTCATTCCACCTTGAACCTACCATCGATCTACATCACCACTTATTCTTCCTCTTGTTATGTTTTTTTTTCGAACCCCACTTCCAGACTACCCACCATCATCCGTTAATCACTGTAACTGTGACAAAAACCACTTGAAAACCATGAAACCATCACAGCAGCAACTAACAACATCGTATTCAGTTTTAAGAGTGGTTGTTTGAGTATGTTACAACCGAAAACCATAACAATAATCGTTTAATGATTTTTGGTAATGTGATGGGTTTTCGAATAAGAGTAGGAAATAGATAAGGAGAGAGGGAGATAAAGATGGGGTTCTTGGCTCATTCAAATAGAAAGAAACAGGAAGTAGTAGTAGGCTATACAATGGTTGTTGTGATAATAATTTTCATAGCTCGATGGTGGTGACTACGATTTATATTTGGTTTCAAAACAGAAAAGGAGAGAGAGGAAATAAGGGAGAGAAAGAGTGGTGGTGTAAGGTGGTCCATAGGGTGATACGGTGGTGATGGAGTGTGAATCAAGGTGTTGAGGATTGCGGTTCACCATGGTGGAGGATGAGTGTGGTGGCGGGTTGATCAAGGTTGTTTTGGGGGTGAAAGTCAATGGAATTGTTAACAATATGTGAATGTTAGTTTAACTTATATTCAGAATTTTTGAGTGATATCCGAAGTCAAATATTCCAACTAATTGGGGACTTAAACTGTAACAAGGTCTTAATACTTTGTTTAATAATTACACCAGGATGTCGACTGCGTGTAACCCAAGGTTTTAATACTTTTTTTTTAACAATTATGCCAAGTGTCCTTGTACATAATTTCACCCTTGTTTTAATAATTCCATAGACTATTAATCCATTCCCGTGTCCGGTTAAATGAACGATTATTCGTACATATAAATATCCCGCCCATCGTGTCCGATCGAGTGTATATGGTTATTTATAGGGACGTCCAATTGTAAATCTTTATATTAAAATTAACAAACTATCATTTAATTAAACAAATATAAAGCCCATTAATAGCCCATAGTCTAATTTCCACAAGTGTCGTTCTTTTGTCCAAACCCCAATTATAGTACAAAGCCCAATTACCCAATTTTAATATTTTTAGCCCAAGATCATATTATATAAATATATAAATTATATATTTATATTATATTTATAATAAAATCCGTCGGCAGACTAAGATCCAAACTTGGATGAGCTGGAATCACGACCTCTACACTCGCAGAGCTTTGAAGACCAAAATGCACCGCACTCGCGGAGCACTCTCTGCCTATAAAAGAACATGCATTTCGACGATTTATATATACCTTTTATATTTTATATATATATTTTTCTTTCCCCATTTTTATGTATCAAGTATCACTCCAAATCGTAATCTCAATTTGTAATTTTAATTTTAAGTTAGTGATAATAATAAGGATCGATTAGTCGAATGTTTTAAGGTTTTGTAAGTCGAAACTCTGTCCGTGTACCACTACGCTAATAACACCCACTGTAAGTTATGTTTATGTTATTTTCATTAATGTCTCGTAGCTAAGTTATTATTATGCTTATTTAATACCGAAGTAATCATGATGTTGGGCTAAAAATATTAAAATTGGGTAATTGGGCTTTGTACCATAATTGGGGTTTGGACAAAAGAATGACACTTGTGGAAATTAGACTATGGGCTATTAATGGGCTTTATATTTGTTTAACTAAATGATAGTTTGTTAATTTTAATATAAAGATTTACAATTGGACGTCCCTATAAATAACCATATACACTCGATCGGACATGATGAGCGGGATATTTATATGTACGAATAATCATTCATTTAACCGGACACGGGAATGGATTAATAGTCTATGGAATTATTAAAACAAGGGTGAAATTATGTACAAGGACACTTGGCATAATTGTTAACAAAGTATTAAAACCTTGGGTTACACGCAGTCGACATCCTGGTGTAATTATTAAGCAAAGTATTAATACCTTGTTACAGTTTAAGTCCCCAATTAGTTGGAATATTTGACTTCAGATATAAGGATAATTTGACGAGGACACTCGCACTTTATATTTATGACTGATGGACTGTTATGGATAAACACCAGACGGACATATTAAATAATCCAGGACAAAGGACAATTAACCCATGGGAATAAACTAAAATCAACACGTCAAACATCATGATTATGGAAGTTTAAATAAGCATAATTCCTTTATTTTCATATTTAATTGCACTTCTAATTATTGCATTTTTATTTATTGTCATTGTATTTAATTGCACTTTTAATTATCGCAGTTTTTAATTATCGCAATTTTATTTCATCGCACTTTTATTTATTGCAATTTCATTATCGTTATTTATTTTACGCTTTAAATTAAGTCTTTTATTTATTTAATATTTTACATTAGGTTTTAACTGCGACTAAAAGTTTTAAAAATTGACAAACCGGTCATTAAACGGTAAAAACCCCCTTTTTATAATAATAATATTACTTATATATATTTGTATTTTTATTAATTAAAACTAATATAGCGTTAAGCTTTGTTTAAAAGATTTCCCTGTGGAACGAACCGCACTTACTAAAAACTACACTACTGTACGATTAGGTACACTGCCTATAAGTGTTGTAGCAAGGTTTAGGTATATCCATTCTATAAATAAATAAATATCTTGTGTAAAATTGTATTGTATTTAATAGTTTTTCCTAGTAAAATATAAGCTATTTCATATACACCTCGCATAACATCACCTGCATAGAAAGTTAAATTTAGAGATATTTTGTTGATAATGATGAATGAGATAGTGCAGAATATTAAGCAGTATAAAAAGTGATTAGAGTAGCCAAAATAACGGATTATTCTCCTATGATTGATCAGCATTTATGAATATTGGACATATAATAAGGGATTTTGAAATGAAGTGGTTATAAGATTTTACTTAAAGCAGTGTTTGGGATTAATTTTTGATTCAAATCTGTAACTGAATCCCGAAATTTTATAGATAATTAATCACATAGTATCAACCATATATAAATTATTATATTTCCAACTATATATCAATCAATTTTGATCAAACATCTATTTAAGAAAATGCGATCATTTCCTAATTATATCATTTATGGTTAGTTGGCTTTCAACTAACCATAAATGTTATACTTATGAAATGGTCGCATTTACTTAAATAGATGTTTGACCAAAATTGATTGAAATTTGAAATTTGAGGACGCCATTTATTTGAAATTTGAAAACAGTCCATCATTTCATTGTATTATAAAGATACTAGCTTAAGGCTCGCGAATTCGCGGGACTTTTTTATGGGTCAAATTGAAATTGAATTTAATCAAGTAATAGGATTTTATATTGTATTTGAAAGGTTGATTGGAAAGAAAAAAATAATAAAATAATGATCTATTAATGTTTTTGAAAAAACCAATAAAAACAATGTAATCCATAATAATACTAAAAGTTATACCTTCATCTTAAACTTTAGGCCTGGTTTCCTACAGCTTATTCCAGGATTTCAGCCTCTTAATATGTTGATGAATTGTAAAGATAACGAAAGCCTTTATACATTGGATATGGTTCAATGTAACAACGCGTAATTTATTTGTTTGCAATGTGTGAATAAACAATAAGATTCAACAAACATTAATAAATTAAGTAGTTATCATGTGTAATTTATCAAGTATTTTGTATAAGACGTCACATTATGATTGAAGAAAGAAAATAATTTAAATGGTTAAGAAATGCAAATTTTTGGAATTTTTTAAAAAAATATTGTTCATATAAAGTAATACATTTACATAAAAATATGTACTCTATCTTTTATTAATTACACTATAATATATCGTACAATTTTATAAATAAGAAATTCATATATGAGAACCAATATATTAACAAATACCTGTATGTTTAACTATTGTAAAAATATTTGTTACCTTGCTAGTTTGTCAAATGAAGCCAAATATCCCATCAATCGTCCATGTCATGTTTACTCTTTGAGTTCTTGAGAATTTAATCTACCAAATAATGACATTCAAAAGTACCCAATCGAAGTTCAAATCATGAATAAATAAATAAACGATACACTTTGATTTTTTTGCATATCCATATTCATAATACATAAAAAGGTAAACTATATTCGGTGATGCATTGGGATACTTTACAGTCAGTTGTAATGGGGCAAACAAATTCCAAACTTGACTAACTCTTGGGATATATGGAACTTTATGTTCATGTATTCATAAAGATAATTCATAACATCAAACCTAAAACAAACATTTTGAGAATCAGATAAAATCATTGTATCATGACAGATTGCCTAAAAGTAATGAAACAATTATATAAAGATTAAAGAGTAGAATATTAAGCAAATACCTTTGTTATGAAAAACTTCTATGCACGATATTCAAACCATTCATGATTTGACCCATAACCCATCGTGTCTGACCTACCCATTTTGACACTTCAACTGTGAAATGTAACAAACTATACGTAACTGAAAATAACCCGATTTTCCTACTTAAATCTAATAATTCACCAATAAAGCATAAAGGATTAGTGTATTTACATATTTAAGTGCATAAAACCAACCCACTTTTCCTATTTATGTTTTGGCTAATGATCGCAAGCACATAAAAACACACATCTAATAACCTTCCTAAAATGTATTTACATATTTAAGTGCAAATTGAAATAAAAGAAGACTCCTGATTAATTTTCATTGCATAATAAAAACAAAGAGCTATCTTTTAACCGAGATAGATAAAATTCCTCACTACTTCAACCTTTTCGAATGTCACAATCTGAAATTTAACAAACATGGATGCAATGGTCGTTTATACATAACGCACAAGCTATATTAAGTACTCTATTAGCTTACTTTGTTGCAAACAATGATCATTTAGGTAGTCGGACATTCGTACACTATTTTCAAAAGAGTAGGAATCTTGTTTACTATCAAGACGCTTCTACATTCCATCTTCTCCACTGTGTTCAACAGGTATCTGCACGCACAAGGTAATCGGTGAATATAAAGTTGATATAGAAACATATATTAATAGCTAGATCCTAAATAGTATTGTTATTGTAATCATTGCCTTGACCCACACATAATTCTCAAACTGCCAATTTACATGAATAAACCGTTAGTTCGATTGAATCATTATTTCTTAATAACGAAATGAGTTTTATATGTTTTAACATCAACTATAATGATATATAAATGGTAATGTAACTGTTATTAAATCTAGAATGTACATAAGAGTGTACTTCAAAAGTAGCGGCAATGTTGATGGTGAACATAGGGCTTGAAATGTACATTTAGAAACAATAGATACAAAATTATGAGTCGACACCGTTAATGAGCAAATGCTATACATACTTCTCAAACATTTGAGAAGTATGTAAATGGAATCAGTCAATGGGTAAACCAAAAAGAACTGATTGTTACAAATGATCATAGAGGAGTATTACATTTTGAGTCAATTATAACTTATTGATAATATAAGCTATTTGACTTGTTAACCCCACCTGACGCTGCAATTTGTACAGCAGTACTCAAAATTTTAAAAAAAAACGTAATGAAGCAGGTTTACATGATAATGTACCTCTTGCTATCTTTGATTTCATCTCGATCATCAACTCATAGCAGATGAGAGCAAGCATAAAAAGTTATGCAGTGATCTGGCTGCTTCAAGAGCTTTGCCTGAAACATCGCTGCCTGTTTGATACCAAATAATCAACCTAATCCCAAAAATTGATTTCATGCTTAAGAAAAAACAAAAGCATAAAACTCCCAGGTGTTAAATGATATAAAGAGAGTATAGACAGTTTAAAGTTTAAAGACAATAAGATGTTAAAAAACCCAGGTGTTGAATGGTATAAAGAGAGTATGGCGCCATTCGCATCTTGCAAACCATTGGTAAATTTACCAACAACACATCTGTAAGATTGCAAGAGTAGATAATATACATGCAATGACTAACCTGCATAGCAAACGATGAAATCTCTAAAACCCATTAATCCTTGTATATTATAATCTGCAATTACCCAAATCTTCAAAAGCACTGTAAGTCAACCGTATGATGTTGCCCAACTAAGTTAAAAAATGATGAATAAGCATACAATAAAAAAAACATCCCGATATCGAAAAGTTTGTTAAAAAAACAAACCCTAATCAAATTTCATACTAAATTCAAGCGCAAAAAGTATAAAATGCTAGCCAGTCGCTTCTTATATGCAATCATACAATTTCATTAAAGGGCATTCAACATTGATAATGCTAAAAATGAACATATATTTTATAGCATTATCCTTCAAGAAAGACAAGCTTTTGGTTGCAATTGTTCTATTTACAAGTGATATTCGTTTAAATAATAAAAGGTGAAGACAAAAGACATATTTGACGATTTGAAGAAGCAAATGACCAAAAAGCTAAAAAATACAAAGTACAATCCAAGTGGTTCAAATTATTGATGAGAAACGTCTAAAAATTACAAGAGTACGAGCAGCGGAACGCAAAGTACAAGATATTAAATAGTACGCAAGGACGTTCGAAAATCCGAAACTGGGACATGAGCCAACTATCAACGCGCGACGCAACAGACCAAAAATTACAAGTCAACTATGCACATAAATATAATATAATATATAAATAATTCTTAAAATTATATATATATTATATATATTTAATAAAACCGTCGGCAACAAGAAAATAAAGCTTTGTGACCAGGAAAAGGAGGTCATGCGATCGCATGACCATGAAGCACAAAAGCCATGCGATCGCATGGATCACTGTAGCAGTTCACATTCTATAAATTGCAACGTTTTCGGCCGATTTATGTACACAATATATCAATCTCTCTCACTCTCAATATTTATATATTTATATTTATAATTATAATTTTAATTTAAAGATAATAATAATAAGGTTATAGTGGCGAATGTTTTAAGTTTGTAAGTCAAAATTCTGTCCGTTTAACACTACGCGATTAATACTCATTGTAAGTTATGTTCAACCTTTTTAAATTAATGTCTCGTAGCTAAGTTATTATTATGCTCATTTAAGGCGAAGTAATCGTGATGTTGGGCTAAATATTAAAGACGGGGTAATTGGGTTTTGGACCATAATTGGGGTTTGGACAAAAGAACGACACTTGTGGAAATTAGACTGTGGGCTATTAATGGGCTTTATATTAACTAAACGATACCTCGTTAATTTAATATAAAGGTTACAATTTGACGTATCTATATATAACCACATACGCTTAATCGGGTACGGTGGGCGGGATATCTATAAATTCGAATTATTGTTCATTTTACCGGACACGGGGATGGATTAATAGTTAATGGACTCATTAAAACAGGGGTGGATTACATTCAAGGGTAATTGGTGTAATTGTTAACAAAGTAGTAAAACTTTAGATTACACGCAGTCGATAACCTGGTGTATTCATTAAACAAAGTATTAAGACCTTGTTACAGTTCAAATCCCCAATTAGTTGGAATATTTGACTTCGGGTATAAGGATAATTTGACGAAGACACTCGCACTTTATATTCATACCTGATGGACTATTATGGACAAAACCGTATGGACATATCGAATAATCCAGGACAAAGGACAATTAACCCATGGTAATAAACTAAAATCAACACGTCGAACATCATGATTACGGAAGTTTAAATAAGCATAATTCCTTTATTTTATATCTTATCGTACATTTTAATTATCGCAATTTTATTTCTCGTCATTTTATTTATCGCACTTTTAATTATCGCAATTTTATTTATCTTCATTTACTTTACGCTTTAAATTAAGTTATTTGTATTTTTAATATTTTACATTAGGTTTTAACTGCGACTTAAGACATAAAATTGACAAACCGGTAATTAAACGGTAAAAACCCCTCTTTTATAATAATAATAATACTACTTATATATATATATATATATATATATATATATATATATATATATATATATATATATATGTGATGACCCAGAAAATTTCGACTAATTTAAACCAATTCTCTAAATGATTTAATATTATGTAAATATACATACATATATATATATATATATATATATATATATATATTATATATATATATATATATATATATATATACATATTATAAGATGTACAAGTAAAACACTAATTGCTACTGTAAAAACGACTTTGCTACAGTAAAACACTATTGGCTACAGTAAAACACTATTTGCTACAGTGAAACCGTATTTTGCTACAGTGCTACAGTAACACACTATTGCTACAGTAACACACTATTTGCTACAGTGAACACTATTTGCTACAGTGCACTATTTACTACAGTAAACACTATTTGATGTCGACGAACTAGCAAACAAAAACGGAAAAGGCGGTCATGCGATCGTATGGAAAAAACACTGAAAACTCATGCGATCGCATGAGCTACAGGAAATTGAAAAGTACTATAAAAACGCCAGTTTGCTCGACAGAATATTGCACACTTTTCTTTTCTTTCTTATATGATCAAATATTATAATTATAATTTATATTTTATAATTTAAGTTTAATAATAATAAGGTATATACGCGGGTGTTTTTAATTTGGGTTTCAAACCGTTTTAAGCTAAGGAAGTATTGGGTATTGTTCAGGGTATTGTTTGTGAATCCAAGACCAATCATACGGCCGTCTACCATCATTACGTCTACGCAATTTGCCTACAATATTGAGTCTCAATATTGAACAGTGAGTTTATAGTCTCCCTTTTTAAATACTTTAAATATTTTTGGGCTGAGAATACATGCAATTTATTTTAAACGCAATAAGACACAAGTACATACTAAATTCTACACTGAGTTAAACTGAAAATCCCTTAGCTTTGGTAACTAGCAGCTGCCAGTACATAGGATATGGACTGGTGGGCGCGAATAATTGTATATGGATCCATAGGGCTTGACATCCCCGTCCGAGCTAGAGCGCTAGCCTTTTAACGGACGTATGTTATTTGAGTTTAAGACACGTTGGTTTGCGTGTATTAAAATGAATGGGGTAATTATCACTATAGCGTTAAGTTTAGTTACCAGGGTGCTCTGTTACGTAGAATCTATTGATAAACTTTTGATGAAATCTTGTGGTCTATCTTTATATATGTTTATGACTCGAGCAATTAAACCTATAACTCACCAACATTCGTGTTGACTTTTTAGCATGTTTTATTCTCAGATCCTTAGACTGCTTCCACTGTGATGTGCTTGTTGCCTGCATGGAGTCTCTCATGCTTTGTACAAAGTTTATTGCATTCAAAATAAAACTGCTTTATGTAATAAATAATTGGACTGTGATGTCAACCTGTAAATTAAAGACTTATGTACTTTGGGGTTTTGCTTATACCTAAGCACTCGCCCACATATTTATAACTTTCTATGTTTAGAAAGTCACTTATTTTAATGAATGCAATATTTTATCAAAACGTATCATATAGAGGTCAAAACCTCACTATGGAATCAATGATTAACGTGCCGCGTCAATAGCGATTTTGACGGGTCGTTACAGTTGGTATCAGAGCTTGAGGTCATAGGGAACCAGAAATTACATTAGTGTGTTTAACTGGTAATTGTTAGGATGCATTAGTGAGTCTGGACTATGACAATATTTGTTTTTACTGATTTTTGCTTATCATTTGGTCAAAAACATTATATGTGATATATTTATTTGCTAACGTAATTGTTGTTTCAATTATGTGATAGATGACTTCTTCTAATCCTATCATTTTGTACGACTCGGAATCGGACACTGAATCTATTATATCCACAACTGAAAAGGGCGTTCCAATACCTATTAAAGAAGAAATTGTGTTAGCCGGGGAATCTCAACTCCCGGTAAACCCAGAGGAGGTTCCAGCTCCACCCAGCTCTAGTTTTCTGGAGCCACAGTATCGTTGGCATGGACCCATGATCCCTGGAGTAAACGAAGATCGTCCATTTCTAAACAAACAAGGACATTGGGCCAGATACACCGCCGACGGGCGGGTTGTGAATATTACGCCTGGCAGATTTCGGTTCATGACCACCGGTACATATTCTCGTACACATGATGCAGACAGTTCGTCATCATATTCTCCTACACATGACTCAGATAGTTCGTCATCAGACGAGATCAGTGAGGAGGAGGATTTCGCTAATGAAATAAAAGAAGTCACTAAGGAGAAATTCCAACTTGCTATAGATAATAAAAACAACCACAATAATAAAAAGTCCTTAATTATTAAAAAGGAACAGGACCATTCGGTTCGTCACCACCCTTACCATAGTAAACCCACTGAGGCAACGGGTACCTCAAAACCCCAACCAAAAATTAAATACACTGCCAGAATGTCTGTCGGACCATGTGCACACAAACAATTGGCAGAGAGAACTAAATGGGAAGAAGTTTATGATAGTTCTGAATAAACGACCTCGCAACCATAAATCTTTCATACGCTATTCTATTGCTTATGTGTGCTACTCTATCTTGTTATGTAAAATAAGCATATGTAAAATATCAATATTGTATGGTATTGTATTATTTTGGTTTATTAATAATAAATGCATGGAATGATTATTTGTATTATTACTACTTCTTATTATTATTATTACATGATAACGTAGTAACTCGCTATAATTTTTCATAGTGGAATATTATTAAGATTTTAGTAGTTAATTCCTTGTACTAGCTATTATGTATGAACTTAACGGGTAGGTAATACCCTAGAAATAATTATAAAATGCTAATAAGAAGAAAAAGCTTTTATAATAATTGGTTCATATTATTAATATGCTAAGATTAACTATTGACAACTCATTTTACCTATAATATTCTATATGATTAAATTATCTTTGTTGTGTTTATTGAAGAAACATGTCTCAAATGTCGGATGCTGAGTTTGAGGAACTAGTCGAGAAACGTGTGAATGAAAGAATTGCTGCAGCTGAGGCAGCAAAAGCAACAGCCGAAGCAGCAGCCAAAGCAGCAGCCGTAAACACAAACTCACGAAAAGGATGCTCATACAAAACTTTTCAAGGATGCAAACCACAGACGTTTAGTGGAACCGAGGGACCAGTCGGTCTAACCCGATGGTTTGAAAAGATGGAGTCCGTTTTCAAAATTAGTAATTGTGCTAACGGAGACAAGTCAAAGTATGCTTCGTGCACGTTGCAAGACGGTGCATTTACTTGGTGGAACAATTATGCTAAAGCAGAAGGAGTAGATACGGCATATGATATCTCTTGGGAAGAACTGAAAAAGATGTTAATCGAGGAGTACTGTCCTCGAAACGAGATCAGAAAAATGGAATCTGAGTTACGTAATCTGAAGGTTTTCGGCGCGAATATCAATAACTATGAAAAGCGTTTCATGGAACTAGCCTTGTTGTGTCCCGAATTGGTGTCAAACGAGAAACAAAAGATAGAAATGTATATTGATGGTTTATCGATCAACATCAAAGGAAATGTTACATCGTCCAAACCGAATACGATGCAGGAAGCCATGACAATGGCACACCAACTCATGGACCAGATCACAGAGAGTTCGATTAAGGCACCAATTACCGAAGTCAAGACAACTGAAGGAAAGAGGAAATGGGAAGACTATAAGGGCAAAAGTACTCACCTGAAGAAACAAGAAACTTTTAAAGGTAAACAAGATGGGGCAACTGCAAGTCCAAACTATAAGGGACCCCATCCATTCTACAAAAGATGTTACACACATCATGCAGGTTATTGCCAAGTGGTCTGTGATAAGTGTAAAAAGAAAGAACATGTGGCGAAAGATTGTTATGCCACCGTTTCTGAAGTAAAGACAAAACCGACTGATGTCAAGAAATGTTTTGGATGCGGGAAGTCTGGTCACTTTATAAATCAATGCCCTGATATGGAGAAGAACAAAGAACCCGCATGTGGGAGGGCATTTAATTTTAGTACCAGTGAAGCACGTGAGGATCCTAATCTTGTCACGAGTACGTTTACCGTTAATAATCAATTAGCTTCTATTATGTTTGATACGGGTGCTGATAGAAGTTATATGTGTAAAGACTTTAGTTCTAAACTAAAATGTGCATCATTACCTCTAGATGATAAATATACTATTGAATTAGCTAATGGTAAACTGATAAAAGCCGATAAAATTTGCCATGGTTGCAAAATAAATCTCGCTGGTGAAACCTTCAAAATCGATTTGATACCCGTAGAATTAGAAAGTTTTGACGTAATCGTTGACATGGACTGGATGTCCAAAACAAGAGCAGAAGTTGTTTGCGCCGAGAAAGCAATCCGCATCCCTCGTAAGGATGAAACGTCATTAATGATTTATGGGGAGAAGAGAAACTCGAAGCTGAACCTTATCAGCTGTATGAAGGCCCAGAAACTTATAAGAAAAGGTTGTTATGCTATTCTGGAACACGTAAAGAAGATCGATACTGAAGAAAGAAGCATTGATGACATGCCGGTTGTAAGAGAATATCCAGGAGTATTTCCAGAAGAATTACCAGGGCTACCTCTACACAGATGTGTAGAATTCCAGATTGATCTCGTACCAGGAGCCGCACCTGTAGCCCGATCCCCATATAGACTTGCACCTTCAGAAATGCAAGAATTACAAAACCAGTTGCAAGAATTATCGGACCGTGGATTTATTCGTCCCAGTTTTTCACCTTGAGGTGCTCCTATTCTGTTCGTCAAGAAGAAGGGTGGATCTATGAGAATGTGCATAGATTACAGAGAATTAAACAAATTAACGATCAAGAATCGGTACCCATTACTGAGGATTGATGATTTGTTTGATCAATTGCAAGGATCAAGTGTTTATTCCAAGATTGATCTACGCTCCGGATATCGTCAGCTGAGAGTGAAGGAAGAAGATGTTCCTAAAACCACGTTCAGAACCCGTTACGATCACTAAGAGTTTCTAGTCTTGCCTTTTGGATTAACTAATGCTCCAGCAGTATTCATGGATCTAATGAATCACATCTGTAGACCGTATTTAGACAAATTTGTCATTGTTTTTATCGACGACATATTGATTTACTCGAAGAACAAGGAAGAACATGAGCAACACTTAAGACTGGTACTAGAGATACTCAAGAAAGAAGAATTGTATGCAAAATTTTCAAAATTTGATTTCTGGTTACTGGAAGTACAGTTTTTGGGCCATGTTGTCAGTAAACATGGAATTAAAGTTGACCCTGCCAAGATCGAAGCCATTAGTAAATGGGAAACACCGAAGACTCCAACACAAATTCGCCAATTCTTAGGTCTTGCTGGTTACTACCGAAGATTCATTCAAGATTTCTCTAGAATCGCCAAACCCTTAACTGCATTGACTCAAAAGTGAAAGAAGTATGATTGGTCCACGGAACATGAATCCTCATTCCAGTTATTAAAGAAGAAGTTAATGTCTGCACCCATTTTGTCATTACCGGAAGGAAATGATGATTTTGTGATCTATTGTGACGCTTCGCCCCAAGGTTTAGGATGTGTATTAATGCAACGCACAAAAGTTATCGCATATGCCTCACGACAACTAAAAATTCATGAAAAGAACTATACGACGCACGATTTGGAACTTGGAGCAGTAGTTTTTGCACTCAAAATATGGAGACACTATCTATATGGCACCAAGTGTACAGTGTACACCGACCATAAGAGTCTTCAGCATATTTTTGATCAAAAACAACTCAATATGAGGCAACGTCACTGGGTAGAGTTGTTAATCGATTACGATTGTGAAATCCGTTACCACCCCGGAAAGGCTAATGTTGTAGCTGATGCCCTAAGTCGGAAAGAAAGAGTAAAACCTCTTAAGGTCCGAGCTTTGAATATTACAATTCGTACTGATCTCACAAAGCAAATTCAAGCAGCACAGTTAGAGGCTTTAAAAGCAGAAACCGAAAAAGGCGAAATGAGCAAAGGGTTAGAAAAACAACTTGAAGTAAAAGCCGATGGAACCCTGTATTTTGCTGGTAGGATATGGGTACCAAGACATGGTAACCTAAGGCAACTAGTACTGGATGAAGCACACAAAACGAGGTACTCAATTCATCCAGGAAACGGGAAAATGTACCACGATCTCAAGAAGTTCTATTGGTGGCCTAATATGAAGACAGAAATTGCTACTTATGTAAGCAAATGTTTGACATGTGCGAAGGTCAAAGCTGAGCACCAAAAGCCATCAGGATTACTGCAACAACCGGAAATTCCGCAGTGGAAATGGGAAAGAATAACCATGGATTTCATTACGAAATTGCCAAGGACTGCAAGTAGTCATGATACTATTTGGGTGATAGTTGATCGTCTAACTAAATCAGCTCACTTTCTACCAATAAAGGAGACATACAGTATGGAGAAATTAGCACACCTATATTTGAAGGAAGTAGTTTCCAGGCATGGTGTACCTATCTCCATCATATGTGATCGCGACACCCGATTCACATCACGTTTCTGGCAGTCATTACAAAAAGCTTTGGGAATTCGATTAGATATGAGCACCGCTTATCACCCACAGATAGATGGTCAAAGTGAAAGAACAATACAAACATTGGAAGACATGTTACGGGCGTGCGTGATTGACTTTGGAAGCAGTTGGAATTGACACTTACCGTTGGCAGAATTTTCATACAATAATAGCTATCATACGAGCATCAACGCAGCGCCATTTGAAGCACTTTACGGTAGAAAGTGCAGATCTCCTATCTGTTGGAGTGAAGTAGGAGAAAGACAACTTACTGGACCAGAAATTATTCATGAAACCACCGACAAGATCATTCAAATACAACAGCGATTGAAAACGGCCATGAGTCGCCAAAAGAGTTATGCTGATGTAAGAAGAAAACTGCTAGAATTTCAAGTTGGCGACAAAGTCATGTTGAAAGTGTCACCCTGGAAAGGCATTGTACGATTCGGTAAACGAGGAAAGCTAAGTCCTAGGTACGTAGGACCCTTTTAAATCACCGAAAGATTTGGAGCAGTTGCTTATCGATTAAAGCTACCGCAAGAACTTAGTAGTGTTCATGACACATTTCACGTGTCAAATTTAAAGAAATGTTTAGCTGAAGAGGATGTCGTAATTCCTCTTGACGAAATACGAATCAATGAAAAACTCCATTTTATCGAAGAACCTGTTGAAATCATGGACCGTGAGGTCAAACAATTAAAACAAAGCAAAATATCGATAGTTAGGGTTCGTTGGAACGCTAGACGAGGACCCGAGTTTACTTGGGAACGTGAGGATCAAATGAAGCAAAAGTATCCACATTTGTTCACTGATATCGCTCATAAAACAGGTACTACTCAAAATTTCGGGACGAAATTTTCTTTAACGGGGAGGTTATGTGATGACCCGGAAAATTTCGACTAATTTAAACCAATTCTCTATATGATTTAATATTATGTATATATATATATATATATATATATATATATATATATATATATATATATATATATATATATATTATAAGATGTACAAGTAAAACACTAATTGCTACTGTAAAAACGACTTCGCTACAGTAAAACACTATTTGCTGCAGTAAACACTATTTGCTACAGTACACTATTTGCTACAGTACGCGCTATTTGATGTCAATGAACTAGCAAACAAAAAAGGAAAGGCGGTCATGCGATCGCATGGCAAAAACACTGAAAACTCATGCGATCGCATGAGCTACAGGAAATTGAAAAGTATTATAAAAACGCCAGTTTGCTCGACGGAATATTGCACACTTTTTTTTTCTTTCTTATATGATCAAATATTATAATTATAATTTATATTTTATAATTTAAGTTTAATAATAATAAGGTATATACGCGGGTGTTTTTAATTCGGGTTTCAAACCGTTTTAAGCTAAGGAAGTATTGGTTATTTTTCGGGGTATTGTTTGTGAATCCAAGACCAATCATACGGTCGTCTACCATCATTACGTCTACGCAATTTGCCTACAATATTGAGTCTCAATATTGAACAGTGAGTTTATAGTCTCCCTTTTTAAATACTTTAAATATTTTTGGGCTGAGAATACATGCAATTTATTTTAAACGCAATAAGACACAAGTACATACTAAATTCTACACTGAGTTAAACCGAAAATCCCTTAGCTTTGGTAACTAGTAGCTGCCAGTACATAGGATATGGACTGGTGGGCGCGAATAATTGTATATGGATCCATAGGGCTTGACATCCCCGTCCGAGCTAGAGTGCTAGTCTTTTAACGGACGTATGTTATTTGAGTTTAAGACACGTTGGTTTGCGTGTATTAAAACGAATGGGGTAATTATCACTATAGAGTTAATTTTAGTTACCAAGGTGCTCTGTTACGTAGAATCTATTGATAAACTTTTGATGAAATCTTGTGGTCTATCTTTATATATGTTTATGACTATAGCAATTAAACCTATAACTCACCAACATTCGTGTTGACTTTTTAGCATGTTTTATTCTCAGGTCCTTAGACTGCTTCTGCTGTGATGTGCTTGTTGCCTGCATGGAGTCTCTCATGCTTTGTACAAAGTTTATTGTATTCAAAATAAAATTGCGTTGTGTAATAAATAATTGGACTGTGATGTCAACCTGTAAATTATAGACTTATGTGCTTTGGGGTTTTGCTTATACCTAAGCACTCGCCCACATGTTTATAACTTTCTATGTTTAGAAAGTCACTTATTTTAATGAATGCAATATTTTATCAAAACGTATCATATAGAGGTCAAAACCTCACTGTGGAATCAATGATTAACGTGCCGCGCCAATAGCGATTTTGACGGGTCGTTACAATATATATATATATATATATATATATATATATATATATATATATATATATATATATATATATATATATATATATATATATATATATATATATATATATATATATATTGTTTTAAAAATATAGCGTTAAACTTGACTAGCTCCCTGTGGAACGAACCGGACTTACTAAAAACTACACTACTGTATGATTAGGTACACTGCCTATAAGTGTTGTAGCAAGGTTTAGGTATATCCACTCTATAAATAAATAAATAACTTGTGTAAAATTGTATCGTATTTCATAAGTATTTCATAACAAAAATATAACTATTTCGTATACGCTGCTGCACACATCAAGTATTTTTGGCGTCACTGCCGGGGAACTCTCTTAAACGCCGAAGCGAAACGCTATAAAAAAAATATATTAGTTTTTAAGATATTTTTGTAAAAATTTAATATTTCTCATTTTGTAAAAATATTTTGTTAAAAATACAAAAATATAAAAAGAAAAACAAAAAATATATATTTTTAAGAGTTTGTTTAAAATATATAAAATTATAAAGTATTTCTATTTTTTTTAGTTTTTAAAGCATAAGTTTTTATTTATTTTATATAAATATTTTATAAGTTAAAAACAGAAAGAAAAAAAAGTAAAACGTAAAAAGAAAAAAATAAAATAGAAACTGATCCTGCAAAATTGCGACCTGCATGTCAGCTGAACCTGCATATCATGCGATCGCATGAGAAGGCAGTTATAAACCCATGCGATCGCATGGTACCCTCTGACAGGTCTGATCATTAGCTGGTATGATTAGGGTTTGTGTTTAATTAATATTATTATTATTAATTAATTATAGTTAGGGTTTAATTTAATAATAATTAGTTTAAGTTTTAATTAAATTTGTATTTTTAAGTTTCAATTAGTTTTATTATTTATAAAATTAATACTTTTATAAAATAATAATATAAAAATAATATTTTTATAAAATTATAATTTTATTACTTTTTATTTCTTTTTATAAATTGTATATTTTAATCGTTTATTCGTAATATTTGTATTTTTATCGTTCGTAATTAGTTTTAAACTTAGTATTTTGCCATAGTAGCTCTAGATTTTTAGGCTTTGCCGTAAAATCCCTTAAGTGCTTTTTCTTTAGATTAAGATTTAGGTACTTTAGAATTTTGCGACGCCATTTTAAGATTTTAGTACTTTTTAAGTAATTGCCGTTTTGGATATAGAATTCCTTTAAGCTTTAATACCTTTAGACGCAACTTTTAATATTTAGTTTTTAATACTAAGTTTCAACGCTTATTTTCTTATTTTTATTTTTGACTGTTTGTTTTTCGACGCGCTCTTTTTCTTTCTTATTACTCGATGCTTTAGTTTTTAGGACATAGAATTTTCTATTTCTTCTCTAAAATTTCAGAACGAAAAATTATTTTAAGCGGTTAAATTGATAGACATCCAAAAATTTTCGATTCGTAGTAATAGTTGGATTTGTTAGTGGCGAGTTGTGGGCTTCCGATTTAAAGGGTCCTGGCTACCTGCTGCATCTATTGGCTATTCGAAATGTGGGCAAAATCAGAAAAGTCTATTAATTTGATAACTTATATAATTTTTAGTTTTATAACTAATAGGATATTCAGTGAATGCACCGAGCAAAACGTTCACCACCTTTCATACGTTCACCACCTGTAACTCGATCAAGACATCTAGCCAACATTGTCGCCGTTGATTTTTCTTTAGAATCGTCATCTAGTCGACCAAGTACTCCAATTCAACTTTCCGATAATCCATTTTTTGAACCCGACCTCACAATTGAGAATCCGGAGGATATTTAGGGACAATTCAGAGATCCTGAACCACTAATCATTCCTCCTGAACCACAAATCACTCATCCAGAGATTGTCGAGGAAGAAACCATTAAGTCAGAATCCTCTAGTGATTCAGATTCAACAAATTCAATCATGGAAAATCTGGAACCTCTAAGTATGGAAGACCGAATGAGGGCTAAACGCACTGGCCAAGGTCACGCAATTACTCAACCAGATATTAATGCGCTAGATTATGAAATAAAAGGACAAATCCTACACATGGTAGCTAATCAATGCCAATTTAGTGGTGCGCCGAAGGAAGATCCAAACGAGCATCTTCGTACCTTTAATAAGATCTGTACTCTATTTAAAATACGAGAAGTGGAGGATGAACAGATCTATCTCATGTTATTTCCCTAGAATTTAAAGGGAGAAGCCAAAGATTGGTTAGAATTGTTACCTGAAGG
Organism: Rutidosis leptorrhynchoides; assembly: GCF_046630445.1. Taxonomy (NCBI): domain Eukaryota; kingdom Viridiplantae; phylum Streptophyta; class Magnoliopsida; order Asterales; family Asteraceae; genus Rutidosis; species Rutidosis leptorrhynchoides. The sequence continues at coordinate 404,162,571 of NC_092336.1, read as the reverse complement.
GGCTATTGATACATGGGATGTCTTAGTTGAAACATTTCTTAAACAATTCTTTCTGGCATCTAAAGCTGTGAGACTTCAAGGAGAAATAGTTACGTTCACAAAAAAGCCAAATGAAACTCTATATGAGGCATGGACAAGATTTGGAAAGTTGTTAAGAGGATGTCCGCAACATGGTTTAGACACTTATCAAATAGTACAAATATTCTACCAAGGATGCGACATCACTACACGAAAAGACATCGACATAGCAGCGGGTGGTTCCATTATGAAGAAAACCGCAACTGAAGCTTACAAAATTATTGATAACACTGCTTCCCACTCATATGAGTGGCACCAAAAAAAATATATCGTTAGATCATCTAAGGCGGCTAGAGCCGATTCTAGCCATGACTTTGATTCCATGTCCGCAAAGATAGATGCTTTTGAGAGACGAATGGAAAAGATGACTAAAGATATTCATGCAATACGAATTAGTTGTGAGCAGTGTGGAGGACCACATTTGACAAAAGATTGTCTCAGTATTGAACAAACAATGGAACAAAGAGAGAATGTTTCATACATGAACCAAAGGCCTGGAAATAATTATCAAAATAATTTTCAACCGCCAAGACCAAACTAAAATCAAAACCAGAATTATAACCGAAATGTTCCATACAACAACCAACAAGGTCCTAGCAATCAACAAGTATCCAACAATACTTACAATCAGCAAAGACCTATTTTTCCAATTAAACCACCACAAACCGATGATAAAAAGCCAAATTTAAAAGATATGATGTCGAAGCTAGTTGAATCTCAAACTCAATTTTTCACATCTCAAAAACAAATGAATGAACAAAATGCTCAAGCATTTAGAAATCAACAAACTTCTATTCAAAATCTGGAACAAGAAGTAAGCAACCTAGCAAGGTTGATAGGTGAAAGAAAACCAGGAAGTCTACCTAGCAATACAAATGCTAACCCCCGGAATGAAACAGCTAAAGCCATTACCACGAGAAGTGGTATTACACTTAAACCACTTGAAATACCTGAAATTTCTGATAACTCTATTCCTACTCCACAAGAACCACAATCTGAGCAAGAAAAGGAAAAAGAACCGGTAATTGAAAAGGTTAATGAAGATAACACACTTACGGCAAAGCCTTATGTTAAACCATACCAACCACCACTTCCTTACCCAAGTAAAATGAGAAAAGAAAGACTTGAAGCCGAGCAATCCAAATTCTTGGATATGTTTAAACAAATAAATGTTAATCTTCCTTTCATTGATGTGATATCAGGAATGCCAAGATATGCTAAATTCATGAAAGATCTAATCACAAATAGAAAGAAAATGGAAGAACTATCGGTTGTTACTATAAATGCTAATTGTTCTGCAGTGTTTTTGAATAAGATACCAGAAAAACTCTCTGATCCAGGAAGTTTCACAATTCCATGTTTTCTGAGTAGTCTTAGTTCAATAGAAGCATTGGCAGATTTAGGTGATAGTATAAATTTAATGCAATATTCACTATACACTAAACTAGACCTTGGAGAATTGAAACCAACACGAATAAGTATACAACTAGCCGATCGATCAGTAAAATATCCTAGAGGGATAATGGAGAACATGCTAGTTAAAGTTGGTACTTTAGTATTTCCAGTAGACTTTGTTATTCTGGACATGGAAGAAGATTCTCGAGTTCCTCTTATATTAGGAAGACCATTCTTAAACACGGCTAAAGCAATAATAGACGTGTTCAGTAAAAACTGACCCTAAGTATAGAGGACGAGAGTGTTACCTTTTCTGTTGATAGAGCCATGCAACAACTGCAATCTGCAGATGATACATGTTATTATATTCAAACTATAGATTCACATGCAGAATTTTTAGAAGAATTTCTAGAATTACAAGGAACAGGAGAATGTTCTTTAGGGGAAGGAACTGAACCAATTGATGAAGCTGAAATATTAGCTACACTTATGGCTAATGAATATGAACCAACAACAGAAGAACTTCAAATGTCAAAATAGGAAGACAGATATCGATACAAATCATCGATAGAAGAACCACCGACATTAGAGTTAAAGCCACTTCCAAACCATTTGGAATATGCTTATTTACATGGTGAATCTGAATTACCTGTAATAATATCGTCTTCTCTTATAGAAAATGAATAATCTCAACTCATTTCTGTGCTAAAAGCTCATAAACCAGCTATTGCATGGAAAATTCATGATATTAAAGGCATAAGTCCTTCGTATTGCACACATAAAATCCTTATGGAAGAAGGTCATAAAACGTATGTGCAACGCCAATGAAGACTAAATCCTAATATGCAAGATGTTGGTAAGAAAGAAATAATTAAACTGCTAGATGCAGGTTTAATTTATCCAATCTCTGATAGTCCATGGGTAAGCCCAGTTCAATGCGTACCTAAGAAGGGTGGCATGATTGTCATCACAAATGAAAAAAATGAGCTTATTCCTACTAGGACTGTAACAGGATGGCGTGTTTGTATTGATTATAAAAAATTAAATGACGCCACCAGAAAAGATCACTTTCCCCTACCTTTCATTGATCAAATGTTGGAAAGGTTAGCCAGAAATAGTTACTATTATTTTCTTGACGGTTTTTCTGGATATTTACAAATTCCAATCGCACCCGAGGACCAAGAGAAAACCACGTTCACGTGCCCTTATGGTACTTTTGCTTACAAACGCATGTCATTTAGACTTTGCAACGCCCCTGCAACTTTTCAAAGGTGCATGATGGCAATTTTTCACGACATGATAGAAGAATGCATGGAAGTTTTCATGGATGACTTTTCAGTCTTCGGTGATACTTTTAAAACATGCCTAGTTAATCTTGAATGAATGCTTATTAGATGCGAGCAATCAAATCTAGTTCTTAATTGGGAGAAATGCCATTTCATGGTTAGAGAAGGCATCGTTCTTGGTCATAAAATTTCAAAGAAAGGAATTGAAGTAGATAGAGCTAAAGTAGATGTAATTGCTAAATTTCCACATCCCACCAATGTTAGAGGAGTTAGGAGTTTTCTAGGGCATGCCGGTTTTTAGCGACCTTTCATAAAAGATTTTTCTAAAATTGCCACTCCTATGAATAAACTCCTAGAAAAGGATGCTCCATTCATCTTTTCGGATGAATGCATCAAATCTTTTAATATTCTTAAAGAAAAACTCACTAATGCGCCGATCATGACAACTCCAAATTGGAATCTACCATTTGAACTCATGTGCGATGCAAGTGATTTTGCAATGGGAGCCGTTTTAGGACAAAGGATTGAAAAACGATTTCAACCTATTTATTACGCTAGTAAGACGTTACAAGGAGCACAAACGAATTACACAACTACTGAAAAAGAACTCCTTGCTATTTTCTTTGCTTTTGAAAAATTTCGTTCATATCTCGATCTAGCTAAAACGGTGGTCTATACCGATCATTCTGCTCTTAGATACCTATTTTCAAAACAAGATGCCAAACCACGATTAATCCGTTGGATTTTACTCTTACAAGAGTTCGATATTGAAATCCGAGACAAAAAGGGAGCAGAAAATCTCGCAGCTGATCATCTTTCTCGTCTTGAAAATCCTGAATTAGAAGTTCTAAATGAATCGGCCATACAAGACAACTTTCCTGATGAATATCTATTGAGAATCGATTATAATGAAATTCCATGGTTTGCAGACTATACAAACTACTTTGTATGTGGATTCCTTGAAAAAGGGTTGTCATACCAAAAACGAAAGAAATTCTTTAGTGATATAAAACACTATTTCTATGAAGATCCACATTTGTTTAAAAGCTGTCCTGATGGAATAATACGCCGATGTGTATTCGGGGATGAAGCTAGTCAAATCTTAAACCCTTGTCACACGGGACCAACAGGAGGGCATTATGGGCCTCAACTCACAGCAAGAAAACTTTACGACGCTGGATTCTACTGGCCTGCAATTTTCAAAGAAGCATACCTTCTTTGTAAATCCTGTGATGCTTGTCAAAGGGCCGGAAAAATAAGTCAACGTGATGAAATGCCACAAAATGTCATTCAAGTATGTGAAGTATTTGACGTTTGGGGTATTGACTTTATGGGTCCATTTCCAAAATCTCATAATAATCTCCACATTCTCGTTGCTATTGATTATGTATCTAAATGGGCGGAAGCACAAGCTCTCCCGACTAACGATGCACGAGTTGTAGTCAACTTCTTAAAATGTCTTTTTGCTAGGTTCGGAACACCGAAAGCTTTAATAAGTGATCGATGTACTCATTTTTGTAATAATCAACTTGAGAAAGTTCTCAAAAGATATGGAGTAACTCATAAAATCTCAACCGCTTATCATCCACAAACAAGTGGACAAGTTGAAAATACCAACAGAGCATTAAAATGTATTCTAGAGAAAATCGTAGGATCAAATCCGAAGGAATGGTCCATGAAATTGGAGGATGCACTCTGGGCTTTTAGAACAGCCTACAAAACTCCAATTGGCACCACACCTTTTAAACTCGTTTACGGAAAAGCATGTCACCTTCCAGTAGAAATTGAGCACAAAGCATTTTGGGCTTCGAAGACATGTAATCTTGATTTACATGAAGCTGGACGTCTACGGTTAAGTTAACTAAACGAATTAGAAGAATTAAGACATGAAGCATACGAAAATTCGTTAATCTATAAAGAAAGAACGAAAAAATGGCATGATAAAAGAATCAGAAGTTCAAAAGAATTTAAAAAAGGAGACAGAGTTCTTCTTTTCAATTCACGATTCAAGTTATTTCCTGAAAAATTAAAATCAAGATGGTCTGGACCATTCATAGTCAAAAGAGTTTTCCTATATGGAACAATAGAGTTAATAAATTCAAATGGGATTGAATTTAAAGTTAATGGTCACAGAGTTAAATATTACATACATGGTCCGATGGAAGTTGACAATGAAGTCAATCATAATTTCACCACCCAAGAAAACCCTCAGAATGAAAATGTAAATATATTATCAACAACATATGAAAAACCAAAATTGGAAGACGGGGAAGCTTCAAATTGGAGTGATGAAGAAGAATTCCTATACAAACCTTCCATTCCAAGAAACGAAGAAAAATGTGAACAAGAAGTTCAAGTAGAAGTGAAAGAACCAAGAAAAGATCACTTGAAAAAGGTTAACAAACCAACTCTACTTACTAAAGTAGGAGACCCAGGTGAATTTATCATTTCTTGCTTGCTTAATGATGGTGCTATATATAATGGACTCGCAGATTTAGGAGCAAGTGCAAATGTTATGCCTTTTTCCTTATACAAAAGATTTGGTGTGGGTAAATTAAGACCAACCAGAATAGGTGTTCAATTATTTGATCAAACCATTAAACACCCGGTTGGAATAGCAACCAATTTACTTGTTAAAGTGGGAAGTTTGACCTTTGTTACAAACTTCATAGTTATTAATATGGAGGAAGACCTTGATATTCCTCTAATTTTAGGTCGCCCACTTTTAGCAACCACCGAGGCGTTCATTGATGTAAGAGAAGGTAGAATGACACTAAGGGATGGTGGCAAATCAGTCACCTTTGTAAACCGAAAGTTTAGATCTCCACCAACCAAAACTGTTGAACCAATAAAAACGCCTAAGTATGGGGAAGATGAAGCAACAACCAATGATGACCTGATAACAAAGAACCATGTTGTCGATATGAAATTAGATGAACCCATTTTTAACAGTTCAACGAAGAAACTTTATAAACGGATTCAAGATGCTAGGATTAAGGGGAACTTTAAGTTATGTAACCTATTAGTATCCAATTTGTCGCCTAAAGAAAAGGCAATGTTAGTTGAATTTGTGAAAGTTACAGAGGAAATCAACAATTGGCTTGAAGCAAAAGTCAGAGGTACACAAGTTGTTGATAGTCCAATTGAAAACGAAGTTAATCATAATTTCGACACCACAGCTAACTAAGTGTGGGGAGAATCAAGTCTTTTTAAGGATAATATATATTTCTGTTAGAGTTAGATTTTCTGTTTTCGTGTAGTTCTCGAGAATGGAATCCGAATGGTCTTTCCCTAGCAGACCCTAAAGAACTAGTCTTCTCCCTCCATTCTGAATTTTTATTTTTTTAGGTTTTACGAGATGAAGAATTCCTTTGATCTGAACCATGGTCTACTACTACACGCTATGATTACTAAGCGTAATAATAACATCTTCCCGAGTGAACTGGTATCATTCATAAGAGGAAAAATGGACGAAGTAAGGAAAGAACTCAGGAAAGATCATCATAAGACACATTTCGGTAAAGGAAAATCAAAATCCACAACAAAAAGAAGAGCACGACACCTTGAAAGATGTCATAAATGCGGAAAATGGTCACACGAAGGTAAATGTTCGAACAATCAAACATATTCAAATACCGAATTTGTTACTCTATGCAGAGAAGGACCGTTCATGTGTTTAGAAGAAAAGTTATTAAAGAATCGAGGTTATGCTTATGTAGCTATGGAAAACCAAATCACACGACTCTCCTATGAGTCGGCTAAAGCAGGTCTCTGAGAATTCTATCTCACAGGTAAGTATGTACAGTTTTTATTTTTATTTATTGCTTTTAACCTTTTGTTAATAAACGCTGAATCGTTCGCTATAAAGTATTAAATTGATATTCAATAAAATTAGGTATGCGAAACCGAAATTATTGATATCACACAAAAATTTATTACATCACTGAGAAATTTACCGTTTATTCTTAAGGTATAAATATCTTTAATCAATCAATCCAAAATATTTCAGAAATTCGTCAGGAGTAAAACTAGGTAATATAGCCAAAATTACTTTACCCAAAAGAGGGGCGTATATTTTTGATAATATTTGATTGATTAAAGTGGGATAAAAGACCAAAAAGATTTTTAATTTTAATTTTTACCTTGTTTTTAAATTAATATTAAATTAATATAGTACATTTTTAAAACCAATATATTTAAGTTTGTAAATATTTTAAAAATTAATATTTTCAATATAAGTTTGTAAAATTAATGTATAAAATATTAATGATATTTATATGAAATTTTAATCTTATGCATTTTAAATTTAAGTTTGGCGTTAATTTAAAAACAAAATTTACTTTATTTCATTAAGTTAAAAATATGATTTCTAAAATTCGTCGTGAGTTGTAGACTAGGTCATTGAACCGAAATTGCTTTACCCAAGGGAGGGACGAGAAATTTTATTATCATTATTTTTAATCTTATTGAATTAAAGTATACCAAAACATTAAAAAAACCCAAAATTCTTTGCTTTTAAAACAAACGCTTTTAAATGACAAATTTTAAAATTTTGTTGAGAGACGAACTAGGACAACGATCCGAAACGCCCTCATTCTTAAAAGAAACAAAATTTTAAATAATTTAATTATTTGTTTCATTAGTTAAAGGTTTATATATATATATAAAAAAAGAATCAGACCCCATGCGAGCGCATGGGGTTTACTCTTCAAAACCATGCGGTCGCATGGGGACCAAAATCTGGCTAGGATCAAAAAGAGCAGCTCGCTGCCTCTGTATCCCACTTCAAAACACATACATATACGAAAGCCATCCCAAATATTCTCAAAAATTCGTCATTTTTCACCAAAATTCACCAAATTTCTTGCAATAATCTGCTTTAATCATGAAATTGTTCAGAAGTTTTTCAAAGAAGGTAAAGATTTCACCCCTAAAACTCTTTAAATTTGAATTTTAGTGTTCTTGAGCTAAATTTTACCTAATTTAATCTTGTTAATTTCTAGTGTAATTAGAGTTAAATTGTTAGTATATTATGCATGTATAACCTAGATTGATGCTATTTAACATGATTTGGAGCCAAAAACTTCAAAAATTTTAGAAATCTAGGGTTTGTGTTCTTGAGCAATTTAGGGCTTTTTGATATAAACAGGTTATGGCCGATTTTTATCATGAATTATTGCTAAATTAAGTAGTCTAACATGTTTAGGTAGCTAAATGATCCAAACTTTGATCCTAAACATGATTTTTGAGAATTAAAGTGGACTTTTTAAATCTAAAATTCATGAACTTGATTAAATTGATGTAAATGCCATTTGAAACTTGTTTAATTGCTAGTAATGGTTATTTTAACATGTTATTTGAGTTGAATGCTTATGAACTTTGTAAACATTTTCATATATGCTTATTTGAAAAAGTGTAGAATTGATAAAAATATGAAAATGAGTATATGTTTAATATGGATTAAACATGTTATTGTAATTGTTTTAATTTGTTATTTTGTTAACACTAATGCATATTTGGATGCACAAATTTTGTGTTTAATGTGTTTTGCAGAGAAATACCGATACTGATGGTGCATCATCATCATCTAGGCAACCTGCTCCGGAACCACAACCAGAGATGCAATATCACGAACCGGAGCAACAACAGGAACAACAACAACAACAACAACAACAACAACAACATGATGATCAACATGTACCATACTATGAGCCGGATCCACAATTTTTTATTACCTACATAGTATTTCCCGCTCACTATATAGTAGAACACCTAACAATTCATGAAGAACAGTTGCATCCTAATTTAAGGATTGATAGAAGTTGGAGAGATTACCTGACGTACCAAAGTAACAAATATAAACTGGTAACGAAAAATGTGAAAGTACCGAGGGTAATCGATTGGGAGCCTTTGGAAAGGGTCCACCTAGCTAACCCAGTTAGGCAGCATCTAATCCAAAGGTATGACAGCTCTTCTTTTCCTGATTGGGAACGTTTATTTACTACTCGTAGGCCTGTATATAAAGAGTGGTGTGTTGAGCTAATGAGTACTATAGCTTTCAATAAGGATGTAGATAGGTTAGACGATAAGAGTTTTCTTAGATTTTTACTTGGCCGTAGGATGTACAGGATGTCCATGCTGGATATGGCCAGGTCTCTACAGATTTACACTCCCACTGAATTACTACTACCTGATTGTACAAATTTGATTTATCATGGTGAGAGGGTAGATAGGAATTTTGACGCGAACGCCATCTGGAGGCGTATGTCAATTTATAATGTTTTTTCGAGGGGAGGAAGACACTCTTATTTAGATATTAATAAAGCCGAGCTTCGTATAATACATAGATTCTTAGCAAATTCGATTACACAAAGAGGTAACAACAAGGAGAAAATGACTCTACACGATTTATTTTACCTTAAGTGCATTCGAAACACTAGAAGCTTTGTTAATATTCCCTACTGTGTTGGTTTTTATCTATCCAAAATGGTGGAAGGAATACAGGAAGGGGGAATAATAGGAGGAGGTATTTTTGTTACTCTCATTGGATAGTATTTAGGCGTAGATAGGGATCAAGGGGGTCCACTGATGGTGTGTAGGGAACATGATGAGACTTTAGGATTGCGTGTCTATCAAGGTGCAAAGGTATTAAAGAGCAGATGCAATCAGGAAGTACCATATCAGGGCCCTCATCCACAGGTAGAGAGAGGTTCATATGAGGAAATGGAGGAAGCGGATGACATTAGGGATGTCATTAGGGAGGCTGTTACTGATGTTTACCAGCATATAGATGAGGTAGAAATGATAAACGAGGCTAGACATAGTCAGTACTAGCAGTGGCACACCGAGAATGTGTACGAGCATTCCAAGCAACAACGGCATAATAGATGGCACCATCATCAGCATCAGATCATGAGCCAGCTATCATCTCAGGTACCAAATAACTACGTACCGACCCGACCTGCTTACTATCCGCCACACCAGCCCGATATACGACCACCATTTACTCTCTACGACCCCAACCAAACCTATCAGCACACCTATAACCAACCGTGGAACCCGACCGACGACATGAACTGGAACCCCTATCCAGATTGATACAGTTCCCGTTGGTGATTTTTATCTTTTATTATTTTTATTTACTTATGTTTAAAACATATAATATTGTGATACTTTAATGTAATGTTTAATATTTTTATTATTTTGTACTAATATTTTATTTTTGTAATTTGAAAGTGGGATATTAAGTCTCATTTCAAATTACCATGCATGTTTATATTTGTATTGTATGTATTTTATCTCATGTACACAACAGGGTAAAACAGTGCATTTTCAAAAGACTGGCATTAAGTTCAGCAAAAGCTATTAATTTTGACGACAACACGAAAAACAAGTGTGATGAAACAACAGACGGAATGAACAAATGATGTGCCCCATTTATCATTCAACATAAACAACAATATGTTTGGAAACTTTGGTAAAATTTAATCATTTTTCTACGCTAATCACCCTCAATAATTTAAATTGTTACTGATTTCTTGCAAATGAGGGCATTGCAAGATCTTAAGTGTGGGAAGGGGTTAAATTCTTTCGGATTTTAAAAAATTTAATTTAAACACTTGGTTACCATTAAAAATACTAGTAACGCAGTAGTTGTATTAGAATCTAGTGCTCTCTGATAATAAAGAACAGCCCTAATCTTATATACTGACTACCCAATTCTAGTAAAATTTTTAAAAAATTTCAAATAAATGAATTCAAAATCATGTTTATACATATTTATTAACGATAAAACTAGGTATTAACACCGAAATTATTGTTACCTCGTAAAGGACATAAATTGAGAAACAACCCAAAATGCTTGAATTCATTTAAAATGGAATAGAGGAAAATAAAAAGGCAAAGAAAGGAAAATAAAAGCCAAGTGTGGGAAAAATTTACCAAGTTATTTAAAACATATATCACATATTTTTGTACAAATAATTGAAGATACTTTTGTTTTGGACAATTTTATCAGTTTTACCCAATTTCTTATAATATATTTAAAAGAATTGTGCCACTAGATTTAAAAGGAAGTAAATTCTTCCGAGAAAAAGACACGCGCTTCTTGATTTAGGTCAGGAAGTTGTCGTCCAGACCAGTTGTATAGTCTACGAAAAACCTTGAAAAGTTTTCTAGAAAATCAGCTGGAAATCCACGGACCTCAGCATCAAACAGGGTCGCCAAGTGATCAGACTTATCCTAACAATGAGAGGATCTGTCTCGTACAATAGGGAGCACCGTGCAAATTAGCTTATAAGACTAATGAATCAGATCCCCAGAAAGGATAATCTCTTTAAAGATCAAAAATAAGCTTTTAAGACTGATATTACTCAATCCTTGAGATTGACCTTAAAGATTGAGAATTCAAACTCATGGAATTCAATGATATCTAAACTCGAGCTTGAACGAGAAAATATTTTGATCAAATTAAAACCGATTTGTTTTCTGAAAACCCTATTTTCAATGCGTTCATTACCATTGAACGTAAAATCCTAGGAATTCACCCGTAATTCATTAGGTCACCTGAACCAAATCAGGTGTCAGGCGTAAGAATAGTGGTTGCATAGCATGGTCGAAGACAGGACCTTGTGCCAGACCGAAAAACTATAGGGTGATCTTTACTATTGCTCCTACAAAGGATAGTAATTGCATCCGACACGTTATATACCATAATCAAAAGCATGTCACGGGACATTGCCTCAACAGTTGCTTGTTCAACGCTTTCCTTTACAATCGGACGGTAGTTTACCGAAACGTAATATATGGAGCAAGTAAACTGGATGTGTTGCTTTCCCAATACAAGGTTAGCAAGTGGGTGACACAGAACCATAAGTTTTGAGCTAAAATTTTCAAATCTGAAACCCACAAAACCCACAAAAACAATTTACAAACACCGGTGAAGGGTTATTCCAGAAAACTAATCTAGAGTAAAAGCTAGATTGAAATTTTCAAAAGATCAAATGTTTTCATAAAGATTCAATTTCCTAAAGGATCTAAATTTTTATAGTTATGTGGGACTGTAAACCACATCGTTACTACCATTGTTCATACCGCCGTATTAAAATCACTGATGTACAAAGTGTGAAGAATAAAGAAGTGATTCTAGTAAAGTTATATTCAAGTTCAATATTGCTTGAGGACAAGCAACGCTCAAGTGTGAGAATATTTGATAATGCTAAAAATGAACATATATTTCATAGCATTATGCTTCAAGAAAGACAAGCTTTTGGTTGCAATTGTTCTATTTACAAGTGATATTCGTTTAAATAATAAAAGGTGAAGACAAAAGATAAATTCGACGATTTGAAGACGCAAACGACCAAAAAGCTAAAAAAATATAAAGTACAATCCAAGTGGTTCAAATTATTGATGAGAAACGTCTAAAAATTACAAGAGTACGAGCCGCGGAACGTAAAGTACAAGATATTAAATAGTACGCAAGGACGTTCGAAAATCCGAAACCGGGACATGAACCAACTATCAACGCGCGACGCAACGGACCGAAAATTACAAGTCAACTATGCACATAAATATAATATAATATATAAATAATTCTTAAAATTATATATATATTATATATATTTAATAAAACCGTCGGCAACAAGAAAACAAAGCTTTGTGACCAGGAAAAGGAGGTCTTGCGATCGCATGACCATGAAGCACAAAAGCCATGCGATCGCATGGATCACTGTAGCAGTTCACATTCTATAAATTGCAACGTTTTCGGCCGATTTATGTACACAATATATCAATCTCTCTCACTCTCAATATTTATATATTTATATTTATAATTATAATTTTAATTTAAAGTTAATAATAATAAGTTTATAGTGGCGAATGTTTTAAGTTTGTAAGTCGAAATTTTGTCCGTTTAACACTACCCGATTAATACTCATTGTAAGTTATGTTCAACCTTTTTAAATTAATGTATCGTAGCTAAGTTATTATTATGTTTATTTAAGCCGAAGTAATCGTGATGTTGGGCTAAATATTAAAGATGGGGTAATTGGGTTTTGGACCATAATTGGGGTTTGAACAAAAGAACGACACTTGTGGAAATTAGACTGTGGGCTATTAATGGGCTTTATATTAACTAAACGATACCTCGTTAATTTAATATAAAGGTTACAATTTGACGTATCTATATATAACCACATACGCTTAATCGGGTACGGTGGGCGGGATATCTATAAATTCGAATTATTGTTCATTTTACCGGACACGTGGATGGATTAATAGTTAATGGACTCATTAAAACAGGGGTGGATTACATTCAAGGGTAATTGGTGTAATTGTTAACAAAGTAGTAAAACCTTGGATTACACGTAGTTGATAACCTGGTGTATTCATTAAACAAAGTATTAAGACCTTGTTCCAGTTCGAATCCCCAATTAGTTGGAATATTTGACTTCGGGTATAAGGATAATTTGACGAAGACTCTCGCACTTTATATTTATGACTGATGGACTATTATGGACAAAACCGTATGGACATATCGAATAATCCAGGACAAAGGACAATTAACCCATGGTAATAAACTAAAATCAACACGTCGAACATCATGATTATGGAAGTTTAAATAAGTATAATTCCTTTATTTTATATCTTATCGTACTTTTTAATTATCGCAATTTTATTTATCATCATTTTATTTATTGCACTTTTAATTATAGCAATTTTATTTATCGTCATTTACTTTACGCTTTAAATTAAGTTATTTGTATTTTTAATATTTTACATTAGGTTTTAACTGCGACTTAAGACATAAAATCGACAAACCGGTCATTAAACGGTAAAAACCCCCTTTTATAATAATAATAATAATACTACTTATATATATGTATATATATATATATATGTATATATATATATGTATATATATATATGTGTATATATATATATATATGTATATATATATATGTACATATATATATATATATATAAATATATAAATATATATATGTACATATATATATATAAATATATATGTATATATATATATATAAATATATATATATGTATATATATATATATATATATATACAAATATAGTTTTAAAAATATAGCGTTAAATTTGGCTAGCTCCCTGTGGAACGAACCGAACTTACTAAAAACTACACTATTGTACGATTAGGTACACTGCCTATAAGTGTTGTAGCAAGGTTTAGGTATATCCACTCTATAAATAAATAAATAACTTGTGTAAAATTGTATCGTATTTAATAAGTATTTTGTAACAAAAATATAACTATTTCGTATACGCTGCTGCACACATCAAACATATATGGTATAGCTAAAGTGTACAAAAAAATTCTATTACAATAACCTACAAACAATAGCATTAGTATGAAACTTTTATACTATGCATTATAATTGATACAAATATAACTACAATATAATTTTATGTATATTCAAATACCCTCAAATTTAAAGTATACCCACATCAACTGAAGGCTTTCAGAGTGTAGTATACTTTTTGATTAATTGGAGAGACACTAAAGGATGAACAAACAGAAGTTACTGAATGAAAATCAAGCTGTTAAAGATGAACACGTATGAAGATTAAAAGGCAACTTCCACCTGCGGTAAAAACCTGAAGTAACGCGGACATGAAATGAAAAAAAAAAAACTCTAAACGTAAAACTACAATCCATCACACCAAAATAGAAAGTTTCGTGCACCTACCGTGGTTAATTGAAGTTTCAGGAAAATTTCAGGCTGGTTACCACGATGGAGCTGCCGATGACAGTCGGCGACCACATCGCTACCTTTGTGCCTATTTTCACAACCGGTAACAACTAAAGACCACATACACCGGAGATTAAATTTTAAACAGAAATAACGATCCAATATTATAACAGATTCAAGCTACAAACCCCGCTCATCAATGCGTCAACCGTAAAAGATCAATTTTATACGTATTTAGGGTAGGGATGAGCAAAATTACCCAAAAACCGAAACCGTACCGGTACCGAAATACCGTACTGATGGTATTCGGTATCGGTATCGGTTTTTGGTTTTGTGGAATTCGGTTTCGGTATATTCGGTATCGGTACCGGTTCGGTACGGGAAAACCGATTTAAAATTTCTAAACTATGAAATTAAACATATTCAAATTCTTAGCTTCTTCTTTCTTATCAAAATACTACTCGTATAATCACATAATTAAACTAAAACTTCAATAGCTAAAACATGTATCATAAGAACATAAGAATAGATTAATTAAACAAAGTTGGGAACTTGGTTTTAATAAAATAAACTACTACTGTATTATATTTATGATAGGTCAGATCATGTTGAGATTAGAAGAAAAGACAAGTTAGAATGAGATTCAGTAAGTGTAAGAAGACTCAGTATGAGAGAGAATCAATCAGATTTATATTCCACGGCTTCTAGAACTCAGTTACAATGAAATGGTTATCTAATTAGGACTACTTAGGTTCCTTTTATAGCCCTCTTCTAAGGAACCATCATTTAAGCTTATTTCACATTAACACTATACAACTTCGAGGTCCTAACAATCTCCCCCTTAGTGTTAAATGTGAACTTTACAATATAATCCTATTTAAAACAACTAAAGGAACTTTGTTCCTCTAAAGTGAACTTTGGATTTGAATCCCTTGAGATTCTCATATCTTCGTATGTTCACTCTTGTCTTTAGACGACTTTTCAATCTTGTGAGAATGTATTTAACAATCTCATTATATTCAGTTGAATAGAATTTATTGATCAATCTCCATCTCAAATATTTGAAAGCATACATCAACGTCCCGTCTGTGTATCTTCTGAAATCTGAGACTCTGATGAAGATATTTGTATAATGAGAATTGACAAATGTAAATCCATATGGACAGTCAATCACTTCAAGTAAGGACATATATCTTAGCTCTTCGATTACTTGATTTGGCAGTTTGATTTCGAGATTTTTGTGTCCAGATTCTAACTCCATCTGAAAATCGTGAACAGACATCCATCTCATCGAGTTAAGAATAAATCTGTAGACTGCCTTCATTGCATTAGCATGATAAATTGTTGCAGATTCATTCAAGTCAATCAAGTAATTGTAGATGAAAATAATGTCGTCTATCTTTAGTTTATCAAAATCTGCTTCAGAGAACTGATAATCCTCATCATCCATTCTTGTTACCTGAAACACTGGCATCTTCACTCCATCCTTATTAATCATTAAAACCTTATTTATGCTTTTGATCTCTGAATTCCGCTGCTCTTGAAGTTTTTCTTCATTATTCAATTTAAATTTGTTGCGAAAACTCAGATAAGCTTTGAGATATTCCCGATTCTTATGATATTTCCATGCACCCAGAACACTCATTGATGCAGAAAGGACGAGATCAGAATCACCATAGATTCTATACGCTTGTTTTTCAATGAATGGTGAACGAAGAATCATCTTCTCTTCTTCCCCACTTAGTTGGAAATCAGCATCACGCTCAAGAACAATCTCTGCAATTTGAAATGGAACATTCAGATCAGGAAGAGTCGTAGTATCTTCCTTGCCGTTAGAGAAAATCTCCTTTTCAAAGTGTATCCCAAATTCATCAATTGGAGATGACAAGTTAATAAATTGATGATCATTGAATTCATTGACGACACTCGACGACCCCTTCAAAATATCTTCAATATTGTCAAAG
Source organism: Rutidosis leptorrhynchoides (assembly GCF_046630445.1). NCBI lineage: Eukaryota > Viridiplantae > Streptophyta > Magnoliopsida > Asterales > Asteraceae > Rutidosis > Rutidosis leptorrhynchoides. The sequence continues at coordinate 404,146,118 of NC_092336.1, read as the reverse complement.
TTTTGATTGTCCTCTTGAGCTGACTTATTCTCTACTTGATCAGCTGAATCCATAATCATAAGCATCGCTGAGTCACCCTCTTTCTGACCTTTTGATTCATCTAGAAAACTTTCACACTGGATTTCCTCAATTTCATCACTTTCAGAATCAGATATATCAACAACATCTTGATCCTTATGTTGACTAGATGCACCAGTTTCATAAGTTGATCTTTGAAAACCACTGGACCGATAACCACTTTGTCTATTCTCCCCCTCATGAAGATTGTCGGGATTGAAATCATCATGATCAGGCATATGAATTGGTCCAGGTGACTTGCATGGAGATAAAGGATATACTATCCTTGCTTGCTCAAGAAAAATCATCATAGTCTCGTGAACTTCATCAAGATCAGTTCGTTTCGCAAACTCAGCAAGATATAGTTCCTCCACCTCATTGTCAGAGAGATATATTAATCCATATCTATTCAAAATCTGAGAAGGTGACCCAGTTGGTGAAACAACAGTATAACCACGAACAACATCAGCATCAGCAGCAACTGTTGAAGGCGATGTCAGTGGAAGTGTTTGATTTTCCGTGAGGGCAGGTAAGGATATACGTGCGATATTATTCTTATATGTAGGGCTGTATATACTACTAGTCAGATTCGTGATATCCCCTTCTGATGGAGGTTGGGCAACAAACGGAGTTGTCGCTGGCGAAGTTTCTTTCGAAGCATCCACCTCCATGACTTTAGTCTCATGGGACTCTGACAAAGTAGTAGAACTACTCGTCGGGTTAGATCTCGCAGAGATATTTCTATCTCCGACTCCTGAAATAATTAATATACCATGAGGTGGTACATCTCTTTCAGTTAACGACTCTTCCTCCAGACCCTGAGATTCAGAATCCGGAAAAGAAGTGGTTTGAACCAATGGATCACTTTCATGAACCAAGGGATTAGTCTGCTGGAAGTCTGATAAATATCCCGAAGGATTGTCATGTTGACTCGTTTCCATGGGACGCGGCAGATCTCCCTCATCAAGATAAGCCGGACCTCAAGGCCCTGTTGTACGTTGAGGCACTTGAGAATTTCTAGCCGATACGCAGGGTGCCTTTTTAAGACTTTTCGGCTCCCCTTCGGCCATTCTGGACTTCAATGATTGAGTTTCCTCAATCGATTGAGTCAACGCAGACTTTACTGCAGAGGAAGACTTTACTTCCTTAAATGCTGAAGCATCTTGCTGTGTAGGATTTATTATTAAGTCCTGTTTAGATTGGATGGGCTTATTGGTCTTTTTACCATCCATGCGTTTAGCTCTCTTGCCTACCGAAGCTTACGCTTTATTTAGCGTAGGGCTTACTGTTATTATTGGATGTGATACGGAGATGGGTGAGGGTGACCTAATCGGCTCTAGGTCTTGGTCCGTATCACCAATGGTTGGAGTAACTGTTTGGTGAACGATAGGTGTCGAAGTCCTAGATCTAGTTACTCATTGGGTTGGCGGAGTCTGAATCATCTCATCAGGCATAAATTGAGTTCTCTTAGAAGAATGTTCAGGAGATGATTCAGTTGCTGAAGAATCAGTGTCACTGCTCACTTCGGGTGTTGTTGAAAGGGTTGGTTCAATCCTAGATGATCTAGGTTCCCTGATCCTCACGGGTTGAGCATGGTGTGCTACCCTAGAACATTTGAGGTTCACCCTAAGTGGAGAATTAGCTGGCCCAGGTGGTTGTACTACATGTTCCTCTACAACCTCTGGGGCTGGAACCGCGGCGGGTTCAACTTGTGCTTGTTGTACCGGGTTCGGAAGAGGTATTCCTACAGCCTCAAAATATGAACGCATTCGAGCGTCTTGGGGTGCAGCTAGCCCTACAAGCCAATTTGGAATCGGTGCAGTGAATTGATTGTCAGATACCATCGGGGTATTCATCTTCAGCTCCCCAACTCTTTTCATCTGTAATCCATGTGTACCTGGTACAAATATATTTGCATTTCTTCAAGCATTTATAGCATCATGGATAAAGATACAGAAAAACCTTTCACAAGGGATGTATGAACCCCTTGGCTTATCAACTTGAGCTTGAACCAAATTTCATAGCAGCTCTGCATAGTCAAGAGTCTCTACTATTGTGAATGAGTAGAACAGCCTCAACATTGGCACCATCAAGCTATCTAATCCACTCCTTGTCATCAACAAGCATCTGTTGATGATTGAGAAGATTACATACCACCTTGAGTGCAGGTATTTGTTCTGAAACTTAACCGGTGGAACATTGGTAGCTCTAACATAACCAAGATCAAAAATTGAAGACATCATCTGCTGAGTAGCAGGGAAACCAGGAGCATTTTAAACAAGAGGAAGCTAAAATATCCTCCTGAAATCAGCTTTTGTAATACTGCTCATCCCTTGAACTCCTCTTAGTTCAAGTTCAAATTCAAATCTAGCTTGTGTACCTTCTGGATTTGCAGCAGTAGGTTGTGTAGCTTCTACAAACTAATAGTTCTGTTCAGTAGCTCCAGATCTGTCACAGGCACACTGGCAGTTGAGCTTAGAGCAGGCCACAGTGTATGCCTCTCTAGTATTGCAGTCCAGTAGTTGCAGGGAATGTTAGTTTCAGAGTTTATAAAGTGATTGTTCGTCATTTAGCTGTATAAATAAGAAATAGAAGACCACAAGATGTTTAACATAAAGCACATATCTCTATTCTTATTTGCCTTTGAGATCCTAAGTTATAAAAATCATTTATTCCAAATATGAACAAGTAATTGACAAACATGACATTTATATGATATTCATTATAGTACAAAATCATCATGCAAAGCCAATTATATAACACAAAGAATCAGAACAACACTTAGTCAGATTTAAGCACAAATCAAGTATATTCGGTAGTCATGAAAACTTGAGATTATGTAACCAAATAAGCTTGAGTTTTAATACCAAAGACTTAAATAAAGCATGCAAGATTTATCAAGTTGAAAATCACATTATTTTTAAAGTACCAAATTACAGACTCGGTAAAATGCCAAGAACAGATTTGGTATCTTCAAAAATCACACATAATCACCCAAACATGCATATTCAGTCTTATATCATGCAAAAATATGATCATAATCAATTAATAACTCAATCAAAGCAGAAAAGCATGTTAATCATTTGAACAGACTCGGTACTGTAGCAAGAACACATTTGGTATGTACAGAATCCATCAAATACTCAATTAAACATGTAATCAGACTCGGTCAATTGATAGATCAACTAATTTAACATAGATTTGACAAGAATTTATGTTAATTAACCAAATCAGATGAGTTTAATCTTAGAATTAAGAAACTCGACTCAGATTCGGTATAATCAACACTTTTTCAAAATTCAGTGTTACAATCATGTTATTTGCATTATTTTCTGGTTTACAAGTGTGCAATCATCTCAGATCTACAACATGTGATACTTAAATTTGATTAAAACAAGAATATACCAAAGATTTGAAGATACAGAGAGATGGATTCGGTAGATGTCATAACCCGACCTTAACCATAAGGACGAATACAATAACATATGACTTCATCGCGAGGTATTGACCTCTATATGCGACATTTTTCAAAAACTGCATTCGTTTTTACAATACAAACCATAGCTTTTATTACAAATACAAGGTTTAAACAACTTAATAATGATTATCGTTTAGCGATAATCTTAGACTTACAAACTTTACATGTGATAATAACAATACGACTTCCAACATATTTTACATTACAAATCCTCCGATATGCAGTTTTATTTTTGACACAAATATGCATACTCAAGATCTTGCTTAAATTCAACATGTTGCAGCGGAAGCTTTTAGTTATCACCTGAGAATAAACATTCTTAAAACGTCAACATAAAGTTGGTGAGATATAGGTTTAATGCCGGCAGCGTTATAAATATAGACCACAAGATTTCATATATAAACGTTCTAATAAAAATATTCTAAGTTGTTGAGCACTTGATAACCATACTTAACATTTAATCAACGTCGCATATTCCCTTTATTATGAAATCTTACTACACCGTACCAAGTGTAGTCACCGAAACGAAGTACTGTGTAACCGTTGAATACTGGTCGTCCAGTCCGGTTGGGGTTGTCAGGCCCGATAGATCTATCAACAGGATTCGCGTTTAGAATACCTCATGTAAATAGTAGTTACCAAGTTACAGGGAAGTATGCCAGTGGTACAACTCAACGTAGAATATATATTTTTAATCACTTGTGTCCATAACGTAAATCATAAAATGCATGTATTCTCATCCCGAAATATTTAGAGTTTAAAAGTGGGACTATATACTCACTTTTTTCTTGAAGTTATTTAACTCGACTTGGTCTCCGATAGATATCACGAACCTAACCATATATATAATATATCAACATATTTTCTTTTTAAGTAATCGTTATATATATATATATATATATATATATATATATATATATATATATATATATATATATATAGTGGTCCACAATTAGTTGCTTAAATAAAATAAATAAAGACCCCATCGTATTCGTATTGATCAGAATTAATCTCGACCCATGGTACCATGTTGTCAAGTGACGTGTTGTGTACATAAAGTACCGTGTTGTCAAATGATGTGTTGCGTACAATCATGAGGTCTTATGATTAATCTTCTCGTGTTGTTTACGGGTGGTCCTGAAATATATAAAATCAAATCATAAGTAAATATATATTAAATATTATGTTAATTAGCCAAGATATGATTAATCCGATTTTGTCATAATATGATATATTACAGGTATTGAAGTGTTTTTAAAAATCAAATTAGAAGGATCTATTTAGTTTGCGAACAAGTTTGAAATCACTCAAACTATGTTCTTGTTGTTAAAATTTTACAACACAAAATAAGATAGCTATATAAATATGAATCGAATAAGGTTATGAATAAGGTTACTACCTCAAGTTACTTGGACAAAGCTACTGGAAAAGGTAAGAAAAATCTTGGAATCAAAAGAGTAGTGGAGTGGGATTGAAAGATTGGAAGTAATCTCCTTGAAATCGGATGACTATATTGATACGTTCTTGAGTAGGTAAATGAAGAGAGATTAGGGAGTGAATTAACTTGAAAGAAAATTGGAAATGAAATTGTATGTGTGTGTATGCAAAATAGCATGATTATGAGATGGATATATAGGAGATTTAGTTTGTTTTCTTGCATAAAAGTCACACATGAGGTTAAATGGCTGGTTCCCACATGTAACATCATGTCTAGTGGCTGATCATTGAAGTTTATTATTGGTATATACCAATAGTAAATACGTATAGAAGCTGGGTATGATACGGTTACATATACCGTAGATATACTTGTAGAGATTTTGAGGAATCGGAACGAGAATTCAAATATGGACGGGTTTATAACTGTAAAAGAGGCTCAAAACTGGGCCTCGTTTAAGACATTTTTAATAAAGCAATGTTAGCCCAAAAAAAAATTTCCAAGCTGACCTGGCAGCTTGACCCCAGCCAGGGGCTATGCCCCTTGGACCCCGCCAGGGGTTGCCACCCCTTGGACCCCGCTTATCGGGGGCGCTGCCCCCGAACCCCCGTCATAATCAAGATAAGTTCAAACAAGTGTGCACTCCACACTTCCCCAAACTTTTCGATATTTATCAAGATTATTTTGGTTACAAATTAATCCCATTACACTTAAATCATATTGGTGACATAGATCACCAACACATTATAGATTGTAAGTATATATGTCAAAGAACGTTACATATAGTTATCGTTTTGAAAACATAAGTTAGTGGTCTCAAAGTATACTTATAACTCATTGTTGTTAGTTCACAATGAAATGTTAAACCATCCTTAAAATCATGTTAAATATGTATAGATATGTACATATACATAATCGTATAATTATCGTGTGTTATATAGTTCGTGATATCATCGGTCAAATTGGACTGTCAAACGTTGTGTGAAACTCTTTTCAAAAACATAAGTCTCAACAGTTTGGATTGATTATCATGTTGGTAAGGTTTATTTTATGTAAATATTAATCTCATAAGTATAAAACGATCGGAAAAATCCGGGTCGTTACAGTAGATTAGGTAGACTCGGTAGATTAGTTCAGATTCGGTATGCAATTAGAGTAAAGTGAGAGAAAGTTTGACTTTGACCCTGCTATTTATAGGTACCGAATGTTTTGAAGACATGGGCTTTACCGAATGGGCCTTAAATACCAAAATACAGTCCAATTTCAGATTTAAACATATTCACTTCAAATTTTGACAAATCTTTATCAAAAATCATTCAAGACTATCACATTTTTATGAAAAACATTTCTGAGACAATTTTTGAAAATTTTAAACTTACCGAATCTGTACTGTTGGTTGTCAGATTCGGTATAATGCTAAAATTAGCATTTATTCATTTAAAATTCACATCTTTTTGGATTTTATCTTTTCCAATTTTTATGAATTTTATAAAACAAGATTTGTACTTAGAAAATTTTGAATTATGTACAAAGGACAAATCTTCAGTGATACCAATTGTTAAAACGGGTTGCATACCGAGATGTATATAAGCCTTAGTGAATTATTTTCAGATATAAACAAAGAATTTATGAAATTCACTTTTGAAAAATAATTTTCTTTTCATTTTCTCCCCCTCAAAATGTGATATACAAGAAAGTAAATCACCATTTTGATATTTTTCCAAGAAAATGAGTTAACTCCCCCTTGAAATATGATATCAATGAATTACCTCCCCCTTTCGTAACCATTGAAACTTAATCCCAGGAAGTTAACATAGATCTAAAAGGCTCCCCCTTGAAAGATGTTAACTAAAGCATAAGAAATCAGTTGCTCCCCCTAGAAAGTATCTACTCCCCCTAAACACAAGATCCCAAGTATTAGTCCCAACAGATCTAAGGAATGTCAAGCACTATACTCTACCATGCCAATCTCTTTAATAAAAAACTTTAGCCTAAGTTCATCTAAAGTCTTAGTGAACATGTCAGCTAATTGCACTTTGGTAGGCACGAAGTATAACTCTACATCTCTTTTTTCTACATGGTCCTTAATGAAATGATAACGAATATCAATGTATTTAGTCTTAGAATGCTGGACCGGGTTGCTTGTAATCGCAATAGCACTTTGTGAATCACAGTAAATTGGGGTCTTAGAAATCTTAAAACCATAGTCCAAAAGTTGAGTTTGCATCCACAAAACTTGTGAACAACAGTGAGCTGCAGCAATGTACTCAGACTCAATTGTCAATAAAGACACACAGTTCTGCTTTTTGGATGACCAACCAACTAGCCTATTCCCAACATCTGAATTGATCTAGATTTGCTCTTTCTATCAACATGGCAACCGCCATGATCCGCATCAGTATAAGCAGTGAGATTGAAATCGAATCCATGAGGATACCAGATCCCAAGGTTAGATTTACCTTTAAGGTACTGAAAAATCCTAACAACTGCTTTGGAGTGGGATTTCTTAGGGTTTGACTGAAAGCGGGCACTGACATTTACAGCAAGTGTAATGTCTGGTCTACTTGCAGTCAGATACATTAAAGAACCAACCATGCTTCGATAAAACGTAATGTCAAAGGGTTCCCCATTAGCATCAGCATCCAGTAAAGTCCTCATTGGGGTTGTCATTGGTTTTAAAGCAGTCATTTTAAAACGTTTTAGCATATCATTGATATACTTTGTTTGACTGATAAAAATCCCATTTGGTAATTGTTTTACTTGTAACCCCAAGAAGAAATTTAACTGGTCAAGCATGCTCATTTCAAATTTGTTGGCCATAAGGTCACCAAATTCTTTGCATAAGGCCGGGGACGTGAACCAAAAATAATGTCATCAACGTAAATTTGAACCAAGAGAATGTGACCGTAGTTTTTACGGATGAATAGCGTTGTATCAATCATTCCACGAGAGAAGCCATTGTCCAGCAAATACTTTGTTAAGGTCTCGTACCATGCACGCAGTGCTTGCTTCAGACCATACAAAGATTTCTCCAAGTAGTAGACGTGGTTTGGATGAATGAGATCGACAAAGCCTTCTGGTTGATCACCATACACTTCCTCTTAAAGATGACCGTTCAGAAAACCAGTTTTGACATCCATTTGAAACACCGTGAACTTCATATGAGAAGCAAATGCAAGAAAAAGACGAATAGCCTCAATCCTAGCAACCGGAGCAAACGTTTCATCATAATCAATACCCTCTTGTTGTCGATATCCCTTGGCTACAAGACGTGCCTTATTTCGAACCCCAATTCCATCAGAATCCTTCTTGTTCTTAAAAATCCACTTAACCCCTATTGGTCGTTGACCCGTTGGTCTTGGTACTAATCGCCATACTTTCAAACGATCAAACTGATTGATCTCTTCTTGCATTGCTACCACCCAGTTCGGATCTAGTAAAGCTTGAGCAACCGTTGTTGGTTCAATCTTACTAAGAAAGGCAGTGTATAGACACATATTCCGAGTTGCCCTTCCAGTTGAGACTGGAGCAGATGCATCACCAATGATAAGATCAATTGGATGACTTTTAGTCCATCGATTGTTATGTGGAAGAGGTTGTACATCAGTGGTATCCATTGAAACATCAATCATTGTTGACGTTGAGCCTTGATCCACTTGATCTGATGTAACACTTTCCAATGGATTTAGTTGAGTATCTGGAGAAACAACTGGAGTTGTAATAACAGATGTATCTTGAATTGGTTCAAGATTATCATTAGGAGGTGGGAGGGAGGATGAAGAAGCAACAGGTGAATCAGTTGGTGTTATATCTTCATCAAAAAGACAAGGTTGAGTCTCCACAGTAGTTGACTGCGATAGTGTAACTGGTGCAGCTTGAACATTTGAATTCCGTTGAGGAGCATAAAGACTATCAAATAAGATATCGAGTTCCTCTGTTGTTACCGTAGGAACACCCTTCTTCAATAAAATTGAATTTTGAGCGAAAGAAGTAGTAGTCAGGTTAGGATCGGGTTTTGAACTGAGTTGTTCAAAATCCATTCCCGATAACTCATCGAACCTTACATTAATGCTTTCCTTGATCATCTTTGTCCGTTTGTGATAGACACGATAGGCAACTTTGTTCAAAGAATAACCGAGAAATATGGCCAGATCGCCATGAGGATCAAACTTTCCGAGGCTGTCAAAATCGTTAAGCACATAGCATATACAACCAAAGACACGGAAATATTTGACATTTGGGCGTCTACCATATAGTAACTCATAAGGAGTTTTATCAAAACGTTTATTAATGATACAGCGATTTTTGGTATAGCATGCAGTGGAAATGGCCTCCCCCCACATTTTTGGAGGTAGTTTGGAGTAAGCAAGCATCGTTCGAGCTGCTTCTCACAACGTACGATTACGTCGTTCGACTACTCCATTCTGTTGAGGGGTTCGTGAAGCAGAGAACTGATGTTCAATGCCTTGGTCTTTCAAATAACTATCACGCAGGTCATTCTTAAATTCTGTCCCATTATCAGTTCGAATACTCTTAACATGTTTGTTAAAAGAGCGTTGAGTCTTTTTAATGAACTCAATGATAATGGCGGGGGTTTCTGACTTAGTCCTTAGAAGGAAAATCCATGTAAATCGGGTATAGTCATCTACAATGACAAGCACATGTTTCCAGCCACCAAGGCTAGAAATACGCATGGGTCCACATAAGTCCATATGCAACAACTGCAAGGACGATGAAGTACCGGGGTTTTGCTTAAGCGAATGATTAGTCTGTTTCAGCTTACCCATTGTAACACCCTGTTTCTGTTTCTGCCTTTTCAGTTATGTGAGACGCCATCCAGATAGGTGGGACGCCGTCCATCGTCCAGAATGTTGGACGCCGTCCAGTTGGTCTGTCGGGCCAGCTGTGAGATTTTAAGATATTTAGAGGGGTATGTTGGTCTTTTCACTTGGTGGCCGGTTTTAAGCCACAAATGGGCAAAGGTTGAGCTCATTCAACCTAATCTTCACCAACAAAACACTCTCAACCATATTTAGAGAGAGAGAGTAAGGGTTTAGATAGAGAGAGAGAGCTTGATTTGGAGAAGAATGAGTCGGTTTCTCACCAAAGCTCGGGTTCTAAAGTTGCTTATCTCGTCACGGCTACGTTGTGGTTGTATTGGTAAGCTAAAACTCCGAATTTCATTTGTTAGATTTGATATTCAAGTTAGGGTTTTGAGCTAGGTTGCTGTAAAACCCTTTTTAGATGATGAAGTGGGTTCATAGTGACTAGTTATTCTTGTCACTTGGCGGGTTTTGGGTTGGTTGACGATTTGGCCTTGATTAGGCTTTGATATTGAGTTTAATCACTAGGTTTAGTGATTATGGAAGTGTTGGAACACTTTTGGGTGTGTTTGGTTAACTAATTTTGAAATGGGTCAAAATTAGGGTTTTGGTGTCAAAATGGGTGAGACACGTGTTTAACACTTGTGTTCGGGTTTAATTGGTGTGTTAGGACCATTTTCACTCGTGTTAGTGAATATTGGTTAGTTTGGGCGCGGTTTGTGCTTGAAAGTGCATTTGGGTCGAAATTGCACTAAGTGTCGATTGGGTTGGTTTGTAAGTCAACCCTAATTGTGTTGTTTGTATTGTGATAATGGAATAGGTACATTCCATCTGCGAGTTGCGGATTATTCGGTAGCATTCATCAAGGCGACAAGGTAAGTGTTAATATCCTATGCACATGTGTATGTGTAGGATGGGTGCGGGTCGGGTGAAGTGGTTCTCGGTTATAGAACTCACTTCACATATAGGTAGATTTGATGGACTTGCGTTTAGGTCCAATTGGCACAGTTGTGCGTTTTGGTTGACCACCTTTGGCGAGGTACACGTTTTGTGTGTACGTTTTCACACGTATCTGTGATGTGGTGTATATAACCCCAATGGCGAAGGGTTGATATTGTTGTGATGTGGATAACCCCGATGTGGTGGATTTTATAATCCCGTGACCGTGGGTTTTGAGTTGGAGAAGTGAGTCTCGTGTAGTTCGAATTCACGATGACGCGTGTAGTTCGGTCATCTTATCGGAAGTGAGTCTCGTGTAGTTCGGATTCACGATGACGCGTGTAGTTCGGTCATCTTATTGAGGTAGTGATCTCATGTAGTTCGGATTCACTAAGGCTCGTGTAGTTCAGCCAACCTCGATGTTGTGTTATTGAAGATAGTAGTCTCGTGTGTATGTGGATTTACTAAGGCTCGTGTAGTTCGGCCAATCTTCATGTGGTAATCGGTTGTCGGTTCTCGGTATTGGGTTAAGGGGTTAACCTTGGATGTTTATACATGGTTGTATATATATTAATGTATTGTTGTGATGTAGCTAACCCTCCGGGTGTAGCTCTTTGGCGTTGTTCACATCGTCGTTGGTGAACTTATATTTGTTGATGTATCCTTAACTTGTTGCTTAGTGGTTGTACGGTATGCTTAGACTAGCTTGCCTTTATGCTTGGATGCTCCGGTATGCGGTATTTGATATTTTGTGTGGCGTGTCCATTTTATACATATATATGTATGTAGTATATTCTCACTCACTAAGCGTTAGCTTACCCTCTCGTTGTTTACATTTTTATAGATTGCATGGATGCGGTGGCTCGGGTAAGCGTGGGAACTAGTGAACTTGCGTAGTTTACTTTAGAAGACTTGCTTTTGGATATGATTAGGATTGGGTAGCGTATCCCCAATCTCATGCTCGGTCTATGTTTTATATAAACTAAATTGGGTCGAAATGGTCACTTTATAGTAATATGGGTCGATGTGGGCCCGGTGTTGTAAAACTCGGTTTTATTATGGAAAACTCTTAGTTTAATTAATATTAACATATTGTGAAAGTGTTTTGGTTTAAAAGTGTCAGGAAGCGGGTTTTCCGCTCGCGTGTAATTGTAAAACTGATCAAAACTTTTTAGTGTATTTGGACACCGTCCCAGATGGCTGGACGCCGTCCAGTCCTTCAGAGCTGGACGCCGTCCAGATAGCTGGATGACGTCCAGATGTACAGTCTCATAAAAAAATTATGGCACGTTTTTGGAAGGATAACGGGTTGGGTCGTTACAAGTGGTATCAGAGCATGGTCTAAGGGATTTAGGTGACTTGAGATAGGTGCCTAGACTTAGACTTTTGTGTGTGCCTAATTTGTTGCGAGACTTGTAGGATTACAGGTCGTAATGGGTTATAGTTAGTGCCTTGTTTGTAGGCGGACTAACGTTTATATTAGTAATGCGGATATTATTAATATATTATTGTGTGGTGATAATAATTCTCGCGTGTGTTTATATCGCGTAGAATTGTCGTTGTGTTGGTTATATCATCGAGCGAGGCGGTAGTTGTACTAACGAGTTGAGACGACGTGTGTGCGTAAAAAGGACTTGCAAACCTTATTACGGGTGCAAATCGTGTCGAACAAGTGATGTACGACAAGTGTTGAGCAAGATGGGGCGGTGTTATGCGTGTTGTTTTATACGTTCGTGGACTAATCATTTTGCATTCTTTAGAATGACGACGCGAAACGAGATCGAGACGAATGACGAGGAGTTTAACTCTAGAGTTGCGGCAACTGTTGCGGAGAAAATGAGTGTGTTTCGAGAAGAAATTGATAGGAAGTATTCCGAACTTCAAGGTAGTAGTGGAATGGAGCGTTGTCTTAAGAACTTCATGAGGACTAAACCCCCAATGTATGATGGGAAACCGGATCCTTTGATAAGCACAACTTAGATCTCGGATGTTGAAGGGTGTTTTTGTACTATTGAATGCCCTCCTGAGAAGAGGACAAGACTAGCTACTAGTTTGTTGCGGGGTAGGGCGAAGGATTGGTTGGATGGTAAGATTGATCTTGTCGGTGGCGAAACGTTTATGGCGTTATCATGGGACGAATTTAAGAAGGAATTCTTCGAGGAGTTCCGGACTTCAGCCGATTTATCGAAAATGCGTAATGAGTTGCGAAATTTGCAACAGGGTTCTATTGACTTGAATACTCTCAAAACGACCTTTATGGCGAAGGCTCGTTTTTGCCCGGAGTATTTGGGGAATGATCGGTTGTTGATGGGGGATTTCTATCGGACCTTGAATGATGACTTGAAGAGTAAAATTAGTCGAGGTCAAGCGAAATTGTTTGCGGAATTATTCGACTTGGCTAGAGGTTTTGAGTCGTATTCACGATCGAAGAAGGGTGAACCTTCAAGTGAGAGAAGGGTTGTTTCGTATGGTGCTCCGAGTAAGACGACTAAGGGTTCGAGTGTGAGCACGGGTGATACACAGACGGGTATATTGGATTCTAGTGCGTCTAGATGTTACAATTATGGCATGATTGGTCACAAGTCTTGGGAATGTTCGGTACCAAAGGGTGATGGTATGGTGTGCTTCAATTACAAAGAAGAAGGACATCGTAAGTCGGAATGTCCCAAGTTAGCGGGAACCAGTGTGGCAAGGAGACGTTAAAGGTACGCTTCATTTTAATAAATATGTCCTTAGATTATTTATTAAGTGCCGGTTGAATTTGAGTTGATTAAATGCCTTGTGTTGTGCATATTGTTGTTATGGGTGAAGTTCCTAATGGAAGTGCCCTATGGTGATGTTTTGATTAATGGGCGAAGGGCGTATGTAATACCCCGCCAAAATCGCCATTGACGCGGATGTTAACTCTGGTCCCAGTGCTCGGCTTGACTTCTAAGTAACAGCAGAGTTCTACAGCGGAAGCAATATATCTAAGTACCTGAGACAAAACATGCTTAAAAGTGTCAACCAAAAAGGTTGAGTGAACAACATAGGTTTAATATATATAGTTTTAGACCACAAGATTTAGTTATCAAAAGTAAATGCTAAAATTATGATATCGAGACGTAAGCAAAGTTACCCCTGGACACCTTGAACTGTCAGTGTCGTTTAATCATTATTATGTAACCAAAGACCAACGGTCAAATGGTTAGAGACGTCACTCTCAATAGCGCTATTCACAATAACTAAGCTTACCAAAATTCCAGTAATTAACGATATCATGGTAGGGATTTAGCATGAATCAAAGCATGTCAGCACAGTTAAACAGTTTTCGGGTACTTGTGTCTAAGTGTAAAACAGTTAAAAAGCAAGCATGTGTCTCACCCCAAAAGTTTAAAATAAGTATATAAAGATAGTTAAAAAGTGGGGCTATGAAGTTCACCTTAATAGCAGATAGATATTTCACGCAAGTTATATGATCGGAGTGTTGAACACGAAGATCTCAACCTAGAGATATTATGTTCGATTAGATAATGTCTAATAGACATAAAGTTTGTTTATTAATATAGTATACTATATTAACAGTGACCGTTCTCGAGAAAAGTTATATTTATATAAGTGATAATATACTTAGTGTACTTAAGTGTTACTATATAGATAAGTGTATAAGTTATAATAATAATATTAGTATTATTCTTTAATTAATCAATTATTAAGTAATCTCATTAATACAAGTATTATTTATATATATATCCATACCTACATGTTACATATACATGTAATCTTTATTATTATATTATGTATATGTTTATAACTATACTATATATGTATATATCTTATGTATGTGTTATATATATATATATATATATATATATATATATATATATATATATATATATATATATATATATATATATATATATATATATATATATATTAGTGTAATGGTGATACATATATATATACATAACTACTTATCATTTTTTGTAATTCTTATAATATATAGATGATAATTATACACATTCATACATACACAAACGTACATATACATACATATATACACATACATATACACTTATGTATATATTTTCATATACACACACACACACACACATATACATACAGTGTATACATGCACATACGTATGTATGCATGCATGCATGCACATGTATTATTATCATTATCGTTTATTATTCCACCATCAAATATTACTAATCATTATTCATTCTCACATAAAATCATAACTTTTATCACTTTCAATTCCATGAACCATAATACCTGCACATATCCATCAACCCTGATCTTTTAATCATAATAAATTCATACTCATAATCTTTTATTAATCCTCTAACATCATGATCATACTTATAAACCCTAACCTTTTAAATCACATTCTTAAACTAGTTCAACCATAATTAGTTCATAGCCCAAACGTTTTAACCAAAATCTTTATCTATTTTGATGATCATATCTAAACCCTAATAATCATAATCAACTCATTAATCTCCTAACTTTCACTTACATAAAATCATAATCATCGTCTTATAATTATTCTTCTAACTTTGATCATAACCAAACTTACTAGTTATCAAATTATTTATACTTCATAACCTTCTATTTAATCTTAATACTTGATCTTATTAACTCTTTATTACATTAACTAGTTTGTTATTCCATAAACATAATCATTCATAATTCATACTTGATTATATTACTAGTTTCATATTTTATTCATAATACTTTTAATCCATACACTTTTCTCTTTTAATCATAATAACTAAAACAATAAAAGAGTATAATTAACTCTAGAGTTTAGGATACCTTTAGAATATAAACTTCAAGAAGATTGATGATTGTGGACTGCAGCAAAACAAAAACCAATAGCCCATCTTACGACCCAATTGGGTCTGTTTTGGACTCGACAGAAAGCAGCAAGTACAGCAGCAACAATTCATAAGAAAATGCAGCAACAAGGTTGATTGTAGGACTGTTTTGATCATGTACTTGCAGCAGGAAAACCCAGAAAAGAAAACTCATAAACAGGCAGGTTTGATAGCGACTTTACAGCAGAAAACAGGAGTAGGAAACAGGCTACAATCAGAGTTGATATATGGGTTGTTTTGGGTCTCCTGGTCACGATTGAAACAGCACAGATGCAGCAACAATGGATCACTTTTAGGGCCTGGTTTGAGCACGCAAAGAAGCAGATACAAGCTGCAGGATAGGGCAGTTTATGGGGGCTGAACAGGAGGCTGAAAAACAGCAGGAAAGTG
The DNA here is from genome assembly GCF_046630445.1 of Rutidosis leptorrhynchoides. Lineage (NCBI taxonomy): Eukaryota > Viridiplantae > Streptophyta > Magnoliopsida > Asterales > Asteraceae > Rutidosis > Rutidosis leptorrhynchoides. The sequence goes on along the minus strand of NC_092336.1, from coordinate 404,130,134 downwards.
GCGGATGAGTGGCTGTTTTTGGAGGGCTTTAGTCGACTGAAACAGCAGGCTTGAAAGCTGCTTTTGTCGACTGTAAGTAGGGTATTTTTGAGCTGTTTAGTCGACGCAAAAGAAGAGGGAAAATAGCTGCAGGAGTGTCGACTATATGCAAGGATTTGGAGGGTTTTATTTGGCGTAAATTTTGTGATGCAACAATTGGAAAACTTAGATGCCTTTTATAATTGTGTTTACTTGATGATCAAGCATTTAGATGAGATTAGGATGGGATAGTTTGAGGTTAATTAGGAATCTAAATTTAGGATTAATCTAGGATTGAATTTGCTAAATAATCAAGTTTAGTTTACTATTTTTTTTATACAAAAACCGACCCATATACATTTATATTTATTTTTTATTTTTATTTTTTTTTAAAATCGGCAATTATGTCCTATATATATATTTTATACTTTTTTAAAAAAAGTAGATACATCTTATTTAAATTACATTTTATTAATTTACTTATTAGTCCATGCCTTTTTGTTAAATTTTAATTTAGTTCTAATTAGTTTTTAAATTTATAATTTGTCACTTTTTATTTATTACTTATGGTTTATATTATTAATTTAGAATTAGGGTTAGGTTTTATTATTAATAAACCTTTAGGGTTAGAGTTTTGATTATTAATTATTATTAGGTTTAGGGTTTTAGATTTATAATTACGAGCATTATTTATAAAGCATTTTACACGTCTTGATAACAACCCTAATGATGAGACACAGAATATGACATTGAAACCCTAAGGAAAACTTGATTAATTCAAAAGAGAAAAATGAGAGTTGTTATAGTACCTCCCCGTTAATTTAAACTTCGTCCCGAAGTTTCAGTAAGACTTCTCGGATGCATCTACGTTTAACAATAGATGGGGATATTTCTGCTTCGTTTGGTCTTCACGTTCCCTGGTATACTCGGGGCCTCTACGCGAATTCCAACGGACTTTAACAATAGGAATATTGCCCTGTACTAAGCGTTTGAATCTTATGACCCATAACTTATTCTTGGAACAGGTTCTTCTATGAAGTGCATTTTGTTATCAATGCGGAGGTAATTCAAAGGGATAACATGAGTGTCATCTGACTAGGTTTCCTTAAAAGGGATTATGATATTTTAGTCGTACAAGCATTTCAGTAAGTTGAATACCTGAAATGTGCAACGAACATTACTGAGTTTATTTGAAACCTTGAGCGCTTATGTCGTCATTAGGGCAGACAATCAGAGAGAAGTACTTGGAGATCACAACCATGTAGTTTGATGAATGACTTGTGTTTGTTAGGGGATGGTACCAACTTCATGATACCTTAAATTTTCAAGAAATGTCTAATGTTAATAAACGAGATGAGATTCCAACTGAGAAGTCACTAATCAGGCTTATATGCAAAGCAAGCCATGATTACTAAAATGCCCTTAGAATGGTATGAAAGATTAACGAAAGATTATAATACATGCGAACTTATCCTTTTTTTGAAAGCACGTTGTAGTATGTAACTTTATGATCATGATTTCAGTTACATGTAAATTTAGGGATCGAAACTTGACTAGGATAACATCTAGTTGCAACCCGAAAAGGAAGAAATGTTTAGAGTAACCACATAAATGTCATAAACATTTAAGGTAACTCCGAGGATTATAATTTATATTTCTGATAGGAAACCGCACGAAAAAGTGTGATCTCTTAATGAGAAAGACGTTCTCGCTCAGATGGCGAGTCGATTTATCATTCACTTATGAGTTTAAGTGCGGATGAGAATCAATGTGAATCATTGGCTATAAAAATTATTTCCAACAGGTGAGGAAATCTCCAAAAAATACTTTCTTGTGTCAAAAAGATATTAAATCATAGAATTGAAGTTTTACGAGGTTGCTGTGGTTTAGCCGTGAGATATCAGAAGTAATATCTTCTCAATGGTCAACCCTACGAGGGAAAAGTTACTGAGATCATAGAGTTTTGAATGATGAACTCAATGATAAGTTTCGAAGGGCAAGAGGAATTGTGATTACTACGTGGTGTAGAATAATACGAAAAATTTTGTATAAACAAGTAATGAAAATTTTATAGAAGTTCGAGTCATTTAAGGCGACAATTTAAAAAGGAAATGAAGTTCTTAGTAAAACTAGAGTTATGTACAACATGTACTATTTTAAGTAAAACATCTTTTGAATAAAAGGATTGATTTGAGAAAAGTGAGAGTATACTTTTATGTGTTCTAGTCAAAGTAAATAAAGGTAAATTTTATAAACATATACGATTTATAAAATTTGCACGAATGGTAGTAAATAAATTTATTTTATAAAATTTCGCTAGGATCGCACAGTAAAACAGTGTGTGTAAAATTTTGGTAACAGAATTTTCATATTTCGGAGGTTACGAGTTGGAAAAAGGTCGATGAAGATAGAGTGAATGATTTTTGAAAATATTGGGGGATATTTAAGCAAAAATTTTACGAGTTAGTGAAAACCATTAAATTTGAATGTGGTTAAAGTTCTTGGAATTCAAAACGTTCATGTGTGAAGCTGTTGCTGACAAGTGAGATATGAATGGTAGGGTATGAGAACGTGATAGTGAATGTGGTGTTTATAATATCTTCGTTTGAATATTCAAATGAAAATCTTGCGAGTGGTTGTCGCTTATCTTCGACGGGTTTCCTAATGGGTTTATGAAAATCTACACTAGGAGCGTAATTGCAGATAACAGGAGGCATGCTTCGAAGAAGTTTTGGGGGTGTCACTTGCCTATTGTTAGGACCATTAATATAGGATCATTTGATGATACATCTAACATGCTTTTAACACCGAGGCAAAATCGTAAGATTTTTTGTAAAAATGGTTAATGATTCAAGGGTCGTGATTTATTGTTTAGGTACAACAAATCACACGTTGTTTGACCATATGTAACGTAATGATAATCATATCAATGCTACCTTTGATCATATGGAGCGTGTGAGGGATTTCGTGCTTTTCAATATGGTGATGGAAATATATGTACACTTCAGCCTTAACTGGCCAGGAATGTGGATACTATCCACTAGAGTAGTTTCAGATGTGATTGGGGGGTTTAGCTCAAGCCGCAGCTCGCGAGAAAATGGAAAAACTTCAGGTCACTTAAGAATATGCATCCTTCCTTCCAGCAAGCAGCTTTGAATATTAAGCGTCAAAGATAAAGAGATAGGTTGTTTAAGAAAGAAAGATTGCAAAGTTTTACAACCTTTATGGTATAGGAGGGATTGTTAATCTACTCATGGATATGAGATAGATAGTTTGGTTAAAACGAGCTCTTGATATATCTGAAAATCGGATGATGATTACCCTTCATGTAATAACATTGAGATTTTTGAATGAATGGCTTGAAAATTTTTCTTTGATTCACTTTCTATTCCATATGTCATGATATTGGATTTTCTATATGAATTACCATAATATAATCACGTCGGCCAAGCGTCATTATATTTCACTAATTCATATTTCCATTCCAAGGTCACTTCATAAGGTCGGGACACGTGATCAAACTTAGATAGTTGACGTGGCAATGTTGAGTCATGAGTGACATCTCTTCATGTGAGTCAAAGAATACTTTGAATCACAATGGCGAAGTTAGGTCATAGGATATGTTTGGATATGATAACAATCACATATTAGCTGATCCTTCAGAGTCGGGATCATGCAAGATGATAGGGTTTTGGCTTGACATCCTTAGGGAAGGATACATAATGTCAGAAGAGGTAAAAGCATGTAGTAAGATGGATTGGCAGTATAAAGATTAAGGGAAAGCACTTAAAACTAAGGCAGGAAAGGTTATAGACCTAAAGATTGCTAAGGCACCCACATAAGGCACACATAGAATGCAATCCTGGTTCTCTATAACAAGCCTTGGCTCTCCTAAATTACATAATGAGATAGGTATGGTGGCATTCTATTGTTGGAATACAAGTAAGTCATGGCTCTTATTCTAAGAGTCAGACGTGTAAGTATAGTTCCTATAGCAAAGTGTTTTCTAAAGATTTGAATGGTATAGGAATTCTAGGCATAACAAATATAAGTGAACTTAATGCACATAATCTAGAATGTAATGTAAATAATCAATGCCAATGAACAACTCGGTTATAGACAAGACTCACTAATGCATCCTAACTATTCATGTTAGTCACACTAATGTAACCTAGTTCCCTATAACCAGAGCTCTGATACCAACTGTAACACCCCGCCAAAATCGCCATTGACGAGAATGTTAACTCTGGTCTCAGTGCTCGGCTTGACTTCTAAGTAACAGCAGAGTTCTACAGCGGAAGCAATATATCTAAGTACCTGAGACAAAACATGCTTAAAAGTGTCAACCAAAAAGGTTGAGTGAACAACATAGGTTTAATATATATAGTTTTAGACCACAAGATTTAGTTATCAAAAGTAAATGCTGAAGTTATGATATCGAGACGTAAACAAAGGTACCCCTGGACACCTTGAACTGTCAGTGTCGTTTAATCATTATTATGTAACCAAAGACCAACGGTCAAATGGTTAGAGACGTTACTCTCAATAGCGCTATTAACAATAACTAAGCTTACCAAAATTCCAGTAATTAACGATATCATGGTAGGGATTTAGCATGAATCAAAGCATGTCAGCACAGTTAAACAGTTTTCGGGTACTTGTGTCTAAGTGTAAAACAGTTAAAAAGCAAACATGTGTCTCACCCCAAAAGTTTAAAATAAGTATATAAAGATAGTTAAAAAGTGGGGCAATGAAGTTCACCTTAATAGCAGATAGATATTTCACGCAAGTTATATGATCGGAGTGTTGAACACGGAGATCTCAACCTAGAGATATTATGTTTGATTAGGTAATGTCTAATAGACATAAAGTTTGTTTATTAATATAGTATATTATATTAACAGTGACCGTTCTCGAGAAAAGTTATATTTATATAAGTGATAATATACTTAGTGTACTTAAGTGTTACTATATTGATAAGTGTATAAGTTATAATAATAATATTAGTATTATTCTTTAATTAATCAATTATTAAGTAATCTCATTAATACAAGTATTATTTATATATATATATCCATACCTACATGTTACATATACATGTAATCTTTATTATTATATTATGTATATGTTTATAACTATACTATATATGTATATGTCTTATGTATGTGTTATATATATATTAGTGTAATGGTGATACATATATATATACATAACTACTTATCATTTTTTGTAATTCTTATAATATATAGATGATACTTATACACATTCATACATACACAAACGTACATATACATACATATATACACATACATATACACTTATGTATATATTTGCATATACACACACACACACACACACATATACATACAGTGTATACATGCACATACGTATGTATGCCTGCATGCATGCACATGTATTATTATCATTATCGTTTATTATTCCACCATCAAATATTACTAATCATTATTCATTCTCACATAAAATCATAACTTTTATCACTTTCAATTCCATGAACCATAATACCTACACATATCCATCAACCCTAATCTTTTAATCATAATAAATTCATACTCATAATCTTTTATTAATCCTCTAACATCATGATCATACTTATAAACCCTAACCTTTTAAATCACATTCTTAAACTAGTTCAACCATAATTAGTTCATAGCCCAAACTTTTTAATCAAAATCTTTATCTATTTTGATGATCATATCCAAACCCTAATAATCATAATCAACTCATTAATCTCCTAACTTTCACTTACATAATATCATAATCATCATCTTATAATTATTCTTCTAACTTTGATCATAACCAAACTTACTAGTTATCAAATTATTTATACTTCATAACCTTCTATTTAATCTTAATACTTGATCTTATTAACTCTTTATTACATTAACTAGTTTGTTATTCCGTAAACATAATCATTCATAATTCATACTTGATTATATTACTAGTTTCATATTTTATTCATAATACTTTTAATCCATACACTTTTCTCTTTTAATCATAATAACTAAAACAATAAAAGAGTATAATTAACTCTAGAGTTTAGGATACCTTTAGAATATAAACTTCAAGAAGATTGATGATTGTGGACTGCAGCAAAACAAAACCAACAGCCCATCTTACGACCCAATTGGGTCTGTTTTGGATTTAACAGAAAGCAGCAAGTACAGCAGCAACAATTCAGAAGAAAACGCAGCAACAAGGTTGATTGTGGGACTGTTTTGATCACGTACTTGCAGCAGGAAAACCCAGAAAAGAAAACGCAGAAACAGGCAGGTTTTATGATGACCTGGGAATTTCTGACCAAATTTAAACTTGAATCTTATGTGATTTCGATACGATAAGCAAAGTCTGTAATGTTGATGTTTCGAAAACTTTGAACTGGGTTCATGTAGGCATTTGACCTTTAACTATTCCCGACGATTCACGAACAATCATGTGTAAATAAAAAAAATATAAACATATATATATATAAATAAATATAAGCATATGTAATATTTTTAAATAAATAAAATACCCTTTTATCAATTGGAATTAAAAATATAAAATAATAAACAATATAATTAAGTTGTTATAAATATATATAAATAGATATATGATAATATTGTAAATCTATATAGTTATAGATACAAAAGATTTCTATTAATAACTATAATATTGCAATATTTATAAAATGTATAAATATTAAATATTCAATTGATGTATCCATATAATATATGATATAAATTGTAATATAAATATATTAAAGGTAATTACAAGTCTAATTATAATTATTACATGATTATTATTACATTCATTATTGTTATTAATATTAATATTAAAATTATTAACATTATAATACTGAAATTGTTACATTTGATTTGTTAATATCATTATTATTATAACTAGTAGTAAAGTTATAATTTTGTTTATATGATTAATATTAGTAATATTATTAAATATTATTATTACCATTTTCATTAAGAATTATTATTATTATAAATTATTATTTTATCAATATTGTAATTGCGATTATTAGAAAATAATACAATCTATTGTTTTTATCATTTATAATATTAGTATTATTATTATTTTTGGTGTTTCTATTATTATTTATCCTTATTAATTTAATTATTATTAATTTATATTATTATTATTATTATTAATATACTTATTAATCATTAATAATAATTATAAAAGTATTATAAACTTGTAAAGAAATCACAGAAATTATTACCTGTAACTTTCACACTTTATCTAATTTAACTTCTTGTTTCTAAACGGAATCACAAATCAAATTCCGTCACAGTACAATGACAAAATTTGTTAGCTGTAGGCATCTACTTTTATTTTTATTTTATTTTTTTAAAAATCCCGTCTGTTATGAATCTGATGTTGTCGATTTCCCTTTATAAAAAAAATGTTTAAGCTCGACATTAGGACATAAAATCACTCAATTATTTGTTTTCCTTATCAAATAAAACCTACTACAGCTTTCATTTGAGGAAATTAAACCCAGGAAGGTTCAAAACGAACTCATCACCTTTGTTCTTGTTACCTTTTCACAAAAGCTCGATTTCAATATAAATCTCAAAATGTAATAATGTAGGGTTGTTAGGAATTGTCTATTCAAATTATCTGGAAAAATTCAAGTTCCAATTTTTGATATTGAAGTCGAATTTTCAAGTCAAACTTAGTTCGTAAAAAAGTCAACAGTTTTGTTCAGTATAAAATTCGAAGTCTAGTCAGTGTTTCAGGTTCAATTGATGGTTCAAACTGATTCTAAGATGGATTGTGAACATTTTTCATGTAGAAAGTTTGGTCAATAACAGTCTCAAATCCAAAATCACGATTGGAGTTCTTTGTTTTTTTTTTTCAAACTGTGTCTATTAATTTTGTTTCTGTTTGAATTAATCCCTATCACAGCTTATAAATGTTTATAATACGTTTGAAAACCTTTAATTCATTCATTTAAATAGCTGTTAACATAGTACCTGGTCTCTAGTCGAATTGAATTTAAGTGGAGATGAAGGAGAATAGGAAACAGATTAAATACGGGTTATGAATAATTCTTTTGGTTATAAATCAGAAAACAGAAGTCAGCCGGATGGTTAATGGGTGTTGTTGAGAAGCGGGAGGTCGGGGGTTCGAGTCCGGGCGTGGGCAGTTTTCTTTGAATCTTTTTCTTTGTAAGGTAGTTTCTTATTTTTATTTATTTATTATTATTATTATTATTATTATTATTATTATTATTATTATTATTATTATTATTATTATTATTATTATTATTATTATTATTATTATTATTATATTATTATTATTAATATCATTATTATTGTTATGGTTATTAATATTATTAATATTGTTAGTGTTATAATTATTATTATTACTAATATCATACTTTTATTTATATTTATAAATATTAGAAACATTATGATCATTAGTATTTTTATAAGTATTATTACTGTAGAAATTATGGTTATTAGTTTTAATATTGATATTACTAATATTATTACCATTAATAGTATAATTATTAAGTTGTATTATTACTATATTATAATCAGTAATAAGATTGTTATTGTTATTACGTAATAGGAATTATTATCAAAACTATTATTTTCATCATCATTATTATTAAACATATCATTTTTATTAAAAACTACTATAATTATTAGAAGTATCATTATTTTTTTATTTATTTACTATTATTATTATTGTTATTATTATTAGTAATAAAAGTATTATTATTATCATTAACATAGGTATTATCATTAGTGTTATCATTATTATTAATATTACAGAGTATCATTAATCGACTTATCAATTAAACATTAATATTAGTAATACTGTATGATTACTTAAATTTCTATTAAAACTATTAAAAATTATCATTTTTATTAAAATTATTATTTTGACGAAAAATATCATTATTATCATTATCAGTATTATCTATATCATTATTATTAAGATAATTACGATTATGAAAATAAAAGTATTAATGACATTATTAAAGTTATAAGCATAAAAATAAAGATTATATATATAATTATATATATTTAATATACATAACTTAACTATAATAATATATCTATATATATAAAATGAAAATATATATAATGAAACTTATTAAACTACTATATAAATGAATTGCATCACTAATAACAAAATATTTGCTCGATTACAAATATGTGTATTAATATATATACAAATGATATAGGTTCGTGAATCCGAGGCCAACCCTGCATTGTTCAATATCGTCATATGTATTTTTACTACAAAATACAGTATTGTGAGTTTCATTTGCTCCTTTTTTAAATGCTTTTGAAATATATATTTTTGGGACTGAGAATACATGCGCTGTTTTTATAAATGTTTTACGCAATAGACACAAGTAATCGAAACTACATTATATGGTTGAATGATCGAAGCCGAATATGCCCCTTTTTGCTTGGTAACCTAAGAATTTGGAAATCGATCTCCAAATTGACGCGAATCCTAAAGATAGATCTATGGGCCCGACGAACCCCATCCAACGTACCGGATGCTTTAGTACTTCGATGTTGTTTTATATCATGTCCGAAGGATTTCCCGAAATGATAGGGGATATTCTTATATGCATCTAGTTAATGTCGGTTACCAGGTGTTCAATCCATATAAATGATTTTTGTCTCTATGCATGGGACGTTTATTTATAAGGACTGAAAATGAAAATCATGTGGTCTATTAAAATGATGGAAATGATTATTTGTGTTAAACTAATGAACTCACCAACCTTTTGGTTGACACTTGAAAGCATGTTTATTCTCAGGTACGAAAGAAATCTTCCGCTGTGCATTTACTCATTTTATAGATATTACTTGGCGTCATTCATGGCATATTTCAAAAGACGTTGCATTCGAGTAGTCGAGTTCATCAAGATTATTATTAAGTCAATTTTAGCTGGATATATTATGAACTGGTATGCATGCCTGTCAACTTTCAATGTAATGAAAGATTGTCTTTTCAAAAACGAATGCAGTGTTTGTAAAATATATCATATAGAGGTCAAGTACCTTGCAATGTAATCAACTGTTGTGAATCGTTTATAATCAATATGGACTTCGTCCAAATGGATTAGGACGGGTCATTAGAGTTGGTATCAGAGCGGTGGTCTTAGCGAACCAGGTCTTGCATTAGTGTGTCTAACTGATAGTTATTTAGATGCATTAGTGGGTCTGGACTTCGACCGTGTCTGCATGTCAAACGTTTTGCTTATTATTTAGTGTCGAAAATTTTTTTCTTATCATCCATAAAGTCTAGACACGTCTTACTGCCTCTATTGCATAGACTGTGTATAGATAAATTCATATCTTAGCGTATCTGTTATTGTTACCTTTGCCTGACAGCTTCCGTAGATTCCTCCGTAACTTATGGAATTTTAGTATTATATATGCATATGTAAACTATGTGTTGCAGGGTACTAATCTACATCCTATAATCTATTTCTTATCGAAAATCCTTCATCTGATCGTACGAGATGAATCCCTCGACCAGTTTGAGTCCCTCAAATTCCGATAGCTATTACGATAGTTATTCCGACAGCTATTCCGATATGGAGTTTCACCTAAGCTCCGAAAGCAGTGTCACCAAAATGAATCAACCAATCATCCATCCCTAATTCATCTGATGAGTTCGTAGTCAACTTAATCAATGGAGACACGAAGAAGGCGATCCTTTCCACCAACCAAATTACCCTCTTGACGATGAACCTGAAGCACTTACCGGCGAACCTGTTCGAGACACCATTTTCTCTCTCATTTCCAGAGTATCTCGTCACAATTATATTCTATCCACAATTCTAAACCTTATTCATTCGCTCGTTCTGACCGACAATCATCCCGGAATAATATAAGAAGTCAACGAACTTCGTGCTCGAGTAATAGTTTTGGAAAATATGGTGCAAAACTTACCAGCTTCAGCAACATCACCGACATCAACAGGACCACCAGCAATAGCACCCATACCATCAACAATCCATGCCTCAACATCTCATTCTATACCTCGAGTATGATCATCGTTCTACGTATCGTTGTACATTAATTATCTTCGTTCTTCACAGCGATTATGTAATCTCTAAAGTTTTAGAGATTATTCATTCTAGTTCCAAACGAAAATCAAATGAGATTAATATCATATTAACTCATTAAATCCATGATTACATCTGAAAATATATATATATATATATATATATATATATATATATATATATATATATATATATATATATATATATATATATATATATATATATATATATATATATATATATATATATATATATATATATTTTCATAAAGATTGTAATTGAAAATTCTTTTGTACAAACTGTTAATGGTGAAAATATTTTAACGGGTAGGTAATACCCGAGGAATATTCAGATTTCACATTAATAAGTACACTGTACATTCTTTCAAATCTAATTCAATAGTCATTTACTATCCTATTTACAACCACTGATATATGTATCCGTTCACCATAGAATAACCATATTCATCCAATTTCATATTTGGATTTTGATTTATCATAATCCAACAAGTGGCATAATGAAGAAAATATTTGACAAAATAAAATTTGTTAGTAACAAACAAATTAACTATGAGAAATTTTGTTAAGAATCCACGCTAACTGTTCCTAGCTAATTGTTCCTACCTAACTGATTACATTTTATTTATCGCAATTTAATTATCGTAATTTACATTCTCGCAATTTTATTTATCATCATTTAATTTCTGTTATTTATGTTACGCACTTTATTTATCGTTATTTAATTTCTGTTATTTATTTTACGCACTTTAAATATCGGGACAGTATACAAGGTTTTGACATATCATATCGACGCATTTATATATATTATTTTGAATAACCATAGACACTCTATATGCAGTAATGATCGAGTTCTCTATACAGGGTTGAGGTTGATTCACAAATAATGTATATAATTTGAGTTGTGATCGAGTCTAAGACATGTACACGGGTCACGATACGTATTAATTAATTCGAATATTATAAATTGAACTATATATGAATTATTGGACTGTTAACTGTGGACTATCACCTGTGGACTATCAAGATTGGACAATTAAAAATGAATTAAAATATTAATTATAACATATGAAACTAAACAATTCTTCAAGCTTGCCACTTGATCTCATCTTAAACCTCATTTGTATCTTGACGATTACAATCTGCGTTCACACCTTTTATGATTCTTGAAAACATCTCAAACGAGAGGATGAACCACCGCACTTCATCTACGGGAGAAAAGATTGATGCATTTAGTTATGCATCTGAAAAACTCTCAAAAACTGAGTAAACGTTTAACACGTAGTTGTGCGAATTCCGTTAGTGTTATTATTACCCAAAATAACTTGATAATTCCTTTCAAAGTAGCAAATTTTGTCACAGCTCCAGCAAATCAACTTCGACTTTTCGTTCGAAATAACCTTATTATCACCTTGATTTATATGTATGCTCTTTTATTGTTACCGGGGAACCTTTTATATTCCACCATATTACCGTCAGCGTTTACTCATCTAAAAACACAATTCTCTTGAAATCACCTCGGATCGATAACCAATGATTCAGATATGGTAGGAGTAAATGTAGAGGAATCGGCAATCAGTACTTTGAAAACTCACAGCATATCTACATCAACAGTTATATGTATAACATTTATCTCTTAGAATAATGACCTTCCATTCTGAAATTTTGAAAAGTACCCAGCCTACGAATTAATACATTGAACTTTGAAAAAGCTGAATGAAGCAGCGGAAACTGTAGATAACCGTAAACTACCTTAATCGTCGAAAGTTTGATGATAGAGAATAGTACGTTGGAAAAGCTCAGAAAAATTTGAACTGGAAAACGAACTGAGCTAACCACGAAGGAGACCAAGGACAAATACAAGGACCAAACCCTATATTCAAAGAATCCAGGTAATTCTGGATCCGATGAAATCGTTAGAGAATATCTTGCTCCGAAGTCATGTTAAAAATCTTGCGGAAAATCTTTCTTCATCAACCATTGAACTTAGAAATTCAAAAATATCATCATAAATATCTTCGATATTTCTGAAGATATTTTCATAAATATTCTCGTCCGAAATTATTTATCTCTTCGTGCTATCTACATTATATCATAAAGGAAACTACTTTAGTTTCTAAAATTCTTTAAAATTCGAATTTGAATTATGAATGATTTTGAAGTATTATTGGAAATTGATGCATCAATTAGTATAATATAATGACACTTGATCAACGTGATTATATTACAGTAAGTCATGCTGAGTTTCTGAATGGAACGTGATGATTCACAGACCATAACGTCATCATGTGCCATATCACATAATTTTTTCATTATACTTAACTTCTGAACATATCAAGAAAGTATATTCTTGATAGTTCTATCCTTAGTGATTCTGGTAATTTGACAAATCAAATCGTGCTATTACGTTTATTCTTGTCTAGAACATTGCGTTCATTCGAGACTCCATACTTACGAATTCTGGACCATTACTTGCGAAAAGAAAATAAAAGCATGAAGCTCCGAAATAGAAAGGGGGGGTATAAATTGTAGCAAATAAGAGAGAGCATTAACTGTGAATGACAATAATTATAGAAGATGGAAGCAGGGACTCCAAAATATAAGGGAAGATATAAAACCCAATAACAACACAGAAATTACAAACCGTGTATATCAATGCGTATAGCAATATAAAGACACGGGAGAATTAGGAATACTATAACCCCAAGGGCAATAGTAGAAGTAAACAAATTTTTCTGGTGGAAAATTTAAAAGAAGGGTGACAGAAATGATAATTGGAAAAATATCAAGGATTAGAACTGGATTAAGCATTTTCACAATCTTTTGGATGTATGAACTAAGAAAGAAAGTATAGGAATGTTGAGAATAATGGAACAGAAGAGCTTAACTTATAGTGGAAATATCAGACAGGGTAATCGGGGCAGATCACCGTATTTAATTATAAAGATCTTAATTTCCTTACTCGCCGAAGAATCAAATCTTTTAGATTTCGAAGATTTTCTTTATATCCCTTGAATTCCGGAATTCAACCAAGACGACGTCAAAAGTTAAAATGAAACTTCATTTATTCATTTCACTCTTTTGTGATAGCTTCATTCGTGCTCTTCGAATAATCGAATTATTTTATCTGTATTATTCAATAATGATAAACCTCTATTTATCAGCTCATATTCGTCAGGAAAACATATTTATTGTTAGCCATGATGATCTCACTCAAATTTCGGGACGAAATTTCTTTAACGGGTAGGTACTGTGATGACCCGGGAATTTCCGACCAAATTTAAACTTGAATCTTATGTGATTTCGATACGATAAGCAAAGACTGTAATGTTGATGTTTCGAAAACTTTGAACTGGGTTCATGTAAGCATTTGACCTTTGACTATTCCCGACGATTCACGAACAATCATGTGTAAATAAAAAAAAAAAAAATATATATATATATATATATATATATATATATATATATATATATATATATATATATATATATATATATATATATATATATATATATATATATATATAAGCATATGTAATATTTTTAAATAAATAAAATACCCTTTTATCAATTGGAATTAAAAATATAAAATAATAAACAATATCATTAAGTTGTTATAAATATATATAAATAGATATATGATAATATTGTAAATCTATATAGTTATAGATACAAAAGATTTCTATTAATAACTATAATATTGCAGTATTTATAAAATGTATAAATATTAAATATTCAATTGATGTATCCATATAATATATGATATAAATTGTAATATAAATATATTAAAGGTAATTACAAGTCTAATTATAATTATTACATGATTATTATTACATTCATTATTGTTATTAATATTAATATTAAAATTATTAACATTATAATACTGAAATTGTTACATTTGATTTGTTAATATCATTATTATTATAACTAGTAGTAAAGTTATAATTTTGGTTATATGATTAATATTAGTAATATTATTAAATATTATTATTACCATTTTCATTAAGAATTATTATTATAAATTATTATTTTATCAATATTGTAATTGCGATTATTAGAAAATAATACAATCTATTATTTTTATCATTTATAATATTAGTATTATTATTATTTTTGGTGTTTCTATTATTATTTATCCTTATTAATTTAATTATTATTAATTGATATTATTATTATTAATATACTTATTAATCATTAATAATAATTATAAAAGTATTATAAACTTGTAAAGAAATCACAGAAATTATTACCTTTAACTTTCACACTTTATCTAATTTAACTTCTTGTTTCTAAACGGAATCACAAATCAAATTCCATCACAGTACGATGACAAAATTTGTTAGCTGTAGGCATCTGCTTTTATTTTTATTTTATTTTTTTAAAAATCCTGTCTGTTATGAATCTGATGTTGTCGATTTCCCTTTATAAAAAAAATGTTTAAGCTCGACATTAGGACAGAAAATCACTCAATTATTTGTTTTCCTTATCAAATAAAACCTACTACAGCTTTCATTCGAGGAAATTAAACCCAGGAAGTTTCAAAACGAACTCATCACCTCTGTTCTTGTTACTTTTTCACAAAAGCTCGATTTCAATATAAATCTCAAAATGTAATAATGTAGGGTTGTTAGGAATTATCTATTCAAATTATCTGGAAAAATTCAAGTTCCAATTTTTGATATTGAAGTCGAATTTTCAAGTCAAACTTAGTTCTTAAAAAGTCAACAGTTTTGTTCATTATAAAATTCGAAGTCTAGTCAGTGTTTTAGGTTCAATTGATGGTTCAAATAGATTCTAAGATGGATAGTGAACATTTTTCATGCAGAAAGTTTGGTCAATAACAGTCTCAAATCCAAAATCACGATTGGAGTTCTTTGTTTTTTTTTTTCAAACTGTGTTAATTAATTTTGTTTCTGTATGAATTAATCCCTATCACAGCTTATAAACGTTTATAATACGTTTGAAAACCTTTAATTCATTCATTTAAATAGTTGTTAACATAGTACCTGGTCTCTAGTCGAATTGAATTTAAGTGGAGATGAAGGAGAATAGGAAACAGATTAAATACGGGTTATGAATAATTCTTTTGGTTATAAATCAGAAAACAGAAGTCAGCCGGATGGTTAATGGGTGTTGTTGAGAAGCGGGAGGTCGCGGGTTCGAGTCCGGGCGTGGGCAGTTTTCTTTGAATCTTTTTCTTTGTAAGGTAGTTTCTTATTTTTATTTATTATTATTATTATTATTATTATTATTATTATTATTATTATTATTATTATTATTATTATTATTATTATTATTATTATTATTATTATTATTATTATTATTATTATTATATTATTATTATTAATATCATTATTATTGTTATGGTTATTAATATTATTAATATTGTTAGTGTTATAATTATTATTATTACTAATATCATACTTATATTTATATTTATAAATATTAGAAACATTATGATCATTAGTATTTTTATAAGTATTATTACTGTAGAAATTATGGTTATTAGTTTTAATATTGATATTACTAATATTATTACCATTAATAGTATAATTATTAAGTTGTATTATTACTATATTATAATCAGTAATAAGATTGTTATTGTTATTAGGTAATAGGAATTATTATCAAAACTATTATTTTCATCATCATTATTATTAAACATATCATTTTTATTAAAAACTACTATAATTATTAGAAGTATCATTATTTTTTTTATTTATTTACTATTATTATTATTATTATTATTATTATTATTATTATTATTATTATTATTATTATTATTATTATTATTATAAGTAATAAAAGTATTATTATTATCATTAACATATGTATTATCATTAGTGTTATCATTATTATTAATATTACAGAGTATCATTAATGGACTTATCAATTAAACATTAATATTAGTAATACTGTATGATTACTTAAATTTCTATTAAAACTATTAAAAATTATCATTTTTATTAAAATTATTATTTTGACGAAAACTATCATTATTATCATTATCAGTATTATCTATATCATTATTATTAAGATAATTATGATTATGAAAATAAAAGTATTAATGACATTATTAAAGTTATAAGCATAAAAATAAAGATTATATATATAATTATATATATTTAATATACATAACTTAACTATAATAATATATCTATATATATAAAATGAAAATATATATAATGAAACTTATTAAACTACTATATAAATGAATTACATCACTAATAACAAAATATTTGCTCGATTACAAATATGTGTATTAATATATATACAAATGATATAGGTTCGTGAATCTGAGGCCAACCCTGCATTGTTCAATATCGTCATATGTATTTTTACTACAAAATACAGTATTGTGAGTTTCATTTTCTCCCTTTTTAAATGCTTTTGCAATATATATTTTTGGGACTGAGAATACATGCGCTGTTTTTATAAATGTTTTACGCAATAGATACAAGTAATCGAAACTACATTATATGGTTGAATGATCGAAGCCGAATATGCCCCTTTTTGCTTGGTAACCTAAGAATTTGGAAACCGATCTCCAAATTAATGCGAATCCTAAAGATAGATCTATGGGCCCGACGAACCCCATCCAACGTACCGGATGCTTTAATACTTCGATGTTGTTTTATATCATGTCCAAAGGATTTCCCAGAATGATAGGGGATATTCTTCTATGCATCTAGTTAATGTCGGTTACCAGGTGTTCAATCCATATAAATGACTTTTGTCTCTATGCATGGGACATTTATTTATGAGGACTGAAAATGAAAATCTTGTGGTCTATTAAAATGATGGAAATGATTATTTATGTTAAACTAATGAACTCACCAACCTTTTGGTTGACACTTGAAAGCATGTTTATTCTCAGGTACGAAAGAAATTTTCCGCTGTGCATTTGCTCATTTTATATATATTACTTGGAGTCATTCATGGCATATTTCAAAAGACGTTGCATTCGCGTAGTCGAGTTCATCAAGATTATTATTAAGTCAATTTTAGTTGGATATATTATGAACTGGTATGCATGCCTGTCAACTTTCAATGTAATGAAAGATTGTCTTTTCAAAAATGAATGCAATGTTTGTAAAATGTATCATATAGAGGTCAAGTACCTTGCGATGTAATCAACTGTTGTGAATCATTTATAATTGATATGGACTTCGTCCGGATGGATTAGGACGGGTCATTAGAGGTTTGATAGTGACTTTACAGCAGAAAACAGGAGTAGGAAACAGGCGGCAATCACAGTCGATATATGGGTTGTTTTGGGTCTCCTGGTCACGATTGAAACAGCACAGATGCAGCAACAATGGATCACTTTTAGGGCCTGGTTGGAGCATGCAAACAAGCAGATACAAGCTGCAGGATAGGGCGGTTTATGGGGGCTGAACAGGAGGCTGAAAAATAGCAGGAAAGTGGCGGATGGGTGGCTGTTTTTGGAGGGCTTTAGTCGACTGAAACAGCAGGCTTGAAAGCTGCTTTTGTCGACTGCAAGTGGGGTGTTTTTGAGCTGTTTAGTCGACGCAAAAGAAGAGGGAAAATAGCTGCAGGAGTGTCGACTATATGCAAGGATTTGGAGGGTTTTATTTGGCGTAAATTTTGTGATGCAACAATTGGAAAACTTAGATGCCTTTTATAGTTGTGTTTACTTGATGATCAAGCATTTAGATGAGATTAGGATGGGATAGTTTGAGGTTAATTAGGATTCTAAATTTAGGATTAATCTAGGATTGAATTTGCTAAATAATCAAGTTTAGTTTACTATTTTTTTTATACAAAAACCGACCCATATACATTTATATTTATTATTTTATTTTTATTTTTTTTAAATCGGCAATTAAGTCCTATATATATATTTTATACTTTTTTTAAAAAAAAATAGATACATCTTATTTAAATTACATTTTATTAATTTACTTATTAGTCCATGCCTTTTTGTTAAATTTTAATTTAGTTCTAATTAGTTTTTAAATTTATAATTTGTCACTTTTTATTTATTACTTATGGTTTATATTATTAATTTAGAATTAGGGTTAGGTTTTATTATTAATAAACCTTTAGGGTTAGAGTTTTGATTATTAATTATTATTAGGTTTAGGGTTTCAGATTTATAATTACGAGCATTATTTATAAAGCATTTTACACATCTTGATAAGAACCCTAATGATGAGACACAGAATATGACATTGAAACCCTAAGGATAACTTGATTAATTCAAAAGGGAAAAATGAGGGTTGTTATAGCGTAAGACTTGGTGCAACCAAGCATTCCTTAGCATTTGGGAAATGTTTCTACCAAGCCATGGAAATAGGTTTTGGTGTTCGGTCGTTAAGCGTGTGTTCGCTTTTATGTTGAAGTTGATTAACCATGATGTTCTACGGGTGGGATGAAGCCCGAGAAATCGAGTGTTGACCTCGATGTATGTTGGTAAAGGAGTCTACGTGATGCGACATTAGGTACCTCTTTTATACCTACTAGCATGGTGATTCGACTCCGATTGTGTTGTGGTTACACTGTACTTAGGGTACCGGAGAGAAACCCTTAGGTACATGAGTGACTAGGTGAAAGTTGATAAACTATAGCAATTGGATGATTGCGAGAGTAGAGTTTGTGTAGATTGTGGTACACTTTTTGTTCGAAGTGTTTAAGGATAGGTTAAGATCCTTAGTATGCTCAAGGTTGGAGCAAGATATGGTGATGGGTCATGTGAACCCAATTGTTGGTAAGAGTCTACCTTTGGTAGCATTGTACGGTTGTACAAGATGCGATTATGGAACATAGTTCCAAGTGGGGGAGTTACACTCCCGCAAGAGGAAGTTCTAGTGTGAGATTTCGGATGAGTGGATCCAAAAATTATGTTGGGACCTAGTTTTGGTCTATTTGTGGTAGATTACAATTTTGCTTAAATTGTACTTATGATTCTGGATTTGAATTATCACTGAGGTGGTAATGTGGTAAATCTCGTTAAGAGATAATGGACGTGTTTGACAAGCAAGGTGAAATCCCTCGGTTAAGGGATGTGCGTGGTAGATTCTCTTTTAGAGAATTATTGTTTTGTGCCTATGTTTGATATAGGTGATTCTTGCTCGATTGTGTGAATGGTTAGTGGTATCCGTTAGGATTCACTACGGCGTAGCAGAGCGCGATGTTACGCTACTCGTTGTTCGAGGCAAAAAGGGCGTTGATTGGTGAAGCATGACCTTCGGGGTCCGCTGACTTCATCATGGGATTATTGATTGGTGAAGCATGACCTTCGGGGTCCGCTGACTTCATCATGGGAGTATGTGATTGGTGAAGCATGAACTTCAGGGTCCGCTGACTTCATCATGGGACTAGTGTTATATCGGTGAAGCATGACCGTTGACGGGGTCCGCTGACTGCATCCGATGTTGAGATTTGTAAGTGGATCGCGTGTGTTTTCGGATTCATGATGACGCGTGTAGTTTCGGTCATCTTATTGTGGAAGTGAGTCGCGTGTAGTTCGGATTCACAAATGACTCGTGTGGTTTCGGTCATTGTATTGTGTAAGTGAGTCACGTGTAGTTCGAATTCACAAATGACTCGTGTGGTTTCGGTCATTGTATTGAGAAGTGAGTCTCGTGTAGTTTGGATTCACAAAGTGACGCATGTGGTTGCGGTCATTCTTTTGGGATAGTGACTCTCGTGTAGTTCCGATTCACTAAGGCGCGTGTAGTTCGACCAATCCCGATTGTTGTGCGGTGGAGGTGGTGAGTCGCATGTGTTTGCGGATTCACTAAGGCGCGTGTAGTTTTCGGCCAGCCTTAGTGTTGTTTGATCTATCGGTTGTTTTATACACCGATGGTGGGGTCGTAAGGACCATGTTGTTTGATCTATTGGTTGTTTTATACGCCAATGGTGGGGTCGTGAGGACCGTGTTGTATGATTAGTGATGCAATAGCCGTGTTTCGCTCACATGATGTTACAGGTGTGACGATAGTCGATTTTGTACACCTTGAGATTTGCGTTGCCATGGTCGTTGGGCGCAATCGATTTTAGCCGTTGGATTATGATGTTACAATAGTTGCATATTGGTCGTGTTGCGCACTACAAGGGATGTTAAGTGGTAAGTGTTATCCGTGAGGATTCACTTTCGTTTGGTCTTCATTCGGTTTAGATGGTTGACCTTATTTTGGTATGTGTATGCTTTAGCATTGTACTCAGTAATGGTATGCTAGAGGGTTAATATCTCTGTTCGAGATTGGTTGAGTTTTTCCCGATGTGAGGGAATGAGTAAGGTTTTAGTGCTCGGATGGTGATTTGATAAATCGCAAGTGACGATTTAGTTGTTAAGGGTGAGTCGTTGGGAAGAGTTGCCTAAGAAAGTCAGATTGGGACTTATGTTGAGGACCGTTGAGTGTGGCCGTTCGGTTAAGTGGCGCAGATCGCGAGGACGCGATCATGTCTAAGTGGAGGAGAGTTGTAACACCCTGTTTCTGTTTCTGCCTTTTCAGTTATGTGGGACGCCGTCCAGATAGGTGGGACGTCGTCCAGTAGTGAAGGACTGGACGCTGTCCAGTTGGTCTGTCGGGCCAGCTGTGAGATTTTAAGATATTTAGATGGGTATGTTGGTCTTTTCACTTGGTGGCTGGTTTTAAGCCACAAATAGGCAAAGGTTGAGCTCATTCAACCTAATCTTCACCAACAAAACACTCTCAACCATATTTAGAGAGAGAGAGTAAGGGTTTAGAGAGAGAGAGCTTGATTTGGAGAAGAAGGAGTCGGTTTCTCACCAAAGCTCGGGTTCTAAAGTTGCTCATCTCGTTCACGGCTACGTTGTAGTTGTATTGGTAAGCTCAAACTCCAAATTTCATTTGTTAGATTTGATATTCAAGTTAGGGTTTTGAGCTAGTTTGTTGTAAAACCCTTTTTAGATGATGAAGTGGGTTCATGGTGACTAGTTATTCTTGTCACTTGGCGGGTTATGGGTTGGTTGACGATTTGGCCTTGATTAGGCTTTGATCTTGAGTTTAATCACTAGGTTTAGTGATTATGGAAGTGTTGGAACACTTTTGGGTGTGTTTGGTTAACTAATTTTGAAATGGGTCAAAATTAGGATTTTGGTGTCAAAATGGGTGAGACACGTGTTTAACACTTGTGTTCGGGTTTAATTGGTGTGTTAGGACCATTTTCACTCGTGTTAGTGAATATTGGTTAGTTTGGGCGCGGTCTGTGCTTGAAAGTGCATTTGGGTCGAAATTGCACTAAGTGTCAATTGGGTTGGTTTGTAAGTCAACCCTAATTGTGTTGTTTGTATTGTGATAATGGAATAGGTACATTCCATCGGCGAGTTGCGAATTATTTGGTAGCATTCATTAAGGCGACAATGTGAGTGTTAATATCCTATGTACATGTGTATGTGTAGGATGGGTGCGGGTCGGGTTAAGTGGTTCTCAGTTATAGAGCTCACTTCACATATAGGTGGATTTGATGGACTTGCGTTTAGGTCCAATTGGCACGGTTGTGCGTTTTGGTTGACTACCTTTGGCGAGGTACACGTTTTGTGTGTACGTTTTCACACGTGTTTGTGATGTGGTGTATATGTCACGACCCTACTTTTTCCGTTATCTTTTCCGTTAATTATTTAACGACCGTTAACTGTTATTTGTGCTACGTCATTTCTATGGCCTATATTATTATATTAATAATAATATATTAATTATTAAGTGTTATGTGAATAATTGTATTCATATTTTAATTTATACGTTTCTACGTGTCACGGATTTCTATCCGGCGAATCTTTTCGGTTTTCAAACCAACGGTCGCATTTTTGGGATATTTAAATCCTAATTATTTTAAATATGATATTTTAATATCATATTATTATATATAGTATTTATATTTATTTTTCGTCGCGCGTTTGTTATTTTTCTGAATTTTTAATCGCGTAAGTGCGTTTTCGCGTTTCGGGACTCGTTCGGGCTTTCGGGCCATCAGGAAATAATCACTTAGAAACTTGGGCTAGTGGGGCCCACTCCACACACCCCTATTTAGCCGAAATTCCAAGGGGGAGGGAGTATACTCCCCATTTTTCTATTTTTTTGTTTTATTTCATTTACATTCCTAATTTTATCTAAACCTAAATATTCTTTTTGCTCTCTTTCTCCCTTTTCTTCTTCCCTGGGCGACGACTACAACCATCAACACCATCATCATTCATCAACAAAATATTACTTGGATCATCAATTGTTCATATAATCGAATTCCTCGTTCCGTTCTCTACGCGATAACACCAATTGTTTCTCGATTAGGGTATAAACCCTAACCCTAGAACTTTCAATTTTTTATTTATTTTCTGTATTTTGATGATTATTTAGTAGTATGATGTTTGTGGATTATTGTAATGATGTTTGTATGCATAGAAATACTCATAATCACATGTTTTCGGTTTGTTAAATTCTGGACAGCAGCTTTTTCGTGTGTTTCTGATATTGTAACTGATGTTGATCATAAAATAAATTATATAAATGAGTTCCTCTCATCAAGACATTAATTTTAGACTCCGGATTCATGTCGTTTCGATTCCCGGAACCCTAATTATGATCAAAATGGTATTTTTTTAAGTTTGAATGTGATTTTGGTATGAACCAGGTTTGGTCCGACTTTGTGACCATATTTGGTGACTTTAGGGTGTGTTAGTGTGTTAGGAATGATGGTGGGGCGAACTTTCATGTTCGGGTCATCTCAATCCGAGCCACGAATCACCCGTTACGTCTAAAACACGTTTTTGATTGAATTGAAGTTGCAAGTAGTGTGTTGGAAGTACATTACGACTTGGGAACTGTTCTTGGAGTGTTCTTGAGTGTACCAAAGTGTCGGGTGGTTTGCTTAGGCGGAGATATATGTAAGGCTCGCCGAAAACCGACACCCGGGGCTCAGGATACGACCCGATGAACTTTTGATTTAAAACTTTTGACTAATTATGAAACTTATGATATAAATAATGGATTTCATTATCATTTAATTACTTATGATAAAAAAATTAATTATTATTATTTACAACTTATGATATATATATTTATTATATCATTTAATTAATATTTATGATTTAATTAACTTTTTAATTAAACATATGATTAATAATACTTCATTATTAATGGAAAAATACTTATGATAAGTATTAAACTTATATTATGAGATTATTATAATAAGACTTATAATAAGGAATAAATAATTATTTAATTATTATAAGACTTAGTTATTATTTAATTATAATTTAATTATTAAATACTTATGATTTAATAATTATAATTAGAAACTTATGATATGATTAATAATTCATTATTAATTAATAATACTTATGATATGATTTAAAAATTATTATTAATTAATAATACTTACATTATGACTAATATTTAATTAATTAATTAAATGCTTATATTATATTAATTATATCATTTAAACTTATATTAACTTTAATAATTCATTTTAATTTAATTAAACCTATGTTATGACATAATTAGATATATTTAACTTTAATAAACGTTATAACTTATATTATTATTATAACTTACACTTTTAAAATTAACGTTGACCATGTTTGACCAAGGTTGACTTTTGAGTTGACTTTCGGTTGACTTTGACTTTCAGTTGACTTTTGTTGACTTTCTAATTAAGGAAACTTTCCTAACTTATAAAGTTTCCTAAAATAGCAACTTTCTAAATTTGGAAACTTTCCAAAAATAGAAACTTTCCAAAAATAGAAACTTTCCAAAAATGGAAACCTGCTAAAAATAGAAACTTTCTAAAAATAGAAAGTGTGTGTCCGTAAGCTGTTCTGATCAAACCGATGCATATTGAGTATTGTTCTATGTCTACTTGCAACAAGTACAATAGCTATCATACTAAGACTTGACCTAAATTAGTTATTTATATCGACCTGCTTTATTTATAGGTCTGCGTTGTGATCATTCCTGATCACTGTACTACATTTGCTGTTCGTTTAATTGTGTTGGTTACTTCGTTACTATTAAGGTGAGTTATAGTCCCGTTTTTACATACTTTTCAAAGTATATTTTTGGAATGTGATTACATGCATTTTATTTCACGTTTAGACACAAGTGACAATTAAATTTAAATTATTCATTGTGAGTTGGACATAAATATTCTCTAGTCTGGTAACTGTAATCATTGGTTTCTACTGGTGAACGCGAATCCTACGGATAGATCTATCGGGTTTGACAACCCCATTTAGAGCTAGTCGCGCTAGCAATTTATAATCAGAATGTTTAGTAATTCGTATTTTGTTGTAGATACACTGTCCAGTGTATATTTTTATTGTGTTTGGCAAGGGTAAATAAAGGGTTAAGTGGTTACCAGGTGGCTCATTGATAATGGAATAATGTTTAATGTTTTCTAACATTTTTAAATCTTGTGGTCTAAAGTTTATTCAATTATTTAAACCTATAATTCACTCAACCTTTGTGTTGACAGTTTACTCGCATGTTTTCACAGGTACTTGAGTTTATGTGATGCTTCCGCTGTTGTTAGAAGAGTCTGCATGCATTTGGACAGATTTTTAATGAAACAATTTATGAAACTTTGGCTTGCATTCTGTTTTTGAATAATTAATACTTGTGGGTTGTTGACAATGTTTTGTGTCAACTTTGGATTATTAATATGTTGGGTTACTTTTAAACTACATATTTTGGTATGCTTTCCTTTTTGGGAAACTTTTGAAATAAAAGAATGCACTGTCGTTTGTTAAATTCATTTAAGTTCAATCAAGCTGTGGGACCAAGTGACGGAGCCGTTAAGTGTTTTGACGGGGCCATCACAGTATATAACCCCAATGGCGAAGGGTTGATATTGTTGTGATGTGGATAACCCCGATGTGGTGGATTTTATAATCCTGTGACAGTGGGTTTTGAGTTGGAGAAGTGAGTCTCGTGTAGTTCGGATTCACGAAGACACGTGTAGTTCGGTCATCTTATCGGAAGTGAGTCTCGTGTAGTTCGGATTCACGATGATGTGTGTAGTTCGGTCATCTTATTGAGGTAGTGATCTCATGTAGTTCGTCCAACCTCGATGTTGTGTTATTGAAGATAGTAGTCTCGTGTGTATGCGGATTTACTAAGGCTCGTGTAGTTCGGCCAATCTTCATGTGGTAATCGGTCGTCGGTTCTCGGTATTGGGTTAAGGGGTTAACCTTGGATGTTTATATATGGTTGTATATATATTAATGTATTGTTGTGATGTAGCTAACCCTCCGGGTGTAGCTCTTTGGCGTTGTTCACATCGTCGTTGGTGAACTTATATTTGTTGATGTATCCTTAACTTGTTGCTTAGTAGTTGTACGGTATGCTTAGACTAGCTTGCCTTTATGCTTGGATGCTCCGGTATGCGGTATTTGATATTTTGTGTGGCGTGTCCATTTTATACATATATATGTATGTAGTATATTCTCACTCACTAAGTGTTAGCTTACCCTCTCGTTGTTTACATTTTTATAGATTGCATGGATGCGGTGGCTCGGGTAAGCGTGGGAACTAGTGAACTTGCGTAGTTTGCTTTAGAAGACTTGCTTTTGGATATGATTAGGATTGGGTAGCGTATCCCCAATCCCATGCTTGGTCTATGTTTTATATAAACTAAATTGGGTCGAAATGGTCACTTTGTAGTAATATGGGTCGATGTGGGCTCGGTGTTGTAAAACTCGGTTTTATTATGGAAAACTCTTACTTTAATTAATATTAACATATTGTGAAAGAGTTTTGGTTTAAAAGTGTCGGGAAGCGGGTTTTCCGCTCGCGTGTAATTGTAAAACTGATCAGAACTTTTTAGTGTATTTGGACGCCGTCCCAGATGGCTGGACGCCGTCCAGTCCTTCAGAGCTGGATGCCGTCCAGATAGCTGGACGCCGTCCAGATGTACAGTCTCAGGGAAAAAAAATTATGGCACGTTTTTGGAAGGATAACGGGTTAGGTTGTTACACCCATCGCACATGATTGACACACATGATGCTTATCATATTGAAAGCATGGAATACCATCAACTAAGTCTTTAGAGACCAGTCGATTAATACCCTTGTAATTCAGGTGTGACATCCGGTGATGCCATAACCATCAATTTTCCTTTGTTGAACGAGTAACCAAACACATGGTTGCGTGTGAGGGTGCATCATTGAGGTCAATAGTATAAAGTGAAGCACAACGTTTACCAACAAGGAGATCGTTTCCATCGGTGAATTGCACTGAGCATTGACGACGTTCAAACAAAACCTTGAGATCTCCGTCACAAAATTGGCTGACACTAAATAAACTGCACCCCAAACCCTCAACATATGAGACCCGTTTGATCGTTATGCCATTTTTCACAAACTCTCCATAACCCGTTATTGCTGCAATCTCATCGTTTCCAAAAGTAATCGTTCCTAGGAATTTGTCAATGAAATTGATAAGCAAGGATTTATCGCTCGTCATGTGTCGAGAGCAACCGGAATCGATATACCAAACACAGACGTCGAAACCCTGAAAATGTTAATTTCCTAAAGTTTAGGTACCCAAAGTTTCTTGGGTCCTCTACGGTTAGTACTAACAATAAACTTTGGATCAACAATGAGATAATCACGTAAAGAATCATGCAATTTAGACAATAACGCATCATTTAAAACCACATTACATGAAGCATTGTACGCAATATCAAGTTTTACATCATTATCAGAAGTCTTAACACATAACTTATTCCAAGCAGATGTTTTGTTCACAGACAAAAATTGAAAGACATGAGATGATTTCCTAGGTCGACTAGCAGATTGCTTTGGTTTAGTTGCTACTTTCTTAGTCGTGGACTTAGGAACCCATACAGACTTGTAAGTCAAATTTGGATTATGACATGTGACACAAAAAACACCTCTGTTAGTTAGACGTCCAAACTTTTCAGTTGACACATGAGATGATTGATTTTGCAAAATTTTCAATTTGATTTTACTTTCCTTTGCATCATACCCACTCAAATCAGGTTTTGGACTCGTGTGTGGTGTTGACTTGACTGATTTCGTTAAAAGACTTTCCTTTGATTGATTTGACATTAAAATCATAGGAATCTTTTCAGTTAACACAGAACCATTTTGAGAATAAACTCTCTTGACAACAAATTGGGTTGAATGTGCAACTTTTGAAACACGTTTATCAAATTGAGAACGTAGTGGGTTTTGAATAATAGTAATGGGTTTTGCATCCGTAGATGTTGTTGTTCCCTTCCCTTTCTTATTAATCCCACCAACACATTCAGGCACGTTGGTTTCAACAGTAGATGATTGCTTAAGTGTGTTAGCCTGTTTCAGTTGAATTATTTTTTATTTTAAACTCTTAATCTCAAGACATAATTCCTCTGCTGAAACTAGCACTTCACCTTCCTTAAAATCATAAGTACATTCTTTCTTAGGAAGTGGAGGCAATTTATCACACAAAGCAAGCATTTGTTCTAATGAATGACACTTAAGTTGCAAATCAACATTTTCCTGTTCAACTATACCTAATATACGTTTCAAGTTTCGTACAACAGGTATGTTTGCGTAAAATTCATTTAAAGGATCAATTGTTGTGTCAAAGTCTATCAAGTTTTCAATAGTTGGTTCATCTCGAGGTTCTACCTTTACATCTAAATCAGTTTGACCTAGGGATTCTATCTCAAAGAAGACAGTTAGTTCATGTGCTAGGTCTTCACAGAAAACATTATCAGAACATGCAGGTAAGGCCGGTAGAATTGGTTTCACATCAAAAGTTGATTCATCAAACACCTCATCTATGGCAATAATGCTAGAACTAGGTTTGTTAAACACTTCATTCTCAAGCATTAAAATGTATTTCTCTAGCATGAGTGTTGGGATATAAACCAGTCTACGCTTAGGCACATAATTTTCACGTTGCATATTCTTTTCAGTTTCAACAAGTTCCTTCAAGAAATCATGATTTGATTTACCCATTTTAGCATTGATTTTCTCATACATTAAGCTAATTTGATGATATTTCCTAGATTTGCGATTAACAATAATATCATCAAAATCAGCATCAGAAGCATGCACAAAATGAGATGGTAAACCAGCTTGAAAGTAATCAGAATGATATAATCCTGAAATCTTTTTGGAAGCATTATCTAAGATCTTAGGATCTTCATAACCCAACCCCCACTTTTCACCATGAATTGTTTTTAGTCTATTCATGAAAATCATTTGTTTTGAAAGTTCCATATTCATGATAGCTTTGGATTGATCTGTTCGATAGAGTTTTTTCTCATATCGAGCAAGTTGTGCTTTCATTTGAAAAGACTCTATTGACAATGAAGAAATTTCAGAGTTCTTTTTAATTATGGTGTTTTCCAATTGAATAATTTTCTTGTTTAGCTTTGAAAGTATGGGTTCATGTTGAGTTTTCAAATCAGAAAGATCTTTTTCTAAAAATTGAACTTTTTCTGCAAGTCGTTCCGATTTTAGACGATAATCTGTCCTTTCGACCTTAATCGGATGAATTGATTTTTTAAGATCTTCCAACTCAGTTTCCATGGAGCTGAGTTGGACAGTCAATCTTTGCAATTCTGATTGTAATTTAGATGAAGATGGTTTGGTCTCAGAAAGTTTGATTTTATCTTTTAAAACCTTGTTTTCAGAATTTAAACCTTTGACTTCTTTTGACATTGAGACCAAATCCTTCATCATGTCATTTTGCACTTTTATAAAATCAGGTGGAATTTCAGATGATTGTACCTCATCATCATCAGATGCTGAGTCAGAATTCTCCATTGCTTCCTTAGCTTTGATGAGCTTAGTCACCTTGCAAACATTTGATTGTTCCACCTCTGAATCTGAATCGTCAGTCTAGTTAAACCAAGTATCATCAACCGGTTTCAGCTCTCCCCCAGTTTCTACAATATTAGCCATCAACATTTTCTTCTTGTAGTAGGCTGCATCCTTCTTCTTAGGCATCTTGCACTCACGAGAGTAATGACCAGCTTTACCACAATTGAAATAGATTGATTCATCCTTCTTGGAATCATCAGCACGTTATTGTTGTTTTGAGTGATCAGCTTTCTTGTAGTACGAGGAAGACGATGAGTTCTTGATGAGTTCTTGCTTTGATTGCTTGATTTTTCTTTGAACTTGTGTTTGTTCAAGGCTTTTGTGAACATGGATGCCATTTTGACTAATTCAAGGTGAGAATCTTCAACATCATAAAGATTCAACTCTTCAGAATCAGTTGATTCTTCAACAAGCACTTTCTTGGACAAACTTTTGGAAGTCGTAAATGATTTGCTCTTCTTTTTGGCAATGAGAGAAAGAGGATCACTTGGAGATGACTCTTTCCTTCCTTCTTGAAGTTTAGACACTTCAGGTTGGTAATGCATAAGAACTCCAACAAGCTCATGAATAGTCAACTTGTCAATCTCTTTGGTAGATTGAACAATGGTTCCATAAGTGTAGTGACCCGAACTTTTCCATGTTTATATATATTAAATGAAATTGATATTTATATGATTAAGTGTTTCCAACATATTAAGCAACCAAACTTGTTAAGACTTGATTAATTGAAATAGGTTTCATATAGACAATTGACCACCCAAGTTGACCGGTGATTCACGAACATTAAAACTTGTAAAAACTATATGATGACATATATATGGATACATATATAGTTAACATGATATTATGATAAGTGAGTATCTCATTAGGTATGTTAACAATGAGTGATATACATAAAAATGAGTTTATTGAATTAAGAAACTCGAAACGATATATATAACGATTATCGTTATAACAACGTCTTACTAAATACATATGAATCATATTAAGATATTGTTACACTATGTTTAAATATGATAAATGATAAGTAAACATATCATTAAGTGTATTAACAATGAACTACATATGTAAAAACAAGACTACTAACTTAAGGATTTCGAAACGAGTCATATATGTAACGATTATCGTTGTAACGACATTTAGACAAAATTTCATTCCTCATCCCTGAACTTTACATCACATTTGACTCCTCGTCCTTTTTCTTTTTTTTGTGCATCCCTCGTCCCTAATGTATCACAATTCTACATCCCTCGTCCTTTTTAGGGACGAGGGATGTGGAATTGAAAGAAAGAATAAGGACGAGGGATGTAGAATTGTGATACATTAGGGACGAGGGATGCACAAAAAAAAGAAAAAGGACGAGGAGTCAAATTTGATGTAAAGTTCAGGGACGATGAGTGAAATTTTGTCCGACATTTAAATGTATAAATATATCATATTAAGATATATTAATACATCATAATATCA